>NC_089580.1:128587135-128887135 GCF_019320115.1 Miscanthus floridulus | reverse complement strand
CGTGTGTCTAGCCTAATAGCAGGGTATGCAGGGGTAAGGTTGCGTCAAGGTAGAGGCCATCAAGTAAGCATACTACCATGCAAGTCCTATCAAAGTATGATTATAACAGTAAAGTAAAGCAATAGCAGTTCTATATTAGCCATGCGTAATAGGTGCTACGAGGTAGGGTGGGAAGTGGCACCTTCAGTGTAGTTGTCTCCATACTCCTCATGGTACTCACGATCCTCGTTCGTCTGGTTCTCCTCTGAGTCTGCATCGATCGCATTATAGTCACGTTAGCGATGTCTATAGGATAGCATAAAGAAGTAATGAAAATTCAAAGAGCCAAATGCACTCAAACATGAGTTCATTGCGTAGAGCTTGATTTTAGATGAATTTTGGTCCTGGTCTTGCATTTTTCTGAGTTCGTATGAATTAGTTATGAATTTCCAAAGTTTAAATCATTTCTGAAAATAGAAAAGACCGAATTAATCCTGGGCTGACACGTGTCACGCTGTGACTGGTCCACATGGCATGCTGATGTCAGCATGACGTCATTAGCTCAACTCTGAGCTGACAAGTGGGGTCCTGCTGACATCATCATGACATCAGCATGACGTCATCAACGTCATCAGTCCGACAGATGGGACCAGGGGCTCTTGGGTCACTGACATGTGGGTCCGGTCAAAGTCAACATCAAGTCAACGGGTGAGTCAACAGTCAATGGATCAGGGTCACTGACGTGTGGGGCCAGTGCTGCTGACGTCAGCATGACGTCACCTTGGCTGTGTTGTTACTGACAGGTGGGACCCGCGTGACGTCGACATGATGTCAGCATGATGTCACTTACCGACATGTGGGTCCTGAGTCTTTGTGACACTGACATGTGGGCCAGGTCAACTGTCAATGTTGACCGGTCAATGGTCAACTTGGACTGGGTGTCAAACGGGCTCTGGCGGGCTCGGGTTGGGCCGGTCTAGGCTGAGCCGACCTGGACACGTGGCATGCTGTGGCACTGCCACGTCGTTGCCATGGGCCTCCATTAGGCCTCGTCTATTGTGCGGCCCGCACTGTGTGGTTCATGGTAGATTGGCGTTCACGGTCCATGGACCGCAGACACAGTCTGTGGTGGACCGTGTCCACACTACTGTCTCCTTCGCCTGGTTCACGATGGACCAAGCGTAGGGTTGCGCTGCCCATCTCACCCCCTTTCCTCTGCTCTTCCCACGACGGCTTACACACCAGCGGCGAGCGCCTGGTGAGCCTCGCTAGTGACGCTGGTGCGCGATTGATGCGGGTGAAAGCTCCACCGAGCCTCAGTGTCCTCGTTGGTGGGGTTAACGTGGCGTGCGGGGTCCTGTAGTGTGCCGGCCACGGCGGTGGTCTTACCGGCACGATGGCGGCGTCGGTGAGGTGGCTATGGCCTCAGAGAGGTGACTCTGTGGTGCGTGTGAGCTTCACGAGGCTATTGCAGGCACAGTGGTGCTCTAGTGCTGCCCTAGCGGCCTCCGGTGGTGGCTGGCCACGTGCACAGAAGAATCGGCAGGGTCTCAAATGGCGGCGAGCTCGTGTCGGTTGGCTGGGGAGAGGTCTCAGCAAGGTGCTCACCGTGCAGTGCTCGGTGAGGCTAGGCGATGCAGCGGAGGGTCGTGGCCGTGTCGAGACGAGTTCATGCCGTGCCGAGCAGCAATGTCGACGTGGTTGATCGGGGCAACATCCTCCGCTCTGGCGACACCGGCAATGTTGGGCGCTCCTTCTTCTTCCTCTATCCCTCTTCTCTCTTGGCTCGGGTGCACAGTGGATGGCCACAAAGTGGCGGCGGGGCGATGGGAGAGCTCTAGGGCACCCAGGGCCAGGGCTTTTATAGCCAAAGCTCGGCCATGGAGCACGGTGAACGGCGGATGGAGATCGAGGGGCGATCGGAGGTGCGTGCATTGCATCCAACGGCCCGCGCGTGGTTGCGTGGGTGCGGCACCAAGATGACAAGGCCAGGAGATTTGCGTGACCCCCTGGCCTGCACCTGCCACGCTGGTCGGGGCTTGGTCGGAGGAGTGATCGGCGTGGGGGAGGAAGACGACACTGTGGCTAGGGGTGGCTGACGTGTGGGGCCCGTGTGGCAGCGGCTGCAGGCGAGGTGTGAGCGGCGTGCGGGCGTGAGCGGCGTGCGGGCTGGCTGCGTGGGCCACGCACGGTCAGGATAGGCCTGCTTGCAGCCGCTCGCATGGGCCAGCGGAGGGGGAGAAGTGGAGGGCTAGGCCGGTAGTTTGGTCACGCGGGTTGGGCCGACCTGCGCGTGAAGCTGGGCTATGAGGCTTCTTCTCCTTTTCTTTTTCTTTCTGTTTTGTTTTTCTTCTCCATTGTTTGAATTCAAATTTGGTTTGAAATTTGAATTCGAAGTTGGTGCACCTAATTCATTGGAGTTTTAGATATGAGGCCCACAACATTCTTTTATATATATATTAGGAATTTATTTAGCTATTTTGTATAACAAAAATAGGTGTAGTTTTGTTATACACAAATGGAAATAGTTTTCTTTTTAAACATTTATTCTTTGGTTTGAGTAATAATTACTTTATGGTGTGTTTCTTTAAAGGAGTTTTTAGGCATTACATAAAACAGATGAAAATCCAAATCACCATTTTAGTTAACAATGTATGCTATGTTTCTTTTGTCAGCATTTAAATAAACATGATCTAACATATGGCATGCCATGCTTATGTGTTGACTTGGGTTGGGGTTAGACCTAATGCATCTCTTTGGTTGGGTTTCTATACATGACACTTATCAACACATGGGAGTTTTTGAGAAAAATTTTGTAGTTAGTATTTTTGGTGTATGGATTTTTGGGTTGTTACAGTCCTACCCCCTCTTCGAAAAGATTAAAGCGTAACGTACTCTTCGAAAAGATAAGGATGGTGTAGCCGGAGGTCAGACTCTTTCTCCCATGTTGCTTCTCTCTCTATGTGATTGCTCCATTGGATCTTGCACATAGGAATAGTCTTGCTTCGGGTCTCTTTGGTATCTCTGCCCAGAATTCTAATAGGATGTTCTTTATACTCAAGTGTATCTTGAATGTCAAGCGTATCAGTTGGAACTACTTCATCGGGCACTCTCAAACACTTGCGTAGCTATGAGACATGGAATACGGGATGTACACCCATCAATTCCTCGGGTAGCTCAAGTTTGTAGGCAAGCTTTCCAATCCTCTTGCAAATCTTGTATGGGCCAACAAATCTAGGGGCAAGCTTTCCTTTCACATGGAATCTGACAGTTCCACGTAGCGGGGATACCTTGAGATAGACGAAATCTCCCACATTGAACTCAAGTTCTCTTCTCCTTTTGTCAGCATAGCTCTTGTATCGACTTTGAGCAATTCTCAAATTCTCCTTTACTTGCGCAACTCCTTCTTCTGCATCTTGAATCTTAGCGGAGTTAAAGAACGATCTTTCTCCCGGTTGGGACCACATCAAAGGTGTCTTACAAGGTCTACCATACAGAGCTTCAAATGGCGACATCTTGATACTAGCTTGGTAGCTGTTGTTGTAAGAGAACTCTGCATAGGGTAGGCATTTCTCCCAATCAGAGCTATAATTCAGTACACTAGCACGAATCATGTCTTCTAAGATCTGATTTACTCGTTCTATCTGTCCATCTGTCTATGGGTGATAAGCGGTACTGAAATCAAGTTTGGTTCCAATGGACTTGTGCAGAGCTTCCTAGAATCAGGACACAAACTGAGGACCACGATCAGATACAATACTAGAAGGAGCTCCATGCTGTCTGAGAATATGCTCAACATATAGATCTGCTAATTTTTCAGCATTGGTCTTGGTCTTAACTGGTATAAAGTGAGCAATCTTGGTCAAACGATCAACAATCACCTAGATGAAATCATTGCCTTTCTATGAACGGGGCAATCCAACTATGAAATCCATGGATATGCTCTCCCATTTCCACTCGGGAACATCAAGAGGCTTTAGCAATCCTGTAGGCCTTTGATGTTCAGCCTTGACTCTATTACAGGTGTCACACCATGCCACATGTCCTGCAATGTCTGTCTTCATGCCTTTCCACCAAAAGTGTTTCTTCAAGTCTTGATACATCTTTGAACCTCCAGGGTGAATACAGTACTTGGAATCGTGAGCTTCTGACAGAATTCCCTCTCGTAGTACCGGGTCAGATGGAACATAGATTCTGTTCTTGAACCAGATGGTTCATTGTTCATCTTCCTGGTGGTTGGTCTTGTAGCCTAGTTTCATCAGACCACAAAGATATTCGATCTCTTCACAACTTTTCTAGGCTTGACGGATATGATCTGTGAGATCATACTGTATGCGGAGCTCATTCAACAAGCCATGCAGTAGTATATCAAGCTAGAAATCTTCAATCTCTTCCTTGAGCTCAGGTGGTACGGATTCAGTGATCAAAGTGTGACAGTAACTCTTGCGACTGAGAGCATCTACGACTACATTAGCTTTTCCTAGATGATAGTGAATTTCTAGGTCATAATCTTTGATCAACTCTAGCCATCGGCGTTGCCTCATATTTAGATCTTCCTGAGTGAAAAGTACTTCAAGCTCTTGTGATCCGTATAGATATCACACTTGTTGCCTATCAAGTAGTGCCTCTAGATCTTCAAAGCATGCACAACCGCTGCTAAGTCAAGATCATGGGTTGGGTAACGGTTCTCATGTTCTTTCAATTGTCGAGACGCATATGCTATCACTCTTCCATCTTGCATCAGTACACAACCAAGTCCTTGACGGGATGCATCACAATAGACCATGAAATCTTTGCTGATATCAGGCAATGCTAGCACAGGAGTTGTGGTAAGCTTCTATTTCAATTCCTAAAAGCTTTGCTCGCACTCGGGCGTCCATTCAAACTCCTTAGTCTTCTTTAGAAGGTTGGTCATTGGACGGTCTATCTTGGAGAAGTTTTCGATGAATCGATGATAATATCCAGCCAATCCCAAGAAGCTTCTGACTTCTGTCACATTACGGGGTTGATCCCACTCTTTCACAGCTTCAATCTTGGCTGGGTCAACTGCGACACCTTCAGCTGATAATACATGGCCTAGGAAGGCAACTTTCTGTAGCCAAAACTCGCATTTGCTGAACTTTGTGTAGAGCTAATGTTGGGCTAGTTTCTCAAGCACCATTCTTAGATGATGTTCGTGTTCTTCAGCGGTGGATGAATAGACAAGGATGTCATCAATGAATACTACCATGAACTTATCCAGATCATCCATGAAAACCTTATTCATCATGTTCATGAAGTAGGCGGGAGCGTTCGTGAGTCCAAAGGACACCACGGTGAACTCAAACTACCCATACCTAGTCACAAAAGCTGTCTTTGGGATGTCACTCTCCCGAATCTTCATCTGATGATAGCCGGATCTGAGATCAATCTTGGAGAAATACTTGGCACCTCGAAGCTGATCAAGCAGATCATCAATCCTTGGCAGGGGATACTTGTTCTTGATGGTGACTGTGTTCAAGTTCCGGTAATCAATGCACATTCTCATTGAGCCATCCTTCTTCTTAACAAACAGAACAGGGGATCCCTAGGGTGAAGCACTAGGTCTGATATATCCCTTCGAGATGAGCTCATCAAGCTGTTTCTTGAGCTCGGCTAGTTCATCAATTGACATGCGATAGGGTCTCTTGGCAATGGGTCCTGTTCCCGGCAAAAGATCAATGATGAACTCCACATCACGGTCTGGTGGCATACCCGGTAATTCTTTAGGGAATACATCAGGATAGTCTCTGACCACAGGCACATCATGAACTGTCTTCTCCTCTTTCTGTGATTCTGAACTGGCTTTAAGGGCACACAGGATAGAGGTGGACTTTCCGGACTGGGGTTCACATCTAATGACTTGGCCTGATGGGTGGGTCGCTTGGACATATCTAGGTGAACATGATATGATACCTCGGTGAATGGTTAACCAATCCATACCTAAGATGACATCTAGGTTTGTGGAAGGTAACAGGGTTAGGTCGGCTTTAAAGGTAAGACCCTCAATGGCAAGGCTCACTCCCTTACAGATGTGAGTGCACTTTAGGTCTCCTAAAGGTGAACTGGTGATGATAGGCTTTCCACGTGGGGTTACAGGTAGGTCATGCTCTTGTGCAAACTTGGATGATATGTAAGAACAAGTTGCTCCAGAGTCAAATGGAACTGGTGTAGTATTGCCATTAACTAAAAACATACCATACACAACGTCAGGGGCAGCCTGTGCTTCCTCGGTGTCTAGATGGTTGAGACGTCCATGAGTAGCAGATCCCTTGAACTGAGACTTCTGAGCAGCTAAGTTCTATGGGCACTTAGTGGCTTTGTGACCTGGTTGGCCATAAGCAAAGTAGGTGAAAGGCGTACCGCCTGTAGGGGTTGGCACGGGTGCCTTCCAATTTCCAGTGCTTGGTGCGGAGTGGTTCTGTGCTGGGCGTTCATTCATAGAGCGGGAACGGTTGAAACAGTCCTGAGTGTTGCGGTCCTGAGCATAACGGTCCTGGGTGTAATGATCCTGAGCAGGGCGGGAGTATTTGGCAGTGTAGCCTCCACTACCCCTACTCGATCTAGGGTTGTCATCCCTGTTGTGGCGAGAGCATTCTCTGGATGGTGCATCTCTACGGAACCTCTTGCGATCATGGCCATGGAAGGACTCCTCAGGCTTACGCTTCCTCTCCCTGTACTCCTCTCTAGCTTCAGCACGATCTTTCTCAATCTGGATGCAGCGATCCACCAAAGCACGCAACGTGTTACTCTCAATACCGCCAAACTTCAGCTTGATGTGTGGGTTAAGTCCCTTGCAGTAATAGTATAGCTTCTCCTTCTCAGAGTTCACAACATAGGAAGGTGCATAGCGAAGAAGATTGGTAAAACAAGTAGTGTACTCAGTCACCCTGTCCTTTCCCATCTTGATGTTGCGGAACTCCTCAGCTTTGGCCTCCATGATACCCTTGGGAATGTGATACTCAGTGAATGCTTCAGTGAACTCATCCCACAAGATGTTAGCAGGGTCCTCATGGGAATCACTAAAACTGTCCCACCAGGCGCGTGCTGCACCTGTGAGCTGGTGTGCGGCTACTCCAACACACTCATCGTCGGTGAAAGTAGTGAGGTCAAGCTTCTTCTCCATCTCCTTGAGCCAGTCATCGGCTACAAGCGGGTCAGGGTCAGTGCCATCATAGGTAGGTGGCCTTAGCTTCAGGAATCCTTCCAGCTTCCTTTGGAAGTCATTCTGCTGACCTCCCTAGCGACGGTTTGCTCCGTTAACCAGAGCTATAAGAAGTTGAGTCTGTTGTGCCATCACTTCTGCCAGGTTCGGTGGTGGTGGTGGAGGAAGGTTCTCCTCAGGCGGTGGGGTATTCTCTAGGTTGAAGGGTATCCCTCCACGTCCACGGCCATGGCCACAGTTGTTGCCACCACGCCCCCCATTTGGTTCGACTGGTTTGGGGGTGGGCGCACGTCCATGGTTCATTAGGCGATTAGATCGGCGATTCGGCATCTGCAACACGGATCATAGAGAATTTAGTGTTTATGCCATAAGTGCTTATAATTCAATATGATTACATGATTTTGATGATTTAAAGAGAAACATTTATACTATCCAACACTCATTACACAGAAGCAATAAGATCCATAAGATGCAATAAGATCCAAAACATTCATTACATGGGTTTTATTATATAGCATCATCTCCAGTAGTTACACTTGATGACGTGCGAGAATCGTACTATGCATTAGCGTCTCATAATACATCTCATAAGGGGTACATCATGGGGTACAACTTATGGAAGCCACTGACATGACTCATGACCACACAGGGTCATTCTACTCTAACTCGTACACCGCAGCTAGGATACGACTATTCTCGATCTCCTCGTCAGACTTGTGAAGTCGGGACACGTACTTCAAGGCCTCGGTGAGCTCCTCAGTAGGCTTGACTCCAGGTAGGGTAGGGTAGGCATCTAGGTTATGGCGAGTCAGGGCTAACTCGAACTCCTCTATCCTAGGCTTTGTCTTGCTGCGGATCTCCTTGGGTAGCTGATCCCACATTCCCTTCATCTCCCTGAGGCGCTTCCTGTCAGACTTCTGCCAAGCCTGCCATGTCCTCTCACACTTGTCCTATAGGTACTCGGTTTGCCTGAGTGCCTCGATAAGGTGACCCTAGATGCGAACGACCTTCTTCCTAAACTCCTCTAGCTCTTGAGTCATGGTCTTGTTCCGAGATTGGATTTTCAGCATATCAATCCCCTTGGATCTCTCTCTGTCTCCTCTGCGGTTGAACTCGGCCTTCTTGTTGTCCAACTCTCTCTGCAACTCTAAGACCTTGCTGTCGAGGTAGCAGTTCCTGTTGCCTAGGTCGGCGGCTTTGTCCTGTAAGTCTGTGACCTCGGTTGTGTGGAGTTCTTCACGATGGTTAAGCTCGTCATGTAGCTTGGCAACTATCTCAAGTAGACTAGCTCGCTCTTGTGCCTCCTGTGAGTCTCGCTCCTGGTACTCCCACTAAAGGGCCTGGTCCTGACGTCTCCTCTGCTCTAGCTGGGTCACGTACCTGTCCTGCTCTAGTAGGTGAATAGCTGAGACACGAAGGCATCTATCCTCCTCGGCAAAGATAACTCTGCCGGCTGCGAAGCTCTGCTCACTAGGGGTAAGGCTGAGGTCAAGGGCCTGGGGAAGTAGACGGAACTCTGTCATCTTCAGGTGCTCGTAGTGGTCCGTCATCACTCTACGAAGTGCCTTGTGTGAGATAGCTTGCAGTCCCTCCTCGACTGTGTCCTCTATAGTCAACTCGGTGAAAGCTGGGACATAAGGTAAGGTAGTGCTAGCTGGGAACTCGAGTGAGGTGACAATCGGTCCTTTGATTCCTCCTTCCTAAGCTGGCTTCCCGGTGCAGGTGACCTTGACAAGCTTGTCGGGGACTCCTAACATGACGAGAACTCGGCAGAGGGTCTATGCGAAACCCCCAAGCTCACATAGGTCAAAGGTAAGCTTGGCGTGGTCCAGAGGTAGCGGTCCTAGAGGCGGCCAGTCGACGTTCGTTGCCATCTGCATGTTTTAAGGAACAGGTGTGAGCAGGTCAATAATAGATAAGTCTTGCATAAAAGTAAATGTAGGGTCGGTATATAACCGAAAGAAGGGTTGTTCACGTCCTATTCTATCGTCCATTTCTAAGGGTTTCGTCCTATGGTCCAGTATGGCTCTGATACCAACTGAAGCGACCTGATTTCTGTGAAGGGAAATCCATAGAGTTGAAGTGTATTATGACCGTTGTAGATCATATTACCCAAATTCTAGTTGAATACCACATCCATACAATGATAATATCAGAGTACATAAAGTGCGGAATTACATAAATTATTACATCGCCGCATTGGCGGAATTAAAAGTAGCATTCATTCAGAACAGCTTGAAGATAAGATCGCCAAACTCGAGCATAGGAATGAACCCCTCAGTCATCAAACTCCTCGAAGCTATACTCCTCAGCAGAACCTGTGTGCCAAATTTATCAGTACGATTTGTACTGGCCACTCCCACCCTATGAGCATTGCTTTGTGGAAATTGGATGCAAGTTGGATATAATCAAAAGGAACCTATAAGGCTAGGGTTTCCTATGTTTTAGCATATCAAGTATATAATAGTATAGTCAAGTTTTAACATCATTCCCACACACATTCCACCCCATTCCCTTTCTAGAGCTAGGTTTCAAACCTGAGATCGACATTCCACCATCTCCACACCATCACCATACCATCGCTCAGTCGATAGGCCAACTCCCTCTCGGCACTGTCTCAAGGCCCGTAGCCCCTGGCTATGACCGACACTCTCTCACAGGGGAAGAAGAGGACTCATCTCACTATATAGTTTAAGCGAAACGCAGGAAAGGTCCATAGCCGACAAGTCGGCACATGTATCGATCGATCAACCATACACTCTGCAGAGGTTTTACATAACCACAAGATCCTCCTTCCTCGCTGACCGTCGTCAACTGGGCTAATTCCGGCCGCTTGCTAGCCTAGGATAATGCCACTCTACCATTCAGCCCTGGTACACCCCAAGTCTAGTCTGGGGTGGCTAAAACTGTGAGTCATGAGTTGGGTCCACAAGGTCTCCATGAAGTCTTAGAAGGGTGTGGGGGAAATCCTCCGTGCCCCGTACCGCCTTACACTATCCGCTATCAACCTAGCAGTAGTGGCAATATCCTACCAAGTAGTCCAGCCGTTCCGCACCATATAGGGCGAGTGGTACGTAAGGTTTCCCGGTGAATCTGAGTACTAGTAAGTCCTTAGGGATGACCAAGCCAGAATGTCTTCATCAAGGTTTCCATTTATCGTGCCACCACAGCACCTTCTCCCCGGGCTCCTCCCATCACAGGTTCACACCCAGGGCCACCTCATATACCGTTTACCCACCATAGGTATCCATCCCAGGGGTGCCCAAGTAGCACCACACAGCATGACTATCCACAGGCTTGTCGTATACTCCAACTTGGTCGACACAACCCTCACCCTCCACACACCCAAGTCACACACGTAGCACTCTCCCCGTAGTCCAAATAACACCACGCATTAATGTAGTATAAGCATAGTAGAAGTATAAGTAATGAAATATAGCAGTGAGTGTGTGTCTAGCCTAATAGCAGGGTATGCAGGGGTAAGGTTGCGTCAAGGTAGAGGCCATCAAGTAAGCATACTACCATGCAAGTCCTATCACAGTATTATTATAACAGTAAAGTAAACCAATAGCAGTTCTATATTAGCCATGCGTAATAGGTGCTACGAGGTAGGGTGGGATGTGGCACCTTCAGTGTAGTTGTCTCCGTACTCCTCACGGTACTCATGATCCTCGTCCGTCTAGTTCTCCTCCGAGTCTACATCGATCGCATTATAGTCACGTTAGCGACGTCTATAGGATAGCACAAAGAAGCAATGAAAATTCAAAGGAGCCAAATGCACTCAAACATGAGTTCATTGCGTAGAGCTTGATTTTAGATAAATTTTGGTCCTAGTCTTGCATTTTTCTGAGTTCGTATGAATTAGTTATGAATTTCCAAAGTTTAAATCATTTCTGAAAATGGAAAAGACCGAATTAATCCTGGGCTGACACGTGTCACGCTGTGACTGGTCCACATGGCATGCTGATGTCAGCATGACGTCAGCATAACATCATTGGCTCAGCTCTGAGCTAACAAGTGGGGTCCTGCTGACATCATCATGACGTCAGCATGACGTCATCAACGTCATCAGTCCGACAGATGGGACCAGGGTCTCTTGGGTCACTGACATGTGGGTCCAGCCAAAGTCAACATCAAGTCAATGGGTGAGTCAATAGTCAATGGATCAGGGTCACTAACGTGTGGGGCTAGTGCTGCTAACGTCAGCATGACGTCACCTTGGCTGTGTTGTTACTGACAGGTGGGACCCGCGTGACGTCGACATGACATCAGCATGACGTCACTTACCGACATGTGGGTCCCGAGTCTTTGTGACACTGACATGTGGGGCCAGGTCAACTGTCAACGTTGACCGGTCAACGGTCAACTCAGACTGGGTCTCAAACGGGCTCTGGCGGGCTCAGGTTGGGCCGGTCTGGGCCGGGCCGACCCGAACACGTGGCATGTTGTGGCGCTGCCACGTCATTGCCATGGGCCTCCATTGGGCCTCGTCTACCGTGCGGCCCGCACTGTGTGGTTCATGGTAGATTGGCGTTCATGGTCCATGGACCGTAGACATAGTCTGTGGTGGACCGTGTCCACGCTACTGTCTCCTTCGCCTGGTTCATGGTGGACCGAGCATAGGGCTGCGCTGCCCATCCCACCCCCTTTCCTCTGCTTTTCCCATGGCGGCTTACACACCGACGGCAAGCGCCCGGTGAGCCTCGCCAGCGACGCTGGTGCGCGATTGATGCGGGTGAAAGCTCCGCCGAGCCTCGACGTCCTCGTTGGTGGGGTTAACGTGGCGTGCGAGGTCCCGTAGTGTGCCGGCCACGGCGGCGGTCTTACGGGCACGACGGTGGCGTCGGTGAGGTGGCTATGGCCTCGGAGAGGCGACTCTATGGTGCGTGTGAGCTTCACGAGGCTATTGCGGGCACAGCGGTGCTCTAGTGCTGCCCTAGCGGCCTCCGGTGGTGGCTGGCCGCGTGCACAGAGGCATCGGCAGGGTCTCAAACGGCGGCGAGCTTGTACCGATTGGCTAGGGAGAGGTCTCAGCAAGGTGCTCACCGCACAGTGCTCGGTGAGGCTAGGCGATGTAGCGGAGGGTCGTGGCCGTGTCGAGACGAGGCCATGCCGTGTCGAGCAGCAACGTCGACGTGGTTGATCAGGGCGACGTCCTCCGCTCCGGTGACATCGACAACGTCGGGCGCTCCTTCTTCTTCCTCTATCCCTCTTCTCTCTTGGCTCGGGTGCGCAGTGGATGGCCACAAAGTGGCGGCGGGGCGATGGGAGAGCTCTAGGGCACCCGGGGCCGGGGCTTTTATAGCCGAAGCTCCGCCATGGAGCTCGGTGAACGGCGGATGGAGATCAAGGGGCGATCGGAGGCGTGTGCATTGCATCCAACGGCCCACGCGTGGTTGCGTGGGCACGGCGCCAAGGGGACAAGGCCTGGAGATTCGCGTGACCCCCTGGCCCGCACCTACCATGGCGGTCGAGGCTTGGTCAGAGGAGTGATCGGCGTGGGGGAGGAAGACGACATTGTGGCTGGGGGTGGCTGACGTGTGGGGCCCGTGTGGCAGCGGCTGCAGGCGAGGTGCGAACGGCATGCGGGCGTGAGCAGCGTGCGGGCTGGCTACGTGGGCCACGTGCGGTCAGGCCAGGCCTGCTTGCGGCCGCTCGCGTGGGCCAGCGGAGGGGGAGAAGTGGAGGGCTGGGCCAGTAGTTTGGTCACGCGGGTTGGGCCGACCTACGCGTGAAGCTGGGCTGTGAGGCTTCTTCTCCTTTTCTTTTTCTTTCTGTTTTGTTTTTCTTCTCCATTGTTTGAATTCAAATTTGGTTTGAAATTTGAATTCCAAGTTGGTGCACCTAATTCATTGGAGTTTTAGATATGAGGCCCACAACATTCTTTTATGTATATATTAGGAATTTATTTAGCTAT
Source organism: Miscanthus floridulus (assembly GCF_019320115.1). Lineage (NCBI taxonomy): Eukaryota > Viridiplantae > Streptophyta > Magnoliopsida > Poales > Poaceae > Miscanthus > Miscanthus floridulus. Next base: position 128,874,056 of record NC_089580.1, on the reverse strand, counting down.
TTTGTATAACAAAAATAGGTGTAGTTTTGTTATACACAAATGGAAATAGTTTTCTTTTTAAACATTTATTCTTTGGTTTGAGTAATAATTACTTTATGGTGTGTTTCTTTAAAGGAGTTTTTAGGCATTACATAAAACAGATGAAAATCCAAATCACCATTTTAGTTAACAATGTATGCTATGTTTCTTTTGTCAGCATTTAAATAAACATAATCTAACATATGGCATGCCATGCTTATGTGTTGACTTGGGTTGGGGTTAGACCTAATGCATCTCTTTGGTTGGGTTTCTATACATGACACTTATCAACACATGGGAGTTTTTGAGAAAAATTTTGTAGTTGGTATTTTTGGTGTATGGATTTTTGGGTTGTTACAACAGGCGACACGGACCCTGGCTGAACCATCAAGGGAAGCGGTGAAACACGCCCCAAGCGCGATCGCTGGCCAGATAACTAGAGCCCCAGCCCTGAGGGCCCAGGGCCATGGGCCTTCAGTCGGCGCATCCAGAGAGCAGCGTTTCCACAGCATTTTCGTCCTCCCACCAAATACACCGGGGAGACGAACCTAGGCATCTGGCTCAAAGACTTTCGGCTCGCCTGTCGAACCGGAGGGGTGGATGATGACTTTTTCATCATCCAATATCTTCTCATTTGCGTGGGGGAACATGTTCGGGCATGGCTCGAATTCCTTCCGCACGACAGCATCCATGACTAGGCAGACCTCAAGAGGGTCTTCGTCAGGAATTTCTAGGGCACGTACGTTCACCCGGGAAACTCCTAGGACCTCAAGAGCTGCCAGCAGGAGCCCAGCGAATCCCTGCAAGATTACATCTGCAGGTTTTCCCAACGTTGTAACTCCCTCCCTGATGTCATCGACGCCGACGTCATCAGTGCTTTCCTCTCTGGGACAAACTGCAAGTCCCTGATCCACAAGCTTGGCTGCCTAAAACCCCGCACCACCCACGATCTGCTCGATGTCGCCACCAACCATGCCTCTAGCGAGGAGGCAGTCAGAGCGGTCTTCAGTGGAGGCTAGGACAAAGGCAAGCCCAAGCATGCGGATCCAGACGAAGGCCCCTCCACTCAGAGGGGCAAGAAGAATAGGAAGGATCGGCGCCGGTCGGACGACACTGCGTTGATCGCCGTAGCTGAACGCATGCCCAGGTAGCCCCAACAGGGACTGCTTGACCACTTCAACAAATTCATGGATGGTCCATGCCCCAATCACGCCTATCCTGTCAAACACCTCTACAAGGAGTGCGAACTCCTCAAACGTTTCCTCCGATAGGCCGGTGCACCAAAGGAGGGGGACGGCAAGGAGCCGGCCGTCAGGAGGGGTGGCGTGGCAGGCAAGGATGGGGACGGTTTCCCTAAACCTGAGGAGTGCATCATGATCTTCGGTGGGTCTAACGCCATCTGGTCCAAATGCCAGCATAAGGTACGCTACAGGGAGGCATGCGCCGCCGAAACGGCCGTCCCCTCCTTCCTCAGCTGGTTGGAGTCTCTGATCACCTATGATCAGAGGGACCATCCCTCCAACGTCGCAAGACCAGGATGCTATCCGCTCATCATCGACCCCATCGTCCGCAAAAAGCGGCTTACGAGGGTGCTGATGAACAGCGGCAGCGGCCTCAACATCCTATACATCGACACCCTTGATGCCATGCGCATCCCCCGATCGGAACTCCACCCAGTGGGCTCCCCCTTCCATGAGGTAATCCCAGGAGCGCAGGCATACCCGCTCGAGCAGATCGATCTGCCCATCACGTTCGATAGCCGAACCAATTTCCGCTCGGAGGTTCTCACCTTCGAGGTGGTGGACTTTCTAGGGTCCTACCACGCCATCTTGGGGCGACCATGCTACGCGAGATTCATGGCAATCCCCAACTACACCTACCTCAAGCTGAAGATGCCGGGACCAAACGGCATTATCACTATGAGCAGCGCGTTCTTGCACGCCTTCACGTGCGACCGCGAACACTATGAGCTCGCCACTGCGGTTGTCAACTCGTCCGAACTCCCGCGGCTCAGGGAGTCATCAGTCCCGGTAGCCCCGGACTGTAACCAACCGACTTCCTCGTCGGCCTTCCACCTGCTCGAAGAAACCAAGGTGGTTGAAATCGATCCCACCAACCCAACCAAGACAGTTTGGGTTGGGACCCAGCTTTCGGCCAAATAGGAAAGCGAGCTCGTCGACTTCCTGCGTGACAACCGTGATGTCTTCGCATGGCAGCCATCCAATATGCTGGGGACACCCTAGGAGGTTACCGAGCATGCACTATGCCTCACCTTGGGCTCTAAACCCGCCAAACAACGCCTACGTCGCTTCGACGATGAAAGGCGTAGGGCCATAGGCGAGGAAATCGCCAAACTCCTAGTAGCCGGGTTCATCAGGGAGGTCTTCCATTCTGACTGGCTTGCCAATCCCGTCCTAGTCAAAAAAATGACCAGGAAGTGGAGAATGTGCGTCGATTATACTAGACTTAACAAAGCGTGCCCGAAGGATCATTTCCCGTTACCACACATAGACCAGATAATTGACTCCACCTCGGGTTGCGAAATCCTCTCCTTTCTAGATGCCTACTCAGGCTATCACCAAATCATGATGAAAGAGTCCGATCGGCTCGCAACCTCGTTCATCACCCTGTATGGTTCATACTGCTATGTAACCATGCCTTTCGGCCTGAAGAACGCTGGCACTGCCTACCAAAGGTGCATGTAGCAATGCTTCATCGACCAAATCGACCCGCTTGACTAGCCCAATCAGGCCGAGCGACCAAAGCCAATGATCGCCATCTATGTTGATGACATAGTGGTCAAGATGGCTCAAGCTTGCAACCTGATCGCAAACTTGGCTGTGATGTTCACAAACCTCCGAAGGTTCAACACCAAGCTGAATCCCAAAAAGTGTGTTTTTGGGGTTCCAAAGGGGAAACTTCTTGGATACATCGTATCCGAGCGTGGCATCAAAGCCAACCCCAAAAAGATCACGGCCATCTCCAACATGGGCCCCATCCGCAATGTCAAGGGCGTGTAGAGACTCACTGGTTGCCTGGCTGCCTTAAGCCGCTTCATCTCTCGGCTCGGTGAATGGGGGATGCCGCTCTACAAGCTCTTCAAAAGGACAGATGCCTTCATCTAGACTGAGGAAGCCCAGTAGGCTCTCAAAAGCCTCAAAACGTCCCTAACGTCGGCCCCAATCCTCGTCGCTCCCAAGCGGGGAGAACCCCTCCTCCTCTACGTCGCAGCAAGTAACCATGTGGTGAGCGCCGCCCTGGTCGTAGAGAGGGAGGAACCGGGACACCAGCTCAAAGTGCAATGACCCGTATACTTCGTCAGAGAAGTGCTTACTAATCCCAATGTCCGGTACCCCCAGGTGCAGAAACTCCTATATGTTGTACTAATGGCGACTAGGAAGCTCCTACACTACTTCACCAACCACGAAGTCACAGTCGTCACTTCATACCCACTCGGAGACATCATCCGCAACCGTGACGCCGCGGGATGAATCTCTAAGTGGGCCCTTGAACTCATGGGCCATGACATCAGGTATACCCCCCGCACCGTAATTAAGTCTCAGGCTCTCACGGATTTTGTCGCTGAATGGACGGAGGTCCAGCTACCGGCCCAGGACGTCTCCCATGAGTACTGGACAATGTACTTCGACGTATCCATAATGGCACCCAACTTAGGGGCTGGAGTGGTTCTGATCTCCCCAGACGGGAGTAGGCTCTGCTATGCCATCTACCTCCACTTTTTGGCTTCAAACAATGCCGCAGAATATGAGGCCCTTATCAATGGACTACGCATCGCCATCGAGCTTGGCGCTACATGACTCTATGTCCGCGGTGACTCAGAACTAGTCATTGATCAAGTCATGAAGGAGTCCTCCTACAAAAGTCCCCTCATGACAGCATACTACCAAGAGGTGCGCAAGCTTGAGGACAAATTCTAGGGAATCGAACTGCATCATGTCCCTCGAAGGGACAACGACGCTGCCGATTTCCTAGTAAAACTGGCCGCCAGGCGAGATCCGTTCCTGGGTGGAGTCTTCATCAACGACATCCATGAGCCATCCACCCACATCCTGGATGGTCCAACCCAGACACACCCCAAGGCCAGCCGGCACTTGGAGGTTCTAATCCCAGTACCTCTATAACGATGTCACCCGCGGACATCGTTGTATTGGTACTCGATCAAACCGATTGGCGAGTACCACTGCTCGCCTATCTCCTTGAGGAGGTTCTCCCACTTGAAAGAACTGAAGCCCGATGAATCGCTCAACGTGCCAAGGCCTATGTCGTACTCAGTAACGAACTCTACAAACGAAGTCCGTCAGGAGTACTCATGAAGTGCGTTCCCACCAGCTGGGGAAAACAGATCCTCCTCGAGGTCCATTCCGGGATCTGCGGGCATCATGTAGCCCCAAGGTCCCTAGTCAGAAAAACCTTTTGCCAAGGTTTTTACTGGCCCACCGCGCTATGAGATGCAGAGGAGATTGTCCGTAGGTGCGAAGGATGCCAGTTCTACGTGCGGCAAACCCATTTACCAGCGCAAGAGCTCCAAACCATCCCAATCACCTAGCCATTCATGGTCTGGGGCCTCGACATGGTGGGACCTCTCAAGAAAGGTCCAGGTGGTTTTACCCACCTACTTATAGCAATCGACAAGTTTACCAAATGGATAGAGGCCAAGCCCATCACCAATCTTCGCTCAGAAGAGGCGGTCAAATTCTTCCTCGACATCATCTATTGATTCGGCGTTCCTAACTGTAATATCACTGACCACGGGACTAACTTCATCGGGAAGAAGTTCCAAGATTTCAGCAATGGATATGGCATCAGAATCGATTGGGCTTCGGTCGAACATCCATGAACTAACGGTCAGGTCAAACGCGCCAACGGCATGGTCCTCCAAGGACTCAAGACGTGCATCTTCGACCGACTCAACAAACACGCTGGGCGGTGGGTTGCAGAGGTCCTAGCAATCCTCTAGATCCTAAGAATGACCCCAAACTGATCCATGTGATTCACACCTTTCTTCCTATCCTACGGAGCGGAAGCTGTGTTGCCCTACGACCTTGACCATGGCGCACCGAGAGTAAAAGCTTTCGACTGCGACCGAGCCACGGCGGCTCAACAAGACGCAGTTGACCTGCTCGAAGAGGCCCACGAGACAACCATCATCTGCTCTACCCACTATCAACAAACCCTCCGTAGGTACCACGAAAGGAAGATCAGAGGAAGGATTCTCGAAGTCGGTGATCTCGTGCTACGAAGGACCCAATCAACGAAGGAAAAACACAAGCTCTCTCCACCCTGGGAAGGACCCTATACGGTAACCGAGGTAATCCGACCGGGCACCTACCGACTGCAAGACAACAACGACAATGTTCTCAACAATACTTGGAACATTGAATAGCTACGTCGTTTTTTCCCTTAGAATCGGTCGAAACACCTTTGTTTAAAGCACATGCTCCTGTAAGAGCGCCCCCGCCTAAACACTTTCAACCCGGGTCACTCGGGGGCTCCATAAATATACAAATATTGAATACCACCTCTCTGTTTTGTTTATTGTTGTATGGAGAAAATCCTTCCTACCCTAACGAAGGGGTAGTTCATTCCTTTAAATTTACCTTACACAGCTTTGCTTTAAAAATTCTGACTGATTGCACCCCACCTTTTCCTACGGCTACAACCGGCCGAGCCTCGTGGGCCACGCCCCGGGCTCGTGAAGTTGTGACCTATGGAACAAATGGGCAGGTACGAGAAAGAAAGAAATTTAAAACAAAATTATGCTAAGGAGAAACTAAGGAACAGAAGGGAACAAGCTTCCCCAAATGGAATAACTCCATCGCAAAAAACAAAATACCATTATAGCTGTTGAGCACACGAACGTTTTATACGGGGGCTTCCCCCACAAATTTAAAACTGCTACGGCCACTCGACAACTTCACTTGAACGCCAGAAGAGACAACCAGACCTCCCTGAGTCGATTGAGTCACCCAGGATAGATCAACCGGCCTCCTAAGTCGATCGATTCACTCAGGATAAACGCTTGAGATACAGGTAGGAAGCGAAGGGGCGCTCCATGCGGGCCATGCCGACTCTGTCTCGAATGACGAGCATGGGTCCTGGTCAAACATTTCTGACTGAAGCTCTCTGAACCCCATCTCTCAGGTCATCAAGGTAAGCATGTGTTCATTAAATACAAAACTATTCACACGAGGGCTAACCCACGATTGACGAGTGTAGGTCCCGGACGGACGTTCCCGACTGGAGCCCGACGAACCCTGTCTCTCTAGTCTTCAAGGTAAAACACTATCAAAGCCCCTCTATTTCAATTTAAAACATTCATACATCCATACACGCATTTCATACCATACGCCTGAACCCCCCGGACGGTTAGGGCATGAACCGCCCGGGGGCTCAGGAACTAAGCATCGCACGTGCAGCGAAATGCACCAGAACGCTCTGTGTTGCGCCATGAAGCGGTGGCTTGCCTCATTCGACATGAGCAACCAAACAGAGCCAGGGGAGAAAACCGTAGATGAGCACCGTGCGGCCTTCGCCCAGTCTGGCAAACCAGGTCATCTCAACCTTCTCGTTCGATCCTGAACCTCTTGCCAGACCCATAGAATCCCCATCAAGGGGAGGCCGTCAGGCCACCCGGGTCGCTCTACGGAATGGCCTAGGCATCCGCCGGGTTGCAGGTAAAGGAGTAGTGGAATGCCACAAGAGGGCTATGCCGACCCTGTCATGAACGATGGACCCAGATTCCACTCGATCACACCCGTTAGCGAGCTCACCGAGCTAGTCTTCGAGCCCGAGCGATCAAGACAGGCGACGAAACTCAGCCCCTCCGGTTGTGAGGAACCAGATGGGGTAGCGCAAAACAACTCACAACCCCCATGAAGGCCCGACAGGGCTCGAGGGCTTAAATGCCATGGAACCGTGACTCTAAACTCGCGTTGACGGGATAGGCGACATCTGGCTACGACTCTTGGGACCGTGACTCCTAAACTTGTGTCGACAGGATAGGTGACATCTGGCTATGGCTCTTAGGACCGTGACTCCTAAACTCGCGTCGACAGGATAGGCGACATCCGGCTATGGCTCTTGGGACCGTGACTCCTAAACTCACGTCGATAGGATCGGTGACATCCGGCTATGGCTCCTAGGACCGCGACTCGTAAACTCGCGTAACGGCTTCACTAACTAAAACTAAACTCTCTTGATCCACGACGAGCACCGACGCCTGGGTCTACTCACGACTCCACCTTACCTGATCCCATGGCGCGCACCGACGCCAAAGATCGAACTCTGTTACATCCAAAACTAAACTTCCTCGCCCGATCCCCATCGCGCACCGACGCCGGGATCAATAAGTTATGTCTCAATCCAATCCCCGTGCTTAAAAACACCTCAGCTGCACAATGATGCCATGGTTAAACAAAATCACGTCTTAAAACTCAAAACACGCGCACCCATAGACACAACACAAAGAACCCCCCAGTCGGTTCCGCCCGAACCACCCGGGGGCTCGGGGGCTACACCCGCGGGTGCGCTCGTGCGCACCCACCAGCAAGACAAAAAATCCCCCGGACGATTCGGCTCAAATCACCCAGGGGCTCGGGGGCTCCTGTCGGGTTCATAAACCTGGGGTCCCTCGAGGACCGTCTTCCACGCCCGGGCTCGGCCTAGGAAAACAACATATATTTCATGGGCCGGCCCAAAAAACTAAAACACAGCGGGCCAGAAGGGAAGTCCGGTCATCGACCGGAAGGTCTACCCTTAAGAACAGGCGCCCGCTCGTCAACTTCTTTGGCCCACCTCTCCGACCGGAGCACTCGCTTCAGGCACCAGCTGTCTCCAAGCAGTCTCTCCAATCAGAAGGCTTGGCCCAAAACATTGCTTCCTACTCCGACCCCGCAACTCCGACCCCATGACCGGGGCTCATGGGAAGCCTGCTCACTGCTCCTCTCCAACCGACACACTAAGAGCCGACTGGAGTCATCCGACCGGGGGCTCCCCGTTCGGAGGGAACCAGAAGACATGCGGAGAAAGGCAAGGCATGGCTCACAAGTCAAAACCACTGTACCAGGGACCATACCCTGCACGAAACAGTGCTTTGCAGCTACCCTAACACAAAGTATTGTAGGGGCCGCTAGAAACTCCCATATGGTAAAGCCCCCCTGCGTGTCTCTACACATCGACCATGGTATGGGCTCCAGGATTTGGGATACCAGGTGAACATAGCATGGCTCCTCACATGCCACTAGGCATCCAGAAGTATTTGCAGGTATCGGCGTCCATCCTTCCTGAAGAAGATAGCTCGACCCCCCGTGCACATCTGACATCCTACAGCGACATCGATAGTATTGGGGGCTTCAACCATTATCCAGTTTTCATCACCGTAGGCAGCAAGGCTTAGAAATATCTATACTCTCTCCCTCTCACCTGTAAAAGCCATCCCCTTCATTTATAAAAGGGGATGCGCTCCCTCCAATGGGGGGGAGATTGACTTCAAAAAGCTCAGACTCACTAGATCGATATCAACCCCTTACAACCGTAGGACCACCAAGTTCCGATAGTAACCCTTCCGGTCGGAGCCATCCGAACCTCTTGTATACCCCCTCCTTTCTCCTTCTCGTTTGTAACCCCACTACAGACTTCGAGCACCTAGGCTCAGGAATAAAGTCATCGACCGACCCCGACTGGACATAGGGCACATTGCCTGAACCAGTATAAATCCTGTGCCATTGAGTGCTAGGCCACCTCCAATCACAACGTACAGCAAAACTACAAATATTTACTAGTTGGTCACTTTCTGCACCGACACTCCTATTACATGATTGGATATTGCATTGAGACCAAGCTTGATTAGAGGCTATCTTTAACATGAGAGTTTCAGCTTTTCCAAGGGTGAGTGACATAAATGCTCCTCCAGTAGTAGCATCAAGTTGTTCATGAGCTTTTTGGGTTAATCCATGGTAGAAGCCTTGCATGAGCAACCAATATTCCATTGCATGATGAGGACACTCTAAAATTTATTCTTGGAAATGTTCCCATGCCTCTAGAATGGTTTCTCCTTTCTGTTGTTGGAAGTTAGAAATTTTTTCCACTTAAGGCATTGGTCTTGCCTATAGGGAAAAACTTTGCTAGAAAGGCCTTCGAACATCTTGCCCATGTGTTGATGTTATCTTTGTTAGTGTAGAACCACTGCTTCGCCCTTCCTACTAAGGAGAATGGAAATAGGCAGAGTAGTATGATGTCTTGAGAGACGTCCTTTATGAAGATTGTGCCGCTAATCTCTAGGAAATTCTGAAGGTGAGCACTAGCATCTTCATGTGCCTTTCCGCTGAATGGGGTAGCTTGCACCATGTTTATGAGGCTTGGCTGGAGTTCAAACTCAAGGTTGTTGGTTTTGAGTGTTGGTCCAGTGAGAATGTTCTCGGTGCTTGGAGCAGAGAATTCACGCAGTGTCTTGTCAGCCATAGCTTCAGAAACTGGTGTTGAGCTGCCTCTTGATCGGTTTGATTGCGATTGATGGAATTTGTTGGTGAATCAAAACCAATCCTACAATACCCTATATAATATATGAATAGAGATAAACAAGGGTAAGTCTGCTAAAGCAGAGGTGTATAGTTATGATTTCATCAATAAGTATTTATTTGATCAATTCTCATGTAGTCTTGTGCCCCTCCCCGGCAATAGCACCAGAAATGCTTGTTGACATTTCTTAACATCACTTTTACTAAGTTGTCATCCCTAGCAATGATTCCAGAAATGTTTGTTGGTACTTATTAATAACACGTAAATTCAGGAAACATTATATATGTTAAAGTAATCTGTAAGCTCACAGATAATATACCATTGTAGCATTTCACCCAGGAGTATACTAGGTATCGTTATTTATATTTTACCACATGGAGGAGCGGTGGCTAGAGATATTGATAAATATGTATACTTATGATGGGATCATTAACTAAACATATGCTCTAACAGGGGTAGGCCAAATGATAAATAAATGATAAGTGTAAGGCATTGACAATAATCCAAAAATAGAAATAGATACTCATAAATGTAGTATGGCTGGGCAGGAGATTAATTAAGAGAAAAGATTCCTAAGTCATTTCTTATTTACTAAGTCTTTTGTACACCCTAGTATATATACTTTTATCTATAGCACAATTAACTTTGCATCTAAGCATAAGGAACATTACTAAGGAAGATCATGAACAGAGCGTGATTCCCTTCGCAAACGGTCCTACTTGTCCTACAAATGGGGAGTGGACTACAAATTGGACTCAACGATAGTGTCACACTCGCGGTCTACCACATGGCCTACAATGTAGGGTGCATCCACAGGTAAACAATATTTAAGCACCACGCTTACATAATGTCGACCACTTAACTCACTCATGTATTGAGCTAAGCGCTTTGCGAACTTATGCATAAATTCATTATCAATCATGACTATATCAGGCATACTACTAAATCAAACGAGGAACATAATAAATAGAAACATAGTATTGATAAAGCACAAAGTCTTGAAATATATAGGATACAATGGCTATACCTATCTCCAGATGATGAATCTAGAATCCTGAGCAATAGCCCAACTCTACTTGAATTTTGCTAGCTAGCCTATACTAGAACTTTGGAGAATTGGCGATCTATTCTATTCTTTGGAAACCCTGATGATGAAGATCAATTGATATCTTGACTTATTGCCTTAGGGGGGTAGGGGCTGATTATATAGGGGGTAGCATCGATCCTGAGCCCTCGGATCAAACCGACTTAAAACAATGGCGTAGATTTAATCCTTAATGTGGTGGAGAACCAACGTAGAGGGGCTGCCAGGTGGGCCCCACTGGCCAGTCGGCCTGTAGGTGGGGCCGGCTAGCCCCACATGTCAGGGTCTCGTGCTCTGCTTTCGTGGATTGCCTTCTATAGTCTTCTGGACTATTCTTGAGTTGATTTCGTTGCGGATAAGCATGACGAAATCTGACAATTAGGTCCACCTTGATGGTTTTGTAGATAAACCCTGCTGAAACACAGATTCACCAAAACTCATGGAATTTACCAGTTAAAACCCTTAAACCTATGTTGGTGATCATTTTCATGCATTTATATAGGTTTTTATTGATAGTTTATGATGGGTGTTAACTACCGTCAACAAACACGCATTTTTCAGCGCAAACATGGTGTGAACGGTGCAATGAACTAACGCGGTGGAGGCGGCCGTGATAGTAGATGGTATCACCCGACATGGTGGAGGCGGCCATGATAGCAGATGGCGGCGCCTGGAGAGGTGGAGGTGTCCGCTGCAGTCGGATGGAGGCGCCCCGCCATGGTGGAGTCAGCTGGTAGGCCTACCTGGGCGTTGTGGCTCAGGGACATCACTGAGGAATGACAGGGCTAATGTGGCCAAAGAGCTTGGTGAGGAAGACTATGGTGTGTCCCTACACTTCAGCACCATTGATCCACTACAGCAGCGCAGGGCGCGGGTGAGAGCGAGCGACACATGTGGAGCGAGGCGCGTGAGTAGGAGCGAGCGGCGCATGTGGAACGAGGCAAGCAGAGCTTTTGTCTGTGTGGATGAGATTAGATACATCTGATGGGAACCATATGCTCTAGGAAAGAGAAGCAGTCCATGGATGCTCTCGACTTCAGTGACATGGTTTAGGTGCCCATAGTTAACACCCTTGACCCTTGTGGTGTCCTTGCTATCCTAGAGCCTGAGCAGGACCCCGATAGGCCCACCGGCATCATTCTTAGGTCTACCGGCCACCTAGCTCTTGACACTGTAGCTAAGCATAGCCATGAGATCCTCTAGATACACTCAAGCCCACCAAAAGATGATGTCATGTGCAAGGCACCACAATACTGGCCACCTCCAAGGCATAGTTGTTGATGTGCCAATTCGCATGCGCCACCATACTCAACTCCATGAAAAATTGGTTCCTAGTCATCGGCCGCCAGGCGGGATGGAGAAAAAACCGGATAGAGTGTGATCGAGGGTGTGCTGCTACTTGACACATTTAGATATGGTTATCTCTATCTCTACCCCTATAAAACACCAGTTACAATTATTCTACGTCCACCCAACAATTACTTGCTTCACAGACACGACCTTAACTACATCCACACCATAATATGCACCAAGAAATACATCATTGTAAAAACATGCACACCAGATGATCTCTCCTCTATTCTCTATTGTTACTCAACCATATTCGACGGTCACCCTTCAATGGCTCTGCACTCCCACGATCGCATGCCCTACCTCCATCCCCAACCCCCATGCCCACGCCCTGCGACTAGGGTTCGAGCCCTCATGTTGTCATGTGGTTGTTTTTTTCTAAAAAATGAAACATCATCCTCTCTCCTCCCCTCCCCTCCCTCCCCTCCCCATACTGATCCCTCTCTCTTCCAGATCGGCATCGCGATGGCGGCGAGGATGTTAACAGTAGTTAACATTCATTACAAACAATCAATATAACTTGCATAAATGGCTAAAATGAATCACCACTATAGATTAGGGGTTTAAACTAATAAATTCCATGAGTTTTGGTGAATCTGTATTTTCAGCAGGATTTAATCAGAAAACCACCAAGGATGACCTATTCGTCAATGGAAATTATGGAATTCCGCCGCGTAAACTACGTGGGAAGACTCTAGAACACTCCAGGAGGCTCTCCACCGAAGCGGAGCACATGTCATTGACATGTGGGGCTGGCCAAACCCATATGCAGGTCGCCAGGCCCCTATGGGTCCCACCTGTTAGCCTCCATGCTACATTGGTTCTCCACCACCTTAAGGATTGCATCTCCGCTGTTTATTCAAGTCGGTTTGGTCCGAGGGCTCAGGATTGATGTTCCAGCCTATATATACCTGCCTACACCCCCCTCAGGGCATTATGCCAAGTTAGATCCTAAGAGCTAAAAAGCCAGAAACCCTAATCCATATTTCCACCAGGATCGAGGCTAGCAATCAAGAGAAGATTAGTCCTCAATAGGATTTAGTCTTATACTAGAGATACTGAGATAGAGTAAGAGGGAAGAGTTTTGGAGGAGACCCGAACTATCGGTGCTCTCTCTACGGCTTGTACCCTGGCGGAATCAAGTTCTTCATGAGCTTGCTTTTGAGATTTCTCTGGTAATCGACTTCTAATTCAAGTAAGCATCTTGTTCATATTGTTCTTTAGGTTTACGACTCTCTTTTGAGTATTTTAATCCTTGTAGCTCCTGGGTTAAAGTAGTATTCATAATGTAAGCGTGGTGCTTAGACTCGTTTACTCATGGATGTACCCTACTTTCTGGATCGGTGGTAGCTCATGAAGGTGACTCTTATAGCCTCATTGAATCCTCTGTAGTCCCCCTCACGATAGTAGGCCTAATAGGACTTTGTTACTATAGGAAACATACTCTACCTGCGTTTTCTCTAATAATATCCCCAGAATTGAACAATAGAAGATAAAGCTTACCGAAGTTAGAACTAGAAGACCTCAGCAATCTCCTCTATGCTTCTATTATCTAGCCTTGATTATGAAGTTGGGTTAAGTTAGATTTGGTTATTTTCACACATGTTTCCTCGAGTTCAATATAAAACTAGGTACTCCTGGTGAAGTGCTACATTGGTATAATATCCGTGCGCTTGTGGATTATTCTGTGTGCATTAATTTATACCAACAGAGGGTAAACTAGTGCAGACCTGGCGGGGTAACAAGGCGCTGCCCCCCCCATGGGTTGTAGCATGTCCTGGGCGACGCTCACCACCCGTCGTCCGTGACGTGATGGAAGAGCAGTGTGACATTGGCGTTCCTTCTCAGCACGGCGGGTGGGGATAGGGGTAGCCTTCTGCCATGGCTCCATGGCGGCAGCGGTGGATTCGGGTGCGGTGTTGCAGGGAAGACATGTGATGGCGGTGGCAGCGGCTTCCTGAGCTTGGAGTTGCATGGCATTGCTGGCAGAGGCCTGTGGTGGCGGCGGCAGCTTCCCAAGCTTGGAGTCATGGGATGAGGATGAAGCTCTCTTCTAGGAGCCCGTCCATGCATCTCCTGCTACTGCTATTATGGATGTGACCATCTCATTTGCTAGGAAGAAGAATCGATGGAGCTTATTGCTGGGAGTGGAATTTTATTTTATAGTCTAATCGATTTGGTTGGCTGGACTCAGGAGTAAGGCCGGATCACTACTTTGTTTGTGTAGGTGGAAAGAACAAGATCGATTTGTTATCAGATAGGAGTGCTTGTTGTTTTCTTGGTTCTTAATCAGGTGCTTCCTGTGTATCAGCCTATTAGGTACCAACACAAGCTGGGCCTTCAGACATTCAAGATTTCAAGTTACAAATTTTGTTAATAACATTTTCTTGGTGGAATTGCATCAAGTTGGAGTGATACGTAAGAGGAGTGGCAATTGGATTGGGTATTACACTGCTACATTCGGACCTATCACAAGCGGTTTGTAAAGCCCATTCGTATTACCAGCCGACGGTGATTTGAATTTTCAAAAATCTCAAAAAACGGGCCAAAAAAATAACAAAAAATTTTGTTTCAATCCGGGGAAGCCCCCCACCAGCTCCAGCTTCATGGTACCTTGCTCCTCTAACCACTCCACCCCTAAGTCACTTGTGTCTATATAACATATACATTTCCCTAGTATTCACTTTTTAGGATTTCAAATAAATATTTAGGACCCTAAACGGTTTCAGATGAAAAAGTCTTAAACTACAAATTTGTTGTTCTAATCGAGATCTACAACTTTGATTTTGGTTGTTTTGCCATCCGAGGTCGTTTGACAAATTTGAATTTTAAAACATCAAAATTTCAGCCAGACTTTTGGGACCTCAAATGATTTCAAATGAAAAACTCATCAACTACAAAGTTGTTGTTCTTATCGAGATCTACAACTTTGGTTGTTCTTACCGAGGGCTTAGGATTGACACTCCAGCCTATATATACCTATCTGCACCCCTCCTTAGGGCATTATGTCAAGTCAGATCCTGAGAGCTAAAAAGCCAGAAACCCTAATCCATATTTCCACCAGGATTGAGGATAGCAATCAAGAGAAGATTAGTCCTCAATAGGATTTAGTCTTATACTAGAGATACTGAGATAGAGTAAGAGGGAAGAGTTTTGGAGGAGTCCCGACCTATCGGTGCTCTCTCTACGGCTTGTACCCTGGTGGAATCAAGTTCTTCATGAGCCTGCTTTTGAGATTTCTCTGGTAATCGACTTCTAATTCAAGTAAGCATCTTGTTCATATTGTTCTTCAGGTTTGCGACTCTCTTTTGAGTACTTTAATCCTTGTAGCTCCTAGGTTAAAGTAGTATTCGTAATGTAAGCGTGGTGCTTAGACTCGTTTACTCGTGGATGTACCCTACTTTTTGGATCGGTGGTAGCTCATGAAGGTGACTCTTATAGCCTCGTTGAATCCTCTGTAGTCCACCTCACGGTAGTAGGCCTAACAGGACTTTGTTACTATAGGAAACATACTCTGTCTGCGTTTTCTCTAGTAATATCCCTAGAATTGAACAATAGAAGACAAAGCATACCGAAGTTAGAACTAGAAGACCTTAGCTTTTGCTAACAATTCTTTCCCATCTTTAGGGTAGTCGGCCTTTGTTTAGAGATTCTATCTTTTAAACAAGAAGAAAAAGAATCTCTAGGCATGGCATGGGAACGTTTTAATACTCTCATTAATACTAGCCCTGACCTTGCCATTTAAGACCCCATTCTTCTTCAACACTTCTATATGGGTCTTGATAGGAAAACCTCGAAGCATCTTAATACGGCTTTAGGAGGTTCGTTCTTTCATGTCTCCGCCAATTCGAGGAGAAGCATTCTTATGAAAATCTTAGAGAACACCCTTGAAGAAGTAGAAAAGGCCATTAGAAGAGGAATCCCAGAAAGCTGAACCAGAATATGTGCCTAACACATCACCAAGTTCAGCTATCCTAGATCCCGAACCACCAGAAAAGGAGGAAACTCCAATTTTGGATTTTATGCTTGAATTTGAGGATGAACTTTTTGATGAATATGGAAATACCTCGAATTACCATGTTATGAGGAGACCCTAGAAGTCTAGGAAATCAACTCATGAAGAACCTTTAGACCCTTCTGAGGAAGCTTTTCTTAAAAAGACTACGAAAGAGCTTGTGTCCATTATAAGCAATGAATGGTTAGAAGAACCAGAACTTTCTTCTGATGTGATTCGCTTAGACTCACCTTCTATTTCCATTCATTGCCAAATCAACAAAGCTCCTTTTGATGCTCTTTACAATCCAGTTGTGGGTGTTAATATCATGTCTGCATCTTTTGCTCATGATTTATTGAAACACATGCCATTAACCCCAACAACAAAGTTATTGAAAGGTCTTTCAGGACACATTCTCTTGAGTTTGGGGATATTGTATGTCCTTCCTATCTAGGTAAAAGGAACTAAAGTTCATTTGAGCTTCTACATCTTTGATATCATGGAGTTTGACCTGTTGATAGGACAACCAATTGAAATACTTATCTAAGAAGGACAAACGGGGAAGTTGAAAATAAGTCTTGGGAAAAATTTAAGCTTTCTATATCCATTACTCATTCTCTAAATGCTGAGACTGAGCCAATTCCTGAGGAAGACCTAATGGAAGAGGTTAAGATTGCATCTCTTGATGATTTGATCGAACCCAACCTTGAAGATGATGCCCAGTTCTTCATCGAGGAGGAAGATGAAAATCCTACAGAGCCTGAACCTTTAGATAAATTGCTGGAACCACCTAAGCCCACCATTGAGCTTAAACCCCTGCCTTCTTGTCTTCGATATGTTTTTCTCAATAATGATCAGGATTCTCCTGTGATCATAAGTGATAAATTCTCTCAGAATGAATCCCTCCGCTTGATAACTTTTTTAGAAAAGCATCGCTCTATTTTTTGCTACTCGCTCCAAGAACTTAAGGGAATTAGTCCTACGCTTTGCACCCATTGCATCCCTATAGATCCTAACTCTATACCTTCAAGGGAACCCCAACATAGGCTTAATAATGTGATGAGAGAGGTAGTTAAGAAAGAGGTTTTGAAACTCTTGCACGTCGAGATCATCTATCCCATGCCATATAGTGAGTGGGTAAGCCCTGTTCAAGTTGTGCCAAAAAAGGGAGGCATGACTATTGTTAAAAATGAAAAGAATGAATTAATCCCCCAAAGAACCATCACTAGATGGCGGATGTGCCTAGATTACAAAAAACTTAACAAGGCAACAAAGAAAGATCACTTTCTGTTGCCCTTCATTGATGAAATGTTGGAGCGACTGGCGAATCACTCTTTCTTTTGTTTCCTTGATGGGTATTCAGGTTATCACCAAATACCGATCCATCTAGATGACCAAAGCAAAACCACCTTTACATGTCCATATGGAACTTATGTTTATCATAGAATGTCTTTTGGATTATGTAATGCTCCAGCTTCTTTTCAAAGATTCATGATGTCTATATTTTCTGATATGATTGAAGAAATCATGGAAGTTTTTATGGATGACTTTTCTGTTTATGGAAAAACTTTTGATGATTGTCTTGAAAATTTAGACAAGGTTTTGCAAAGATGTGAAGAAAAGCACTTAGTCCTTAATTGGAAAAAATGTCATTTCATGGTTAGAGAAGGCATAGTGCTTGGACATTTAGTGTCCGAAAGAGGGATTGAGGTAGACAGAGCTAAAATTAAAGTAATCGAACAGTTATCTCCTCCTATAAATATCAGAGGCATTGGCAATTTTCATGGTCATGCAGGGTTTTACCGCTACTTTATAAAAGATTTTTCGCATATTGCTATACCACTTACAAATCTTTTGGCTAAGGATGTTCCCTTTGATTTTGATGGTGCATGTTTGAAATCTTTTTATATTCTTAAGAAAGAACTCATCTCTACACCAATCATTCAACCCCCTGATTGGTCGCTACCTTTTGAAATTATGTGTGATGCTAGTGATTATGATGTGGGGGTAGCTTTGGGACAAACAATAGATAAGAAGCATCATGCAATTGCTTATACTAGCAAAACTCTAACAGGACCTCAACTTAATTATGCAACAACTGAAAAAGAACTCCTGGCTGTTGTTTTTGCTATTGATAAGTTTAGATCTTACTTAGTAGGAGCTAAGGTGATTGTTTATACTAATCATGCTGCTTTAAAATACCTGCTCACTAAGAAAGATGCTAAAACCTAGACTTATAAGATGGATTTTGCTACTCCAAGAATTTGACTTAGAAATTAAAGATAAAAAGGGAGTAGAAAACTCAGTTACCGATCACTTGTCCAGAATGCAGTTTGAGAATTCACAGAAATTGCCCATCAATAATTCGCTTCGGGACAACATGCTCTTCAAAGTCACAAAATCCGACCCCTGGTATGCAAATATTGTTAATTTTATGGTTGCGGGTTATGTACCACCAGGGGAGAATAAAAGGAATCTCATCTATGAAAGTTGTCTCCATATATGAGATGAACTGTACCTCATCAGAGTCTGCTCTGATGGCCTACTCAGAAGATGTGTACCGGTGGAAGAAGGCATCAAGATCATCGAACGATGCCACTCATCACCATATGGTGGACATTATGGCGCATTCCGCACTCATTCAAAGATCTAGCAAAGTGGATTCTTTTGGCCAACCATGTATGAAGACACGAAGGATTTTATCTGGAGATGTGGAGCATGTTAGAGGCATAGGAATATCAATTCAAGAGATGCCATGCCACTCACCAACAACCTCCAGATCAAGCTCTTCGATGTCTGGGGAATTGATTACATGGGACCATTTCTAGTCAAAGAACTATGAATACAACTTGGTGGCAGTTGACTATGTCTCCAAGTGGGTTGAAGCCATGTCATGCAGAGCTGTTGATGCAAAGAACTCTAAGAAGATGTTTGAAGAGACAATATTTCCATGTTTCGGAGTTCCAAGGATGGTGATTAGTGATGGAGGCACTCACTTCACTGACAAGAATTTTCACAATTACTTGTCAAAACATGGATCCATCACAATGTCGCTATTCCATACCACCCTCATACAAGTGGCCACACAGAAACATCAAATAAACAAATCAAGAATATTCTGCAAAAGACGGTCAATGAGATAGAGACTGCATGGAAGGATAGACTACCTGATGCACTATGGGCTTACAGAACGGCCTATAAAACACCACTTGGGATGTCACCATACCAACTGGTCTATGGGAAGACCTACCATCTACCTGTTGAGCTAGAATTCAAGGCTCACTAGGCCATCAAGCGATGGAACATGGACTTTCAAGCCGCAGGAACTAAGAGGAAGATGCAACTCTCTGAGTTGGATGAATGGCGTGAAAAAGCATATCACAACACCAAGATATACAAGGAGAGGACCAAAAGATGGTATGATAAGAGGATAAAGAAGAAGGAGTTTGCCCCAGGAGATAAGGTATTACTTTTTAATTCTAGGGTTAAATTATTCGAGCACGGAAAACTTTGGAGCAAATGGGAAGGACCATTCAAGGTGATAAGCACTTCGTCGCATGGAGCGGTAACACTTCAAAACGATGAAGGTACGTTATTTAAGGTAAATGGCCATCGTCTCAAGATCTTTCTAGAACATAAAAACCACCTGAGGATTTGGATGAGGTAGATTTTCTAATTTACCATAGATTTACACCACTGCCATCCTCTTTACGTTTTGTAATGCATAAATATACTTTTTGGGATTAGATAGGGATTAGAAACCACCGTGAGAAAAAATCGTTGCAAGAGGGTGACATGTGGGGACGGTTGGCCCCACCTAGAGGTCGCCTGGCCCACTAGTCAGCCCCCTCG
This sequence comes from Miscanthus floridulus, assembly GCF_019320115.1. NCBI lineage: Eukaryota > Viridiplantae > Streptophyta > Magnoliopsida > Poales > Poaceae > Miscanthus > Miscanthus floridulus. Next base: position 128,854,221 of record NC_089580.1, on the reverse strand, counting down.
CGCCCGGTCGATTCTCTCATATCTTCTAGATCTTTCCCCTCCATAATCCCGTAGTTTTTCGATGCATTCACATATTCCTTCATTATGAGACCTTTCTAGATAGATCTTGACCCCTACTGTAAGTTGATCCCCCTATATAAACAAGCCCCTGCTTGCTTCCATAGCCATCCCATAAAAGCCTCCTTTCTCCAATAGCAACAAAGCTCTCCTCCTCTCTAGATCCCAATGGCCAACAAGCAAATCGTCCCCTATGGAGCTAACCTAAACAAGAAGCCCGATGCACTTGCACTGAGCATCATCCCTCTAGAGATCACCCCCATTCGCTCAAGCCAATCTTATTATGCCCAAGCTATCTGCCAACTGGTGATCGCTCCGCCGATGCCGTGTCTATGCCTTGAAGGGAAGCCTCTCCAGCAAGAACCACGTCAAGATGTCCAGAAGCTGATCAAGGTGATGAAGGAGATGAACCTCCTTCCTCCGAAGGGCCATGAGGTGCTGACCGGAGTCAAGACCAACAAGTTTGGAGATGTTACTTGTGCGAAGTATAAGTCGGTCACCCCTCGTACAATCATTGATGGAGTTCGGGCTATGCTAGAGCAGATCAAGGTTGTTCCTCCCAAGAAGAGGAAGGCATCATCACCTGTCTCAGAGGTTGAAGTGAAGCATCCGCGAATGACCATTAACCTCCTAGAAAAGAAGATTGAAGATCTGAGCGATGTCGTCTATACCTTAGAGCAAAGAATCGACAAAGAACACGTCTACCGCAAGAGACTACAATACGATCTTAACGCTTTAAATCATTTTGTTGCTAAGATGAGGAAGTGAGAATTAGGTAGTTGATAATAAGGAACGAGTGGTTAGGTCATGTGTTTAAAGATAGTATGTTTAGGTTGCTTGTTTAGCTCAGTTGTTAGACCAGTCGTAAGTGTAACACCCCAAGTGTTTGGCTTCCACATTTGCACTTGCATTTCATGAACATGAGCATCATTCATCCATTCATAAGCTTATATCACATGAAACATGATTTCGAAACATTGCAACATGTTGCATATTTCATGTGTGTTGTTTCTTTTATGAAATGAATAGTGTGCAACACTTAAGTGCAACATGTGCAACTCACTTTAGTGAAACAAAGCTAGTTAGTACCATGCAACAAGATCATGAAACATGTGAAACATGACTATGAAACAAATGTAACATTTCATGTGTTTTTCATTGTTTCAGTACATACAATGCTTGATTCTTGTGTGACCAAGGTGTGGTGTGGCTAATAATTCTCTTGAACAACTTAGTGACACCTAGAATGTCATTTGGAACATTGTTCATATTGATCATGTGGCCTAATTATGATTTCAAATAGGGGTTTGACTTATTTTGACCCCTGAACTCTTTTGTTTGACTGCTTAAAAAGTGTAGCTTAGAGTATTTGCATGTCTGAGCCACCTAAAACAAAGTTGTAGCAAATTTTATAAGGAACAAACTTTGTTTAGAAGCCAAGTCATGAAAATGTGCACAACATGCTCAAAAAGGGCCCACAAGTTAGTGTTGAGGGTTGATTCAACACTTAGAAAAATTTCTAAGTCTAAAATGCAATTTCAGTTTGTTTGAGCCGACTTTGGCTTGATGTAACTCCTGATTCGTGGTGAATTAGACAATGATCCTTTAATAGAAGTTGAAGACAAATGGTAGGGCTACAACTTTCATGTACACGGTTTTCGCTAATGATCAACGGCTTAGTCGTTTCAACACGATGAAGATGCATTGTCAGGCGTCGAAGGTTAACTGAATGGCGTGCTACAGTGTCTGACCGATTTTAGAAATCGATGGCTGTGTGGAGGACACTCGTCGCCGGCCGCCTAACTGCGCAGCCACGCGCCGCGGCCGTCCTGGCGTTGCAGGCCATGACTTGAACCCAACATCCGCCTACCCGACCGGCTCACCAGTCCATTTTTCATTTCCTTCGCCTCCACCGTGCGCAACAACAGAGCACCGCCGCTCCGCCATTGCTGAGCAAGCCGTGCTGTCGCCTAGCTCCATCGCCGCCGCAAAAACGTGACTGCCAGCTCGATCACAGCTCCGCCGTGTCCTCCTCTACCTCATCAACCGCCTAGCCGAGCCATCCGTGCCTTAGGTGAGGGCCATTGGCCATTTTTCCGCCACCGTCTCCATGGCCGTGCCTCGCCGGAGCAGAGCTCACCGCGGCCACCCACCACCGAGACCTTCTCGTCCTCCTCTCTCTGCTTGGATAGCACTGTAGTGACCTCGTGGAGCTCATACCAAGCTCGGATGAGGCAGCAAGGGCTCGCCGTCATCGGCACCTTGTGCCGGAGCTCTGCCGTGCCGCCTTCACCAGCGACGAGCCACCTTCGATGAACCGTAGGTCTTGCCGGTAGCACCAATCGACTCACCTCATCACGTAGATCACGTAGGTGTCCTCGGTGTCACCGGAGTCCTCGCCGTCGGCGAGCTAGACCACCGCTGCACCATCACATGCCATCTCCCTTGTTCTGTGTCGCTGACAAGTGGGGTCGTCTGACACACGGGTCCCACGCGTCAGTGACCACAGATTCAAAAGCCAGTTCATTTAATTCCTGTTTGGATGCTGTTTTGTGAATTTTGTAACTCCAAATGTGTAGATCCAAATGGTGTGATTCAAATTTTGGTAGAATCACAATGAAGTCTATTATTTAAGAAAAATATGACATGAGCACATGAAATAGAAATTTTGGATGAATTAAATAGGAAATTAAAATGTGTTTTTAAATGCATGCAAACTTGTTTAAATTATATCTTGAGTTTCTGTGATCCAAAAATTATGAAATTTTGTGGGTAAGCTATTCTTGCTTAGTAGAAGCTTTGGTAAAAATTTGAGAGTCATTGCATGTATGTATTTTGAGTTATAGATTTTCCTTTTATCATTGATTGATACTTGTGTAAATTTTTGTAAATTATCTAGGAATCCTATGACCATGAAACTTTGTGGGTAGCATCCTAGTACCTTAAGGATGCTAGGAAAAATATGAAATCTATTGCTTGACACTTTTCACTAAGGTTTCCTAATTATGTCATTTTAAGCCATTATGTCTTATCATTTTTGTGTAGGCTGTGATACTTTCTCAAATGGTGTGAAATTTTTATGGGGGTCTACTTAGAGAATGTAGTATCTACTGTAATTTTGTAGATTTAATGGTGTAGTTTTCATATATGTTTACCATTTCCTCTAATTAATTAAATAAATTAAGAAAGGTATTAAAAGAAATATTTTGGTGAGGAACACCCTACTCTCTGGTGTTCTTGTGATTGGTGTAATAAGTGAGTAGAGTTAGCTTTGTCCAATTATGTGTTTACATCATAAGTTAATAATTATTTGTTTGCATTATGTCCTTCTGGACAGATCTGGGGACTTTATAAAGTTCCCCATGATATTTTGGTTTGCTGTGAATGTGATGAATACAAAAGTTGTAGATGATTTATGTATCTAGCTCCTGTCAAAATTTGATGGCATTTGGCCTAGTATTTTAGGAACTACAGCTATTTAAAGTTAGGTTCCAGTTTTGCCTACTCTCTATCTTGTGAAGATAGAGTTCTGTTGATTGAGGAATTTGACCTGGTAAAGGTTGGAATCATGCTTAGAGGTCTGAAAATTAATTGTAGACAATTTCATAAGCTTTCCAAATTGTCTTGTTTCATGTCATTTGGATTTATAAATCTCTAGTTATGGACAGTTTACTGTACCGCTATATAGTCTCCATTTTGCTGAAATACAAATGCTTGAGTGTATGCTTCGTTGCCACGCCCTCGTTGACTGTTTAAGGGCTAGCCTAACTTAAGAACATGCTTAGGTGTAGGTGCTAGGTCATTAACTGAAGATGAGTAATTATACATTAGGTTGTATAAACTTGGTAAGTAAAGTGATTTGAATAGAGCTTAAGTGGAATATGCAGACTACAGTGAACATGTGCATTCCCCGAGCATCCCTGACTTCGTTTATGTGCATCCATGATATTTATCTTGCGCATTCATGCAATAGGTGTGCCAGAGGGAGTGACGTTGCTGGAGTTCGAGGGAGCCAACCAGGAGGAGGAGCCCGAGGTGCAGGAAGCCGACGAAGCAACCGTCGCGGAGGAGTTGCCCGAGTGCCCTGACCACCAGCCTTCCTCTTTCCTGAAAGGCAAGCCCCGGAGCATATTAAGCCTCCCATGTTTTACAAATACATTGAGTATCTTTTATTCGTTGATGATGCATTAAGTATAGGAATTGGTTGGAACCAATTGTTGCATTATATATCCCTCCTTGTCCAGATATCGCACTGGAATCCTATTTAAGTTCAGGAACGGGTTAAATGCTTAGCTATGCTTAGTGCGGTAGAATTCAGGTGATTTCCTGTCACCTGCGAGCTTTAGGATGAGGTGGATCACGGTTGGCTATATTTGCTATCGTGGAAAAGAACCATGTGAATAATGAACTAAGACCGGGCGGAGTCTTGTGTAGGTTTGAACATAGTGACTCCGTCTGTGTCGTTTAAGGACCGATACGTTGTACGTCCTCATGTCATGTTGAACGCAGCCTAACACTTAGCTGGCTGGATAAGTTGTTCCGACCGCGAAGCCGAGTAGCTCAACTCAGGCCTAGATCCGTGGGGGTTGGATGCATTTTGGAGGAAGTAAGGATGTGTGGAGAGCCATTAGCATAAGTCCAAGGGGAGTCAGGTGCTTAAAATCCTACACTTCCTGGCATAGTGGTTCTCTGAGAATGCAGGGCGGCCCGGACCCATGTCTTTTCTTTTATTTTTCTCCTGAGTTGTACCAAAGGTGACTTGTTTGCGACCCTGACGGGGGAAGTAGGGTTTGTGTTAGGAATACCCCTCTAGCTGGATAGGAATCGATTCGAATCGCCGTCTCTCCCGGATAGTGAGAACTTGATTGAGCAGCGGCAACGTAGATTCAATTAATTTAACGATATGGTTAAATGGATGATGATGATAATGTTGCCACAATGTATACCTGATATGGTTATTAATGTTTGCACCCTAATAAAATGATTGCTTAGTACAGGTGCTAATATAGATGACAGGTTAATGGCTAAAAGTCACTGCTAGTTCAGGTTAAGCGTTGATCATTATTACTTATGCTTTTCCACAAAAAGAAAGTGTCAGTCAGATCCACTAAATTAAGCTATGCATAATCCTTGGTGTCCTTTGTTTTGGTTTTCGATGGGTAAGTCTAGCTGAGTATATTCTCGTACTTAGGGTTTATTCCCTCTTGTTGCAGATGACCTTCTATATCAGGGATTCTGTAAGTATTGTCTCCACCCGGCGGGTGATGAAGACTAGATCATGGGCATGATCTCTGTTCCTCTTATCTGAATGCTTTTGCGGGTTGTGATCAGTGAACCAGTATTTGTATTTGAACTCGGGTGTGTAAGTTAAACTATTTGCTTCCGCGTACTTTACAAGACTTGTTTTGTAATAACGATGACTCTGTGATGATGTAATCTATTTGCAAACATCTATGAAATGTTGTAACGTACGATATGTTATGTTGAATTACTGTGATCTTGGTTGTATGCAAGTTGGTTTGAAATCCTTCGAGATTTCAGTTGACTACCGGGTTTATATGGGCTCAAGTTCAAGAATTTGATCGTTTCGGCGGTTGTTTTTTACTTGTGCTCTTATAAATTGGTCGGTTCTGTGACAGTAAGTTTGTGTTAGTCAAAAGTTTGTGCTTAGTTTGTGCTTGTGTAATAAAGTGTCTTATATCTTAATGGAGTCTTGTTATTATTATTGCAGGCTCTCTATTTCTTTTGGATATGTGTTTTGTCTCCACATGTTGTGCATAAAGGTAAACAGGAAACAAGTGTGGGGGAGACACACTACGACAGCAGGACAGAATTCAATCATGAAAATCACAAAATTCGGGAAGCAATGGACTAAGAACCACGCTCGCCAAAGTTGAACCCAAGCGGGCCCGAGAGTGGGACGCCTAGCCTCCTACATGGGCCGGCCAGCCCATCATGGTGCGGCCTCGCCTTGCGCTTCGTCCACAGTGAGGTTTGCAACCCATATGTTCTATTTTCACCTATCTCGCTTTCTGTTTTGAACCGAATTGAAAATCCTATGATAAACAAATTTAAAATCTGAGAAAAGATTATTTTAGTCATGACTTAAGGATAGACTCACATAATACTTTTCCTGGAAGTCTTGCTACTATTGGGAACTTATTATTAGGGATCCCATGTTACTTAAGTTGTTGTGGAATGAGATATAGTAGAATAATGAGAACTTGATTCTTGATGTCTCGTTATTTGGAGAATTTTATTTCAAAAAGTTAAAAGAATAGCTACACCTCTCCTTTGTGGTAAGCAATGTCCCACCACAGCCATACACGATAGGATAGAGAAACCCTTCTACATATACTACTTGTATTTGTATTGAGTTTGGTCAAACCCTGTGACCCTTGTTGAGAAACTTATCATGCTCTCAAGATCAAGATCACGTACACTCCATATATCTGCTGCTCCTACACTGGGGGTATGCAACAACATGTTTTCCATCCACACAAAAATGTGTTTGTTAGGATAAATGCTCTAAGTTCTTGAATGTCTCTCTTGAAAGTTTCAATTGCAGAAAAAGAGGCATGGGCTATGCAAAAGTTATTCATAAAAGTAAGAAAAAGTATTGAAGAAAATGGACAAGTGTTCGAGGTATTGAAAACAATGGGTACTCAGATGTCCACCAATAAAAAAAGAGAAGAAAGAGATGAATAAGATAGCCCATGTTTTCTTGCAAAAGTGTTTCCAAGTTTCAAGCAAGAGAGACATGTTTCAAGGAGCATAGTAGAATTAGGATAGCCACCATATACATATTTATACACATGCACATCTTGATCTAAGAGTATGATATTTTTCTCCTTGGATCCTTGTCTCGACTTTACAATATATGCAATGCAAGTATGTTCTCACATTTATCCTTGCCTGAGCTCCACATAAGCTTTAGAAGTAGGCAAAAAAAGGCAAAGTCATCATTGCCTTGGTGAGGATCCAAAAATACCATATATACAAAGTGATTTGAGAGATCCATAAAAGGAGAAGGTAAGCTATGTTTTTTTTCAAAAATCTTAAAATGTTTCTCCAATTGACTTGACTAAAGGAAGATGGTGATTTGTTTCAAGTTGTTCCATTCTTCAACCGCCCAAAGTTTCATGGTAGACACTTTGAATCCCGCGGTGCATGCATGACTAGGAATAGTTTTATGTTGATGACTTGTCCCAAGGTTATGTCTTGAGTAATCCATCCTTTTATCGAGGACGAGTAAAAGCCTAAGTGTGGGGGAGCTTGTTGACGGTAGTTAACATTCATTACAAACCATCAATATAACTTGCATAAATGGCTAAAATGAATCACCACTGTAGACTTAGGAGTTTAAACAGTCAAATTCCACAAGTTTTGGTGAATCTGTGTTTTCAGCAGGATTTAATCAGAAAACTATCAAGAAGGACCTATTTGTCAAAGGAAATTATGGAACTCTGCCGTGTAAACTGTGTGGGAAGACTCTAGAAGACTCCGGGAGGTTCTCCACCAAAGCGGAGCACATGTCACCCCACATGTAAACCACCCGGCCCCTATGGGTCCCACCTGTCATCCTCCTTGCGATGTTGGTTCTCCACCGCCTTAAGGATTACATCTCCGCCGTTTATTCAAGTCGGTTTAATCCGAGGGCTTAGGATTGACACTCCGGCCTATATATACCTGTCTGCACCCCTCCTTAGGGCATTATATCAAGTCAGATCCTGAGAGCTAAAAAGCCAGAAACCCTAATCCATATTTCCACCAGGATCGAGGCTAGCAATCAAGAGAAGATTAGTCCTCAATAGGATTTAGTCTTATACTAGAGATACTGAGATAGAGTAAGAGGGAAGAGTTTTGGAGGAGTCTCGACCTGTCGGTGCTCTCTCTATGGCTTGTACCCTGGAGGAATCAAGTTCTTCATGAGCTTGCTTTTGAGATTTCTCTGGTAATCAACTTCTAATTCAAGTAAGCATCTTGTTCATATTGTTCTTCAGGTTTGCGACTCTCTTTTGAGTACTTTAATCCTTGTAGCACCTGGGTTAAAGTAGTATTCGTAATGTAAGCGTGGTGCTTAGACTCGTTTACTCGTGGATGTACCCTACTTTCTGGATCGGTGCTAGCTCATGAAGGTGACTCTTATAGCCTCGTTGAATCCTCTGTAGTCCCCCTCACGGTAGTAGGCCTAACAGGACTTTGTTACTATAGGAAACATACTCTGCCTGCGTTTTCTCTAATAATACCCCCAGAATTGAACAATAGAAGACAAAGCTTACCGAAGTTAGAACTAGAAGACCTTAGCAATCTCCTCTACGCTTCTATTATCTAGCCTTGATTGTGAAGTTGGGTTAAGTTAGATTTGGTTATTTTCACACACGTTTTCTCGAGTTCAATATAAAACTAGGTACTCCTGGTGAAGTGCTACATCGGTATAATATCTGTGCGCTTGTGGATTATTCTGTGTGCATTAATTTATACCAACAGGGGGTAAACTAGTGCAGACCCGGCGGGGTGACACGGCGCTGCCCCCCCCCCCCCCCCCATGGGTTGTAGCATGTCCTGGGAGATGCTCACCACCCGTCGTCCGTGACGTGATGGAAGAGCAGTGTGACATTGGCGTTCCTTCTCGGCACGGCGGGTGGGGACAGGGGCATTGCACGGCCTGCCGGCGTAGCCTTCTGCCATGGCTCCGTGGCGGCAGCGGTGGATCCGGGTGCGGCGTTGCAGGGCAGACATGTGATGGCGGCGGCGGCGGCGGCTTCCTGAGCTTGGAGTTGCATGGCGTTGCCGGCAGAGGCCTGTGGTGGCGGCGGCGGCTTCCCAAGCTTGGAGTCGTGGGATGAGGATGAAGCTCTCTTCTAGGAGCCCGTCCATGCATCTCCTGCTACTGCTATTATGGATGTGACCATCTCATTTGCTAGGAAGAAGAATCGATGGAGCTTATTGCTGGGAGTGGAATTTTATTTTATAGTCTAATCGATTTGGTTGGCTGGACTCAGGAGTTAGGCCGGATCACTACTTTGTTTGTGTAGGTGGAAAGAACGAGATCGATTTGTTATCAGATAGGAGTGCTTGTTGTTTTCTTGGTTCTTAATCAGGTGCTTCCTGTGTATCAGCCTATCAGGTACCAACACAAGCTGGGCCTTCAGACATTCAATGTTTCAAGTTACAAATTTTGTTAATAACATTTTCTTGGTGGAATTGCATCAAGCTGGAGTGATACGTAAGAGGAGTGGCAATTGGATTGGGTATTACACTGCTACATTCGGACCTATCACAAGTGGTTTGTAAAGCCCATTCATATTACCAGCCGACGGTGATTTGAATTTTCAAAAATCTCAAAAACAGGCCAAAAAAATAACAAAAAAAATTTGTTTCAATCCGAGGAAGCCCCCCACCAGCTCCAGCTTCATGGTACCTTGCTCCTCTAACCACTCCACCCCTAAGTTACTTGTGCCTATATAACATATACATTTCCCTAGTATTCACTTTTTAGGATTTCAAATAAATATTTAGGACCCTAAACGGTTTCAGATGAAAAAGTCTTAAACTACAAATTTGTTGTTCTAATCGAGATCTACAACTTTGATTTTGGTTGTTTTGCCATCCGAGGTCGTTTGACAAATTTGAATTTTAAAACATCAAAATTTCAGCCAGACTTTTGGGACCTCAAATGATTTCAAATGAAAAATTCATCAACTACAAAGTTGTTGTTCTTATCGAGATCTACAACTTTGGTTTTGATCGATTTTCCATCCGAGGTTGTTTGAAAATTTTGGTTTTTTAAAATTTTAAAACTTCAGATACAGATTTGAGACTATAAACTTTGGTTTTAGTCATTTTTCCATCTAGGGTTGTTTGTACAATTCGAAAAAAATGAATTTCAAAATTTGAGCGCTTCAAACAGAATTATGGGACCGTAAATGGTTTCAAATGAAAAGTCATCAACTACAAAGTTGTCGATTGCGTCGAGATCTACAACTTTGATATAAAGTTTGTTTTCATCTGACTTTATTTGAAAAAGTTATGAATTTATTTATACTAAGATCATAGTATAAAGACTACTCTAGTTCATAAGCATGGTTAAAATGTCTTCACCGCTGGCTCATATGGCAGGCAACAATGATGAGGAGCACATCATCACCGCCGACTGGTGGTGCAAACCGGCTGTGATGATGGACTATCACCGTCGGTTGGTAAGACAAAGCGGCGGTGATAGTTATCGACCCGGACGTTCTTACGAACCGGCAGTGATACTCTCATCATCAACAGTTCATATTACGAACCATTGATGATAGCTATCACCATCGTTTTTAATGATACCGACGGTGATAGATGCATTGGCAGGGGCGGATATGGGCCTTGGGCCACTAGGGCCGTGGCCCTAGGCGTGGCCCAAAATCCCCTTGTACCCCTTTTAAGGCAAGTCCATATGGCTGTAGGCGTGGTCAGACAGAGCCCAGCAAGGCAGCGCCTGTGTCGTCCTCTCTCTGCTCGCTATGCTCGCACCCAGGACGGCAAATGGAGACAGCTCCCTGGCGGCTCCCTCTTCCCTAGCTCTTGTCGCTCGCTAGGGTTCGTTGGCCGTGGCAAAATCCATCTACAACCAGGGCTTAGGTCAGTGGTAGCCAGTCTGGGAGATCGGAGGAACACCCGTGCTCGGTCAGCGGTAGCCAAATCAGGGAGATCGGAGGGGATGGGGCAGCACCAAACGCTGTGACCAAATCGAGGAAATCTGCAGGGTGTTTCGCCGCGCCGGCAGTCAGGTGGTATTGCCGTGCCGTAGTTCCGTACTTCCGTGGCTGATTATAGGCCAATAGGCCGCACATCTATTCTTGAGCAGGCGCATAGTATAAATGGCAAGCTACAGGTCGTGTTCACATGTTCTTGTTCCATTCCATTGTTTAATACTTCAATTGTGTCGCTTTGTAGCAATTAGTAACTAGTAGCAAACAGGTCGTTTGACTTGTTTTTTGTTCTGAATTTTGTAGTCTTAGCAACGAAAAGGAACATTAAATTCTCTTTTACTCTTGCTTGGTTTTCGAATCTTAGCAATCTTTAATTTAATTAGATACTTGTTTTGTGTCGTTCTATGTTTTTACCAAGCTTGTTACACAATTAAGCGGTAGAGTTAGGATATTTCTTAAACTATGCATATGATTTTTGGCTTCTATGAACTATCGTTATGCATGCTGGACCGGTTTTAGATTCTTTATTAGGTGCTTACTAGATAGCGGCCCTAGGCGTCAAAATCCGCCAGCTCCGCCACTGTGCATTGGTGATAGGTTAATCTATAGTAGTGTTACTGCGGGAGAAGGAGCAGGATTTCTAGTATTCTAGAAAGTGGCAGCGTGAGTTTGTGTCAAAACAGGTAATTTCTTTTTTTGAAGTACTTATACTACCAAATTAGTTTTTGATATAAATATCCCATGGCTAAGTTATGAGCCAACCTATGCTTAGGCCACTCGATTTAGGAAACTATAGTATTTTAAGTTTCCAGATAACTGGTTGGTTGCCGATATACTTGCATTAAGTCTCATGATTTATTTGCAGATTATTAATTTCTAAACAAAATATCATGCTCTAGAAAAATATCATGCTCTAGATGTCATTGTCAATTATTAACGGTATGTTTCTTCAGACCAATTCCTTTATATGTTTGAGTAAATTAGTGCACCTATTAGCTCATGTTGATGCTGACAATACACAATTTGATAGAATTCACTTTGGATTAATGTGGCCCGTAGCGTTAGCATAGGACAATTTTCCCCTTTTTTCAATCGTGTTTGGCTTGATCAGGAGAGGGCGTTAAGGGAGATGTTTGGATCACTGGTGTTACTGCCAATGGAGGACTCCTCTACTGCCAACGTTAGTCTTCTTTAACTGGATTTGCTTAACATTGGCCTTGTTACAAAATACCTGCTATTGGTGTATCCATTTATTTGGGTTTTGTGATTGCAAAGTTATCGGATGATGAAAAATTAGGCGATGCTGATGAATTTTGTCAAGCTCGTCCTCACCATGGAGGTGAGAGGACTGAATTCACCCTGTACGGTTCGGGTTATTTCCCTTTTGCACTTAACTGTAATGGGGCATCTAGGAAGGCAATGCCCAATAAGGGAGCATTTCGTACTGATCTTACAAACATTGACAATATAAGCGAGAAAAGTTATGTGCAAAGTTTTTTTTTTTGGTCTGTTTGATCCCTTGCGCTATTTCTGTTAAACTACTATGGAGAGCTGTTTTTTTTTTTTTTTTTTGAGAGGGGATTGGATTGAATTTACACAACTTCTGTTGCTGCAGCACTGAATGATCTTTCTGTTCACTTTTGTTTCTGTTAAACTACTACGGAGAGCTGATTTTTTCTGTCTGTTTGATCCCTTGTGCCTCCGGATGTCATCAAAGAAATTGTTGATGCAAGGCTAAGTCTTGGATTAGTTTCACCCGAGGACAAGGATGTAAGAAGAGTACCCCAGAGCACTGGATTCTGATATTTTTGTGACTAATCCATGTGCAAACAGCCATTATGCTCCAAAAGTGTTGATCAACTGATGATTCGTGCAATTCAGAGGTCAATTGCAATCTCCAAAAGTGTTTATCTTTCTAATCTTTAGTTCCTTCGCTGTAAGACCTTTACACTTATTTTAGTTTTATAATTTATTTTTTCTAGACTAGCTAGTAGAAGGTTTCATGTGCCCCGACTCACAACCTGACCAAGATTTCACCATTAGGCTTTCAAAACGGAAATAAAGGAGCAACGCTCAACAGAGAAAAAGATAGCGGGAACTAGTAGTACTATATACTAATTTCTCACTATTATTCTAACCATAACTACCATGCATATATCTCACTATTATAGTAGAATATTCTAACCGTAACCACCATCCCTTCCATTGAGAAATTAAAAGACGGCGACGTGTTGGCAGACGGATCTGGCCGGGTCACTTTTCTTCTTCGTCGGCGAGCTTCTGCTGCTCGCCGGGGGCGGCCTCCTTAGCCTTGTTGGCCTTCCGCCTCTCCATATTGGCCTGGAAGGCAAACTCCATGTTCATGTACAGTTTGATTATCGAGTCCCTTTTCACGTTGTAGTCCGCCAGCGTCGCGTCGAGCTTATCCATCCGCCTCTCCACGTGCGGGCTGCCGGCGTCGCTGACGCTCCACTGCTGCATGGCCACCGGGTAGCACCGCCTCCGCTGCACCCTCTCCATGAGGCTGGCCACCGTGTCATCGGCCGCCGCCACCATCCACATCTCCCTGTCGCCTCCGTCCATCCTGATGTGGTCCATCACGGTGATGAACATCGTCTCCAGGCTCAGCATGCAGCACGGATGGGTCGTCGACGTCCTGGTCGTCGTCGGCGGTGAATCCCAGGTTCCTGAGCGTCTTCCTCTTGAGCATGTTATAGCCCCGGCCGCAGTCAGTCACGGTCACGGAAGCATAGCTGTCCGGGGAGAACACGTGGTAGGGGCAGGCGTCGAAAGGCTCTCCTGCCGTACTGTAGCCGCTGTAGGGGTAGGTGCCGAAAGACTCTCTGTAGCCACAGTTGGGGCATGCGCCAAAGTTAGCTCTGCTATCACATCTAGTCACTGTAGCAGCTTGACAGTCTGATATGTCTATGTACTAAGATTAGATGGGTAGAGTTGTATATATAGTTTTTCACTGCAACTCAGTAAAGTGAGCGAGTTCAGTTTGCCATCTCCTCTGCATAGCTCTGGCCAACGCTGGTGCTTGTGTTGTGTGTGCACTCTGTTTTCCCTCCCTTCTTCTACCTCTAGCCATAGTATGGTCGTCCACACCGGTGAGTGGTCGGCTCACCCCTTGCTAGAGATTCAGGGGCCAACAAGCGGTATCAAAGCCGTACAAGCGTCGTCGTCGAACTAACCGCTGGCGATGACGGACGGTTCGGAGATGGGCGATAGCAACGGCGCTGCTGTGGCTGCCCAGCCACGACAGGAGGTCGTCGTGCGCACGGTACGGGAGGTCAACGGCACCAGTTGACCGACGCTGACTCGCCTCAAATATGGCGAGTGAGCGATGACCATGCATGTCAAGCTTAGAGCCCGACGGCTCTGAAATGACATTGACAAGGGCATCAACAACGAAGAAGACGACATGTCAGCGTTGGAAGCCATTCTCGCTACTGTGCCAGCGGAGTACAGGGAGCCGTTGGGAGCGAAGAGCTCTGCTAAGGAGGCGTGGGAGGCCATTGCGGCGATGCGCGTCGGTTCCGACCGCGCAAAGAAGGCGACGGACCAGCTGCTGAAGCAAGAGTACGTCAACCTTAAGTTCAAGGATGGTGAGTCGGTGGAGGACTTCTCCCTCCGCCTGTAAACGCTCATCGGCAAGCTGAGGAGCCATGGTGTCACCATCGACAAAGAAGAGGCGGTCTCCAAGTACCTCCACTCCATGCCGGTGAAGTACATCCAGATCGCTCTCTCCATAGAGACGATGCTAGACTTATCCACCCTCACCATTGATGATGTGACAGGTCGTCTACGGGCGGTGGATGAGCGCATAGAGCAGGCCACAGCAACGAAGGATAGCGGCAAGGTGCTCCTGACAGAGGAGGAGTGGGCTACCCGAAGGAACTCCAGGGAAGCCTCCTCCAGCCACGGTGGCGATGGCAAGTGCCGCGGCAAGGCTTTTTCAGAGGAGAAGGAGGAGGAGGAGGTCGACCCCAACGCCTGCCTGCGCTATGGGAAGACGGGTCATTGAGCAAATGAGTGCCCAAATCGTAAGCAGGAGAAGAAGACTAAGGCCCATTTAGCGCAAGCTGATGAGGATGATGAGGCCACTCTCCTGATGGCGATATTCTGTGCACCGTACGACGTTGAGACCAAGGAGAAGGGAGAGGTGATGGCGGTAGAAGGGCCTGGGAAGGCTCTGAAGGCTGTCAACCTCGACGAACCGCGCGCCCAAGTCCACCTCGGACGTGTGGGCGGCTAGCAGGAGCAGCAGTGGTACCTGGACTCCGGCGCCAGCAACCACATGACGGGTTCCGAGGAAGCCTTCTCCAAGCTCGACGGTAACGTGACCGGCATGGTGAAGTTCGGTGACAGCTCAAGGGTGGCGATCTGAGGACGCGACACCATCATCTTTAGGTGCCAGAACGGCAAGCACTACGCGCTGACGAATGTATATTACATCTCGCAGCTGTGTTCAAACATCATCAGTATTGGCCAGCTGGATGAGCGCGGCAGTGATGTACTAATCAAGGACGGAGTCCTTAGGATCAGGGATCGGGAGGAGCGCCTTCTTGCCAAGGTGACAAGGTCCCAGAACCGGTTGTACCTGCTCGACTTGAAGGTGGAGCAGCCGGTGTGCCTAGCAGCAGGGTACACCGAGGAGCCATGGCAATGGCATGCCCGGTTCGGTCATCTCAGCTTCGGCGCGCTCAGTCGGCTGGAGAAGATGGTCCGAGGGCTGTCCCACATCAAGCACGGAGGCGAGCTGTGTGACAGCTGCCTGGCCGAGAAACAGAGGAGACTGTCGTTCCCAAAGACGGCCAAGTATCGCGGGACGGACGCTCTCGAGCTCGTCCACGGCGATCTCTGCATGCCAATCACGCCAGGCACAAACGGTGGTCGGCGGTACTTCCTTCTGCTCGTGGATAATTGCAGTCGCTATATGTGGCTATAACTCCTGATGAGCAAGGACGAGGTTGCGGAGGTGATCAGAAAGTTCAAGGCGCGCGCGGAGGCGGAGAGCGACAAGAAGCTGCGCGTGTTGCGGACTGATCGCGACGATGAATTCACTTCGGTAGAGTTCGCTGCGTACTGCGCGGATCAGGATGTGGTGCGACACCACACCGCGCCGTACTCGCCACAGCAAAATGGCGTGGTGGAGCGACAGAACCAGACGGTGGTCGGCATGGCTCGATCCATGATGAAGGGCAAGAGCATGCCGGCAAGGTTCTAGGGTGAGACGGTAACCACGGTGGTGTTCATCCTCAACCGCGCGCCTACCAAGGCCCTGAAGAACAAGACGTCGTTCGAAGCTTGGTATGGGCGCAAGCCTACCGTGTCCATCCTCCCGACATTCGGCTGCATCGGCCACGTCAGGAAGACGAAGCCGGTCCTCACCAAGCTGGAGGACAGGAGCACACCGATGGTGCTCCTGGGCTACACGGAAGGTACCAAGGCATACCGGCTCTACGACCCACGCAGAGGCAAGGTGCTTGTCTCGCGCGACATCGTGTTCGACGAGAAAGCGGCCTGTGACTGGGACAGTCCGGGCACGGGAGAAGCTGGCGGCTTCACCAGCACCTTAGTCGTCGAGCACTTAGTCATCCACAGTGATGGAGACGCTGGAGAGGAGGTGCCGACCGCTCCAGTAACAGAGCCGAGCACTCCTGGGGCGGTGCCGAGCACTCCGGGAGAGGTGCCGAACGGTCCTGCAGTGGTGTCGACCACTCCAGGACGGGTGCTGAACGCTCCCATAGCGGAGCCAAGAGGTCTTGCAGTGGTGCCGACCACTCCAAGACTGGTGCCGAGCATAGGATCCGGGTAGGTCAGCGCCAGTTCGTTCTCCGCCAGCGTCCTGGGGGTGTCGTGGTAGAAGGATTTGTCGTCGAAGGTGATCGAGCATCTACAAGATGGGTGGGACGCCGGTCATCTTCTCCACCTGGGCCATGACGTTGTAGATCGTATCGTCGGAATCCACCTCCAGCGTGTTCCGCGTCTTCTCTCCGTTTTCGTACGCCATCACGTTCGTCAAAAAGATGAACGTGTCCTTCAACATGATCATCGTCTTCATCTCGTCGAGTCCATGAGCTGGTCCCTCGCTCGCTCGCCTTCTTGATCTAGTATTACTCGCGTGTCGCTCACTGAGTTGTCGACGAGATTGTCGGCTCGCCTTTCTTTCTCCTCTCTATATAATCGTGTCGCTGCAGCCTGCACACAAGATTTTCATCGAGGTTTTTGCCCTAGGGTCAGGTGAATTTATAAAGGGATTCGAGTCCCTCGCACAGATCCATACAGGTTGAGACTCGGGAAATCTTTAGAGTCCAGTCCGACTACATACTCCCTGATTATGTTTCTCTACCTTCGGAACCTCTTTTGCTACGATAAATACTAATTATATTTTCTTTTTATCTTTCTTTTTCTTTTATCAAACTTAATGAGTACTTGTGCCTAGCGACCAGGGAAAAAGAAATTCTCTGCAGTTATGCGGTTAGCGACCAGGAAAAAAGTTCTCTGCATGCGTGTCATGGAAAATCTCATGCAACAGAGCAACACCGGTTGTATGCCATCTGATTCTTAGATCCGCCCGGTTGTTTGTATGCCACTGATTCTTAGATCCATGCATGGTCGAGGCTGCCGCCTGAACTTTCCACGGAGCACAGTGCTCCATCAAGTCGAGTTAGGACCGGTTGATGGCAGCAAAACAGTAGTATTGCCTGTGAGATTTTCTACAAGCCCGTTAGCTCGCTCGGCTAGTGGCTGGCTCGACTTGGCTCGGCTCGATATGATAACGAGCCGAGCCGAGCCAAAATTTTAGCTCGTTAGTGCCAACTCGAGAGCCGCTCTCGAGCTAAACGAGACCAGCTTCTAGGAAAAAAAGTATCAAACTTATATTAGTTTTTGTATTACTTCATGTCTTGCACTTTACAATTGACTGGTAACTGGTCTAAACCCTATAAATTGACTGGTAACTGGTTTAGATGCATTTCTTTTATATTATTATTATTCTCAAACTTTAGATAAATACAACTATTATATTTTGTGTATTTTTTATACCTAGCTCGCTAGCTTAACGAGCCAGCTCGAGCTTTTCACGAGCCGAGCCGAGCTAACTTTCTGACTCGTTAGGATAACAAGCCGAACCGAGCTAACTCATTATCTTAACGAGCCAGAACGAGCCGAGCCAGCTTGTTATCCGGCCTTAGTCCCATAGTAATAAATGACATCCTCAGCAGGGTAGTATTTCTTATTTTTTTATTTAAGGGCCGCGAACGAATGATCTAAAGTGGAAAATTGGACAGCTCGCTAGTACGCTACGACTTCTCGATTCGTATACATTGTCAAAATATCACCAACGCATAGTATATCAAGTTAATAAAGCTACCCGGCTTTTTGGGTAAGCAAGGTCAGGTAGCAACAAATATTTGAAAAGAAAATACCCTGCTACCATGGGTGCCAGCATGCCACATACTACCTCCATACTCAAAATTAAAGTCGTTGTGGACAACGACACAGTCTCCAAAATATTACTTTGACTCTTGTTTTTATAAAAATATTTATCAAAAAGTGACATGTATATTTTTATGAAAGTATTTTTCAAGACAAATCTATTTATATGGTTTTCACTTTTCCAAACTCAACAACTTAAAAGTTATTCATGATTTATATTCTCAATGTTTAACCCAAGTCTTGTCCAAAACGACTTTTTTTTTTTAAGTATGGAGGGAGTACCCGCCATCTGCAAAAGGCTATTAGCGTGAACCAACAATGAGGTTTGACCAAGGCATCTTTGCAGCAGAGCATAGAGTTCTTTTATCTCACCCATCAGTCTAGTTGGTAAACACAGCTAGCACGCAAGTGTCAAATAGCAGCACCATAATCGTGCAAATCCCATATAACTATAAAATTACAGCTGACTTAAAATCTCGTACCACTACTGTTAAAAGGAAAAAGGCTCCATGAGTGTAAAGATGACCCTCCCTTGCCTCCAGAACAGTCAACCAC
This sequence comes from Miscanthus floridulus, assembly GCF_019320115.1. NCBI lineage: Eukaryota > Viridiplantae > Streptophyta > Magnoliopsida > Poales > Poaceae > Miscanthus > Miscanthus floridulus. The sequence continues at coordinate 128,835,472 of NC_089580.1, read as the reverse complement.
CACTATAAAAAACCTCTAGTGAAACCAAAACCGCAGAAAAGAACCAAGGTTCGTTCAAATGCAATCGTCATGGACCCCTGAAAATATCAGCAATTGGTGAGATCTTGTTCGTAAATCCAAACTGCAAATCAAAACTATTAACAAGACATGGAATGTATGACAATCATATGAGAAAATGGATCAGCTCAAATGTGACAACTCTAGTGGTATAAAAGCTGATGCATGCATGAAGGTTCCAGTATGACAGCTGAATACTCCATCCCTTCCAAAAAGAAAGTCATTCTAGTTTGCCCTAAATCAAATCATCTAAAACCTGACTAAGTTTACATAAAAAGTATTCATATTTAGTTATTTACAATACAAGATAAATATCATTAGAGTCATCATGAAATATATTTCATACTATGCTTATTTGGTGTATAGAGACGAGCATGACCAGATAAAAATTGGGTGGCATGCGGTAAAAATTTACTATTTTTGCCATATTAGTGTTGCACAAAAGATGGGACACGAAATATTCATCATGTTGCTAAATTAAGCGATAAAAACAGAAGGCTAATGCAAAACTTCATTGAATCACCTCTTTGGTGCACACTGAAGGACAGAAACATAGCAGTGCATCCAATACTCTGTAATACCAATGTTCATCCAGGGAAATGAGGGAGACGGCTGCAGATGCAGCGATGAAGGCACCCTGAAGAAAGAAACAAGGAGTTTAAAACAAATGCCATCAAAAGGGTAAAAATCAAACTGATAGATTACCTTTCACCGCTAAGGATCCCGTATGCCAATTGTTTGCAAAAGGAGTAACCAGTCCTGTTGAAAACTCTCTCGTAATTTGATCTGATTACTTGAACTGCATATATCATCCTTTATGTTAGGAAGATTACCAGCAAGTGGAACAGCAAAAGAGCAACTGCAGGCTAGTGCCTCTGCAAGACGCATTCTATTGACAAAAAGTAAGCACAGTATTGGTGATATGAACATAAAGCTAGGCTGCAAAATAGAACTATTCGAAAGTTTCGCAAGCTATTTACATTCGGGCTTCAGTTATATATATGATTCAAATAAACAGAAACTAGGCATGTAGAACAACATGGACATGTTGCTGCTGACATTTATTGTAGAACTAGGTATCGAACAAAGAATGTATCAACCATTCAACTAAGAATGGTCTAAGCAAAAATCAAGAGAAACATTTTACCAAGAGTGGCATAGCTGCAATGAAGTTCTGAAACTAATGATTCTGATAGTTTGTCGATTAGATCCTCCTTTCTCCTTTCATTGCAACATCTCATTGGATGGGCTGATAGGTCGCCATCTTCAGAAGTATGTCCACTTGATGGCACATGAAGGAAAAATAATCCAGCAGGAAATATGTGCCTCCTCATCATCCATAGAGTTAACTCAGCATAAGGAGTGGATTGGATTACAGCGATGACAATTTCCAGCATCACACACACCCAGATAACCGTTGTTGTCAAGATAGAGAAGAATACATAGAATACAGAAGTTGTAGGTATAAGAAGTAGGACTGGTGTAAACAGCAGGGAACCAACAACGTGCTGTTCAACTGTGTAGTCATAACTATCTAGCCTCTGCCTAAGAGGATTCCATTTGCGCCCTCTGTTACGGCATAAGCAAGTGTTAACAAACTTACGAAGCAAATATGAAAAAAAAAAACTGACAATAAAAATGATAAGAAAGAAACAATATTAAAAAAATTAGCTAATGTTTATGCTGCAAACATTATGCTTTTACACACATTAAGTTATCTGGCTCCATTACTAGCTTCTATACATGAAGAGAAGTGAAAACTAATCACAGTCAAGCTTATCCTTCTTGACATAGTTGTAATCTGGCAAAGAAAATCTGCAATGTACCTAGAGCTCCCGCTCTGTGCGGGGTCTGAGGAAGGGTATCAGTGACAAGCCTTACCCTCGCTTGTGCAATGCGAGGAGACCGCGACTCGAACCCGGGACCTTCTGGTCACAGGCGGTAAGACTCTACCGCTTGCACCAGGCCCGCCCTTCGAAAATTGGTTCTAGAGCATCAAAAGACAACCGCTTTCAGAAATACCATCAATCAACATTCTGTAAGATACCATGGCAAGAATGAGGCTTTCCAAATTTACCACTCCATTACTTTTGCTCCTAATGGTGTTAAATCAGGCAATGCTAGCCCTCGCCTACGGAAGCACATCTCCCTGCTGCTTTCTGTGCCTAGGAAAACAGCCAAGGCAAGGAGCAGGCAATACGCATAACCGCATCCTCTTCCTCTGGCTCGTCCTCATGGTAGTACTCCCCGTGGGCTCGTGGCAGCGAACTCAAGGCAGTAGCCACATCACAATCAACATAGTCATCCACAGACTTGGGTTTCATGATGCCAAGGTGGAGTAACTGCAGCCAATACTCAGGGCCCCTTGCGTGGAGTCACACCAGCAGACGTGCATGCTGGGCCAAGAGTGTGTGGAACTACTAGATCTCAGTGGCGCCAAGCACCGTCAAGCACCATCTTCTCGTAGACAAAGCGGAGGATTTGGCAGAGCTCCATTTTGACATTAGCCATCTAGCGCTGCCGGCAGGCCATGGCCTCCTGGCAGCGCTGGACATTGAGGGGCTCATCAAACTCAGCCCACTGTGCCGATGCCACAGACTGCCACCGTCTCCGTCTCCAGCGGCACCGCACCCTAGTCCTCCAGCCACACTGTGGAGTCCTCCCCCTCCTCATGATTCCCTGTGATTCACTTCTCCGTGCATCATTTGAACCCCATTTACATTGATACCCTCACAGACCACGCTGGAACTGAGGATGACACTCCTGCCGTCACGTATTAGTGCCGCTACGGTGCTACCGACCTCTCCTTCGAGCCACCAGCCCAGAGCCTCCCCCTGCGAATCATCAGCACGGCGAGCCATGTCGGTCGCTGGCTGCCGTAGGGGTCGACATCACCGCCAGTGAGTCCAGCCATGGTCAATCTGTTTGACCAACCCTTTCTCAATGCTCAAGTTTCAGTGCAACGACCAAAGGGCAAAATCTTTCCCTTATCCATCAGCTCAAAATGGAGCAGAGAACAGCCTGCAGTCTTGTGCGAGGTAACAGAGTGCTAGAATTTGAAACGGACTCATTATGTCCCTTGTATTTTACAGAACACCAATATCTGATGGCAATATCCAAAGTGATGATCTTTTGATGCTATGGAACCAATTTTCCCATTCCTATTGCTAAATTCACGGAAGTTGTCTCATTAGTTTGGGAAAGTGATCTAGCCAGGGGTTTTACTTTTATATTATGGATGATTAGGATTTTAGTCAAGGCTGTGCCTTCACTTTTCCATGTACACAACTACACATAACTTGGCAGTTCCCTCAACCCGAACCTTTTTGTTTCCCAAACTAGCTCAGCTCTGTCATGTTAAGGATTTAAGACCTACAAATTTAGGTATATTCAAACCCCTCATGTTTCTGTATCAATAAAATAATACAGTTAGACAGGCGCCAAAATTCAAATAGACAAGGATGCATTTTGTACCATTTATTTAGTATAACCAAACGTATTTGTCGAAGTCAAACTACAGAGAAAAAGGTGATCTAAGAGCTAATGTTTAGCGATTGATCAACTCGTCAGTCGTTCAGTAATAAACATATGTTGCACTTAGTACCCTCTTATTCGACAAGTACCACATGAGTGCACCAAGAGTATGTTACCTGAAAAGACGCCACAATGATGCTACTGTCTGAATCTGTCTTGAATATAACGATGAGATTAACCAGTGAAGCATGGTAACATGCAACGTAGCAAGCTGGATAATGTCAATAAAGAAAGAAACTGGAGTTGTCAGACCTAAAATAATTCCAGAGACTGCAATGCCTTGAATTATATGCCTCAGGTAGCCTCCCACGAAGAACCAAAGGGTAGAGTAAATTTGAACAGCATTAAGAGAAATCATGCCTAAGAGCTCTGCTAACTCTGTATTCAGCTTAAAACCAGCTGGAACACCCATCAGCCACACACAACCAGATCTCAAAATTCCTTCTGTCATGTGGTGGACGAGAGCAATAGTCCAAATACAAATAGTCTCTGTATTTAACAAGAATGCTGCTCCAAGGACAGAACCCATCAGGAGATCCACAATGATACTTGACCACAAAGCATGCTTCCGTATTGCAGCTTTGTGTGCATATTCGACATTCACAGTGGAGCTGAGCCGATAATAATTAAGTGAAGCTTAGTATTTTCAATAATCTGCACTTGAGTATATGATAACTACTATGTACTGAATGTAAATGCACTTGAATATTCATAATACAAAGATTACATGAAACAACAAAATGGAAGTGAACCAGTAAACTCTCTTTTGCATATTAAAATAACCATGTAAGATTAGTAATAACAGAATCACTATGTTATTGCCTTGGTATATGTTAACTTATAAGGATAGCACAAACTTTTATGCCAATATGACACAACAGATTAAAACGGCGACTAAAGTTACAGTACAGATTAAGAAGCTATGAATCCATTATTAATTTACCTTAGGGAAGCATCTTGGAGGACAATTGGCCAGTAGAGAATTTGACAGCTGCGAAGATGAATGTTATTCCATGAATGTCTGAAAACCTTATTTAGCATCAAGTACTGGGGCATATGGCTTAAACATTTCCGGAACATTAGAATCATGATGTAGAGAATAGTTGATGCTGAAGCCAAAAATATCCCCACGCAGTGCCATGTTACTTGAACTAAGACATCATATCTGAATAAGCAAGTAACAAGGTAAGAGCAGATAAAAGGAGCAGAGTGGAGAAGGTTAACAATAGTGCTTACACAGATGCAAAGATGAAATAAGCCCCAGAGCTTGTGGTAGAACATTCCTGAGTGTCTGGCAGTCTAGCTGCATTTGAACAATTAAGCGCCAAAACAATTGAATCCTTCAAACAAACATGAACTGGACTTAATAGACCATCTAACAAAAAAAAAGGAATAAATAACAAGCAAAACCACTCATGCACATACCAAATCAAGAAATGCTGGTTGCTTTTGTAAATCATTTATCCAATTTGGCTTTTTGAATGAAACATTCAACTTACGAGGTGCATCCAAACCCAGTGAAAAATGGTTTCTGCCGATGGTCGGAACCTCATATAGTATGACCTAGAATAAATTGGAATAAAATATCTCATCAATTTGTCAGAGCAAAAGGAAGAATAACTAAAGAGGCGTAAAAACATGACAGTTCAAAAAATTGTTAATACAAGGATATTATAAACAGAGCCTTGACTTACATACGTGGCAACGATTGTTTGCAATCTGTTGGCCATCAAGATACAAATGGTGAAGAACTGGAACTTGATTCAGGTTGCTCTTAAAGTTCTTTCCAAACTTCCAACACAAGTGCACCCAACTGCCCTCTTTGACTGCAGACTTTCTGCAAGCATCCAGAAAACCATCCAACACATAACAATCGCATCCCCATGTTCTATGATCATAACTTGGACCCTGATCCCCATTCCCAACTGATCCAATCATGGCATTATTTCTTCTTGTGCCAAAATGTTCTTTCTGAACAAAGTTTGCATCCAAGGGCAGCTGCTCTAATTTATTAAAGCAGTATTCTTCTAACTCTTTAGGGGGGTGTCGGCCACAATCCCCAAGAATGGTAAATGCAGCAGATTCTTGCAGGCTTACTGGCATCCTTTTATTTGAGGAAAGGACGATGGTCTAACATGAGAGACAACATTGAGAGAAGCTGTGAAAAATATAAGCAACCAAGATAAACATACTCTAGCAGCAGTTTTTTTTTTCTTTTGGAGAGTTTTAGCAGCTACATCAGTAGATGAGCAAAAAAAACAGAGGTTCTGCCTTTCAACATGCATGTTGCAAAATTAAATGAAACAGATAAACATAACATGATTTCAGCAGTAGATTACTAGAGTTCCCCCCAAGCAAGGAAAAAGGACAAGCATTACATAGCAAAGCAACCTCTGGAGTTGATGAGATGGGCCTCAAAACAAAATCTTTAACAACTCAAGAAAAAAGTAAGTTAGTACAGATGCGTGGTAAAGATAGGACCAACTTTAAAAAAAAAATGCTATGTGCTAAGCGCCGCCTAGACACCACTGCACCAGAGTTCATGGAGGAAGCAGGGGAGGACCAGAGGAGAGGAAGGAGGAAGGTGACTAGGTGAGAACAGAGAAGAGTGAACGAGGGGATGTAGGATGAAAAGGAAAGACCATGACAAGGAGGAAGTGGCACTTGCATGAGGAAAAGCTATCACCAGAAGAAGCGGCTAAGTAGTATTTGCATGAGTAGAAGTTATCACCAGTAAAGGTAGCTAACTGTCACTTTCTAAAATTATTGTAGCGCTAGAGCTTCAACGTTTTTTTCATGCTAGAAGGAACCAAAATTCTGCTGAAAAACACAAGTTTGGAGGATTTGATTTATGCATGTCAAAATAAAAAACAACATACAGGACAGGAGCCATAGCCCTTACGATTCCTAAGCCACTTAATTCCCTAACCCCCTCCCATACCTCGACTGTTGTGAAGCACAACTCTTTGTTCTTTAACAGCAAATCAACAAATATAACAGAACATCAGCTGTAGACACTCAAGCAACTAGCCAAATCAACTTGGCCTTGTAGTAGCACACAGTCCCACTTTATTCTTTTATTACTGATGGTGGGTGGCTTTGAAAGGAACAGAAAACTCCTCTTGGGTGCACATTTACAATAGATACCAGAATTCGCCCCTTTGAACCTTATTACAATAGGTCTATTTCTATATTAGAGAAAAAATAACTATATCATTAAAGAACCTACAGTAAACTGGATTGGACATCTAAATGACAGCACAACATTTTTAATGGCTAATTTCCTCTGAACAGAAACTAAACTTATAACCGCACCCAAAATCTTCATCAGTTACATTTAATATTTTAAATTGGATTAAAGCAGTTCGTTACTTTGGGATTAAAATACAAAATGGACCACTTCCTCACCTTCAACTAAGATTTTACAAGAGAATCTCACAATACTGCATTTGGCACATAGATTACTGGAATATGAGTTCATGCATCTACCAAAAAAATACCCAATAATGAAGCAACAATGGTAAACTATGTTTAACCTGAATCATCAATACTGACCTGGAGGGTGTCGAGTGTGGCAAAAGAGCGCAGGATGTGATCTTGGGGCACAACTGCAGAGATGACGATGTCGATAGAACCAGCACTGCTGAAGAACCATCCGAACAGGACGAGCCTCAGTGAGAAAGGCTTGTGCTTGAGCTTCAGCTCCTGGCGTGGCCACCATATCCTGCATCGCTCAATGTCCATCGCTGCTGTATCTTGGGGCTTGGGGCTTGGGTCCTGGGTGAATACCATCAATTACGGCAAAACAAAATGGCAACAAAACCAACCTAGAGGTTTGCATATGTGCATCATCCCAGACAAACTCATGTTTATTGTTTATTTATTGGATAAATATGATGGGATAAGTCTATATTGGCTGGTCTTTGTGAGGCTGCAGCATATGGTCCTTGTGGCCCATCAAGGACAGCATCAAGGACAGCATCCTTGACTAGCTAGGATAGCATCTTAGCATCTAGGACAGCATCTTAGCATCTAGGACAGCATCTGTTTTTAGGACAGCATCTTAGCATCTAGCATCTTGGCATATGCTTGGCTAGCAGCCTATAAATATGTATCCCGTCCCCTCAGGTTGATATGGCATTTGTGTGAGAAATAAACCAGAAAATTGCCCCAACTCCTAGTGTCATCCTCTCTCGATGAGAGTAAGAATTCTGCTACTACCAAAAATAAGAATTCAGCGACTAACAACTGGTATCAGAGCCGTACTATCCTGTAGCCTGAGCATCTCCTGCTCATCTCCTTTCCCAGCCTCGCAACAGCCCCAGCTAGGAGCAGCAGCAGCTCCGGCCGCTCCTGCTCACTCCTCTCCCTCTGCGCAGCTCGTCTGAAGCAGCCCTCTCCCCACGCAGCAGTCCCCCGGTAGCGCGTCATGTCCGCAGGACAGTCTCAGCGCTCGGTCGCCTCGAGCACGCGGCGTCGGCAGGAGGCCGAACTTGCCGCGGCAGAGGAACACGAGCGAGCGGCGGCAGAGACCGCTGCGGCGGCGGCAAGGGCGTCGAGGCTGGCAGCGGCGAAGCTGGCAGCAGCCAGAGCGGAGCCGGAAGCGGCGGCGGCGGCGGATGCAGCGCGTGCGGCGGCAGCGGAGGTCGAGGCTCTGCGCGGCAGCATCAGCAGCTCCATTTCTGCTGACGACAGCGCCGACGCGGACCTCGAGCTGCTGGGGAGGGAGGCAGCGCGAGCGCGGGCGGCGCAGTGGGCAGCCGCGCACGCTCACAAGCGCGGCGGCAGCCCAGACAGGCGCGGACGCGCCGGCGGCGCTCCTGGAGTAGGCGCGCACGGCGGTGGCGCTCCTGGAGGAGGCGCGCACGGCAACGATGGCGGACGGGTCGATGGAGAGCGCGGCCTTCACAGGCCGCGTGGCTCTCTCTCCCCAGATCGGTACCGTGGTTACCACGGGCTCCAGGCTGTTGTCAGGGACGTCGGCCCCGGCGGTGGTGGCCTACCCTCACTAAGACCAACTACGTCGAGTGGGCTGCGGTGATGAGGGTAAAGCTCCAGGTGCGGCACATGTGGGAGGCAGTCCGGTACGGCGACGTCGACTACGACCAGGATCGACAGGCGCTGGATGCCCTCATCGCTGCAGTCCCGTCCGAGATGCAGTTCTCGCTTACCAACAAGCGGACTGCCAAGGAGGCTTGGGACGCCATCGCTGCGGCACGCATCGGCAGCAACCGCGCCCGCAAGTCCACACTGCAGGCACTTCGCAAGGAGTGGGAGAACCTGGCCTTCAAGCCAGGTGAGGACGTTGATGACTTTGCTCTCCGCCTCAACACTCTGTTGCAGAAGACGGTGCAGTTCGACGATGATACCTACGGCGAGGAGAGAGCTGTCGAAAAGCTCTTCCGCTACGTCCCAGAGAAGTACAAGCAGATGACTCGCTCGATTGAGTCCCTGCTGGATCTCTCCACGATGTCGATCGAGGAGGCGATAGGTCGCCTCAAGGTCGTCGACAGCGATGAGCCACAGTCTCTCTCGGGGCCCATCACTACTGGCGGGAAGCTCCTTCTCACTCGGGAGCAGTGGGCTGCCTGCCAAGGTGACCGGAAGAAGGGGAGCCTTCTTCTGCGACAGGCGGCCGCAAGCGTGGCAAGCCGCGCAAGGTGCGCAGAGACGCCCAGGCCGGGGTGCGAGGACGTGCCGAGGGTGATGCCCGCGGAGGCGCCCAGGGCGGCGCCGCCGACAAGCACAAGCCGGCACGAGACGACACCTGCCGCAACTGCGGCCAGCTTGGCCATTGGGCCAAGGACTGTCGACAGCCACGACGCGGCCAGGCCCACGTCGCACAGGCGAAGGAGGAGCCGGCTCTGTTCATGGCACATGCAAGCATCGAGCTACCTCCAGCGGCACCGGCAGCAGCGGCTCTCCACCTTGACGAGCCAAAAGCACACGCCCTCCTCGGCGACGGCTCCGGCAACGACAAGACTGACGGGTGGTGCCTCAACACCGGCGCCACCCATCACATGACCGGTCGACGGGAGTTCTTCACCGAGCTTGACTCTAGCGTCCGAGGCTCCGTCAAGTTTGGGGATGCCTCCGGCGTGGAGATCAAGGGCGTCGGCTCCGTCATCTTCACCGTCGTGTCTGGTGAGCACAGGCTCCTCATCGGAGTCTACTACATCCCCGCGTTGAGGAACTCCATCATCAGCTTGGGACAGCTGGATGAGAACGGTTCGCGCGTGGTGGTTGAGGATGGAGTCATGAGGATTTGGGATCGTCGTCGCCGCCTTCTTGCCAAGGTATCCAGAAGCGCAAATCGACTCTACGTCCTTAACGTGCAGGTGGCACAACTCCTCTGTCTCGCTGCTCGTCGGGATGACGAGGTGTGGCAGTGGCACGAGCGCTTCGGGCACCTTCACTTCGAGGCCCTGAAGCGGCTCAGTGCCACGGAGATGGTGCGAGGCCTGCCGTGCCTCGACCATGTGGAGCAACTCTGCGATGTCTGCGTGTTGACGAAGCAGAGGCGACTCCCCTTTCCCCAGCGGGCGACCTTTCGAGCCAAGGAGAGGCTCGAGCTTGTGCACGGGGACTTGTGTGGCCCGGTGACACCGGCCACACCGGGAGGACGACGCTACTTCCTCGGCAGCAAGGGATGGTCCTCGGCAGCAAGGGAGAGGCTGCGGACGCCATCAGGCGCTCGCAGGCTGCTGCGGAGGCGGAGTGCGGCCGCAAGCTACGCGTGCTACGCACCGACGACGGCGGCGAATTCACGGCGGCTGAATTCGCGTCGTACTGCGCTGATGAGGGCATTCAGCGCCACTACTCCGCGCCGTACAGCCCGCAGCAGAATGGCGTCGTCGAGCGGCGCAACTAGACGGTTATGGGGATGGCTCGGGCCCTTCTCAAGCAGAGGGGGATGCCGGCTGTCTTCTGGGGAGAGGCAGTGGTATCGGCCGTCTACATCCTCAACCGCTCGCCTACCAAGGCACTCGACGGTAGGACGCCGTACGAGGCTTGGCATGGGCGCAAGCCGGCGGTCTCCCACTTGCGGGTCTTCGACTGCCTCGCGTTCGCCAAGGAGCTTGGCCACATCAGCAAGCTCGACAACAGGAGCACTCCGGGAGTGTTCATCGGCTACGCGGAGGGCTCGAAGGCCTACCGCATCCTCGACCCGAAGACACAGCGTGTGCGCACGGCGCGCGACGTTGTGTTCGACAAAGGGCGAGGATGGGCGTGGGACAAGGCGGTGGACGACGGCTCGGCTCCGACGTACGACAACTTCACTGTCGAGTACATCCACTTCGAGGGAGCTGGGGGAGTAGGCAGCTCTTCTTCGACGAGCGCGTCTACCCCAGTCCCCGAGCCTCCATCGACCCCGGCGCCTGCTACTCCGACAGCACCACGCTCTCCAGCCAGGACCTCGGCTACGATGAGTTCTTCGCCGGCTCCACCACAGCCGGCACCGCCACGCACTCTAGCACCGACAGGCACCTCTCCGGGCACGTCTACTCCAACACCAGCTCATGTCGAGCACAGCCCGGTTGAGCTCGCTACTCCGCTCTCTCACGACGAGGAGCGCATCGACGCGTACCACGACGGCGAGCCGTTGCGGTACCGTACGATGGAGAACCTTCTCAACGACCAGCCGGTGCCGGGGCTGGTGCCTCACGACCTAGAGGCACAGTTGCACCTTGCGTGTGACGACAGCGAGCCTCGGTCGTTTGCAGAGGCCGAGACACGCGGCATGGTGCGCCGCGATGCAATTGAAGATGGATGCGGTTGAGAAGAACCGCACCTAGGAGCTTGCTGACCTTCCTCGTGGTCACCGCGCGATCACCCTTAAGTGGGTGTACAAGCTGAAGAGGGATGAAGCCGACGCCATCGTCAAGCACAAGGCTCGCTTGGTGGCACGAGGTTTCGTGCAGCAGGAGGGGGTCGACTTCGACGACGCCTTTGCTCCCGTGGCACGGATGGAGTCCATGCGACTCCTCCTTGCACTAGCTGCCCAGGAGGGCTGGCGTGTTCATCACATGGACGTCAAGTCGGCGTTCCTTAACGGCGACTTGAAGGAGGAGGTCTACGTGCACCAGCCGCCGGGATTTGCGATCCCCGGCAAGGAGGGCAAGGTGCTCCGCCTGCGCAAGGCCCTCTATGGCTTGCGGCAGGCACCGAGGGCGTGGAATGCCAAGTTGGATTCCACGCTAAAGGGGATGGGCTTCGAGCAAAGCCCGCACGAGGCGGCCATCTACCGACGGGACAGTAGAGGAAATGCTCTACCGGTGGGTGTCTACGTCGACGACTTGGTGATCACCGGAACCAAGGATGCGGAGGTGGCGGCGTTCAAGGAAGAGATGAAGGCCACCTTCCAGATGAGTGACCTGGGGCCTCTCTCCTTCTACCTAGGAATCGAGGTGCACCAGGATGACTCCGGGATCACGCTTCGACAGACCGCCTACGCCAAGCGCATCGTTGAGCTAGCTGGGCTCACCGACTGCAACCCAGCTCTCACTCCCATGGAGGAGAGGCTGAAGTTGAGCCGCGACAGCACGACGGAGGAGGTGGACGCTACGCAGTACCGGCGTCTTGTGGAGAGCCTTCGCTACCTCGCCCACACACGGCCGGACTTGGCAGTCTCCGTCGGCTACGTTAGTCGGTTCATGCAGCGACCGACGACAAAGCACCAGCAGGCTGTGAAGAGGATCATCCGCTACGTTGCGGGGACTCTCGACCACGGCCTCTACTACCCTAGGTGCCCTGGGGCGGCACACTTCGTCAGGTACAGCGACAGCGACCACGCCGACAACATCGACACCAACAAGAGCACGAGCGGGACCCTCTTCCTCCTCGGCAAGTGCCTCGTTAGCTGGCAGTCGATCAAGCAGCAGGTGGTGGCCCTGTCCAGCTGCGAGGCCGAGTACATAGCGGCCTCCACCGCTTCGACTCAGGCGCTCTGGCTCACTCGACTGCTTAGTGATCTCCTCGGCAGAGACACTAGAGCGGTGGAGCTCAGGATAGACAGCAAGTCCGCTCTGGCCCTGGCAAAGAACCCCGTTTTCCATGAACGGAGTAAGGGGGTGTTTGATTGCCCCTCCTAAATTTTAATCGCTGTCCTATCGGATGTTTGGACATATGCATGGAGTATTAAATATAGACTAATTACGAAACTAATTACATAGTTTGCGACTAATTTGCGAGACGAATCTTTTGAGCCTAATTAGTCCATGATTTGACAATGTTTTGCTACAGTAAATATGTGCTAATGATATATTAATTAGGCTTAAAAATTTTGTCTCGTGGAGTACTAACGGATTATGTAATTTGTTTTTTATTAGTATCCAAACACCCCATACAACATCCTCCCGACACACCTCCTAAATTTTAGTAGCTGGATCCAAACACCTCTTAAGCACATCTGGATGAGGTACCACTTCATCCGAGGCTGTTTAGAGGAAGGGAGCATCAAGGCGAGCTACATCAACACCAAAGACCAGCTTGCGGACCTGCTTACCAAGCCTCTTGGGAGAATCAAGTTCCTTGAGCTCTGCTCCAGGACCGGGATGGTTCAACTTTCCCACAAGACGACGCACAAGACTTAGAAGGAGAATGATGGGATAAGTCTGTGTTGGCTGGTCTTTGTGAGGCTGCAGCATATGGTCCTTGTGGCCCATCAAGGACATCATCCTTGACTGGCTAGGACAGCATCTTAGCATCTAGGACAGCATCTGTTTTTAGGACAGCATCTTAGCATCTAGCATCTTGGCATATGCTTGGCTAGCAGCCTATAAATATGTATCCCCAACCCCTCAGGTTGGTATGGCATTTGTGTGAAATAAACCAGAAAATTGCCCCAACTCCTAGTGTTATCCTCTCTCGATGAGAGTAAGAATTCTGCTACTACCAAGAGTAAGAATTCAGCGACTAACAAAATAATCATCTGAATTCTTATAAACAAACGAGAAATGAAAGTACATGCAGAACAGGTGCAGTTTACTGACAAGAAATAGATAAAACATAAGTTATGAAGGGCAAAAGGAAACAACAAAAAGAAGAAAATCCTGACCATTGTATACAACCAGGGCAATCCATTTACCGTACCTACAGTAGTTTCGTTTCTATTTATCACACCCACAGAAATTATGTTTCCATTTAACACACAGCACAACAATTTTGCTTCCATTTTTATAGAAACAAATGAAAAATTTGTCATGCCAAGAGTACAGAACGGAGGGGAACAAGGGGGCTCACTGTGGGCAAGGCTTCGTCCACCACAGGTGTGGATGAAACCGTCAGGGAGCAACAAGCAGACTCAGGGAACTGGCGCCATCGGCTCTGCTTCTCAATCTGGAGGCTGCAGGGAGTCAGTTCTGAATCAGGGACGACGGTGCAGGGTGCAGTGGAGATGCCACCACGCAGTAGAGGTGCAGAATGAGGCGATGCGAGGGGTGAGGTCGCCTCAAAATGCTAGCCACCTCTAAGTTGGGTTTTGTTGCCAATTGTTTTGCCATAGCCAATGTTATCCACTCAGGACCAAGCCACAAGCAAAATGAGGACTGCATCACAGCAAGTATCTATTCACCGGTAGGCACAAAAAATTAACAGATCAACCAATTGATTTTCACTATAACACCCCTACAGTAGGTACCTAACAATTATACAATTTCTTGAAGTGTTAGGGTACGAAGAGCCAAGTCTCTTAATATATATAATAATTTGGTATAATCCAAGGAATATGAGTCTTATATAGTATCCTTTTGTGTTTAGTTGCAAGTAGATGTTTTCATTATAGTCTACGTTAATGACTTGACCTATATGCCAATTCAGGTGACTTTAAAAACAATACAAATATCATGCAACCACCTCATATGTAGAATATTTTTATGATAAAGTGGGGATTTTAGGCCTCACCTATGTGAAGCAGTCCTAATGGATGAATTTTGATTGCAATGCATAAGCAATTGCGGCTGTAGTTTTGTTCCAGAGAGAAGTAGTTTGCTGTTTTTTTGTAAATTCGGGTATATTGGGAATACCCGAACCTGAATTATCGGGTACCCGAAATTATGGGTAGTGTTTTTTCATGACAAATATCGGGTAACAGTTTCCATTACCCGAATTTTGAATTACCCGAATTATCCGACCCGAAAAAATCGGGTAACCCGAACACCCAGGCCTAAACACAAACTACCATACTGCTTTCCCATAACATGATTATACCTCATCTTAACATCCCACAAAATATGACATCATTTCTAAGCATATCAATGGATGATGGCAACAGTAAATATGTAAAACAAAGTCTTATGTGAAATGAAAAGAACGTAAACTAGCATACAGTAAGGAAGTTCCCGATGTTCTGACCATCAGCCCTGTGGTAGTTATTGGTTTGTCTGGTAACCCCAGCAGCAATCTGCTTGTTCACATTAGCTTTTGCAGCAGGTGGTTTCTCAGCAGGTGGAGCACTTGCAGCTGGTGCCACTGCCGGTTTGGGGGGCTCACCGCTTCCAAAGAGGTAGCCCAGAGAACTTTGACCACCACCGGTGCTACCACCACGGCTCATCTTGGTTATTGAAAAGAGAAACTATACAAGGATTTAATCAGGTACCAAGCATTATTTCAACACACATTGTACAAAGGAACAAGAGAGACAATGCAAATCGATTTCATTTCAAGGGCTAACAGATAAATACTGGAAATATCAAAGTCTGTTTGGATCTGCCAACAACACTTGGTGAGGATGTAGATCCGCCGCAGCCAGGGGCCCCGGGGAGGGGATACCCTGCGGATCGACGGCGGTGGCTAACAAACGCCAACAGATCCGCGTCTACCGACAGGCAGCGGAGGCTCGGAATCCAGAAATGGGAGCGGATCTCACATCGCGGCTAGATTCAGGCGCTTACGGCGCAAATCAGGGCAGGGAAAAGAGACGACGGACCGAGGCTAGAGCGGGCAAAGGTGGGAGGGCCTTACCGAGAGGCAGCGGCGAGGAGATGGATGGCGACCGGCGGCGGGATCGGCGGGGTCAGCACCTCCAGCCGGCCGTCCGACGTTTTGTATACAGGAGGGGGACGGTGGGCCCAGGACCCCGGGGATGGATGGGCCCAGCACCTCCAGCCGGCCGTCCGATCTCGCCACTGACGGTGGAGATGGCTCCGGGCGCCCGCGTGAAGGAGGAGGAGACGCTCCTCGATACTCCCTGCCGGCTGCTACGGCCGGAAACGCGTAATGGGTTTTTATTTCTTTTTTTCGAAATACTTGCTAGCGTACCTGTTGCTACGGGACAACTAA
The DNA here is from genome assembly GCF_019320115.1 of Miscanthus floridulus. Classification (NCBI taxonomy): domain Eukaryota; kingdom Viridiplantae; phylum Streptophyta; class Magnoliopsida; order Poales; family Poaceae; genus Miscanthus; species Miscanthus floridulus. The sequence continues at coordinate 128,819,602 of NC_089580.1, read as the reverse complement.
ATATTTGTTACGAGACAACTAAATATTTGTACTAAAAACACATAAATCGCACGATAAGATAACAATCTTATAAAATTAAATACCGACGTTAAAATAACATTTGATCCAAAAGGCAAATTTCGTAAAATTAACATAACTTTTATACTAAAAACACACGGATCGCACGATAAAATAACAATACTGTGAAATTAAATACCGACGTTAAAGTAATATTTAATCTAAAAAGCAAAGTTTGTAAAATTAACACTCTCACAAAGAGCGCGGCGTCGCAGACTCACCAACTCTACTGTATAGATCTTTCCGTGCGTTGCAACAGGATCAATAGTGTCCTAATAATTTGAGCATGAACGTGTTGTATTGTTAAAAAACAATAATGCGAGCATGGCTAAAACTCTCATCGATGGTTTATAATCGGTCAAGGTATGTATTTATAGTATTGTATATTTATGCATACGCACATAAAAGTTCATATAACTGTAACAAGATTAATCGATTCATCAACCTTTTAAAACTAACCATCTTCGTGAATTATCAGTTTGCTTCGTACAAGACTGGTATACCAAGGTCACCCTTCTTCATATTTTAGATAATAACATAACATACCTTCGACCATATGCCCCTAGTATTGAATTATGATCCAGTTTAGTATGTCTTTGCCGCTTTGAAACATTGTTCCATTAATAACTCAATGAGATGTAGGCAATTATTTAATTCAATATAAAAGACTTGTAACGAACAGACTATAATTCTATCATACTATAATGGGATTATCATACTTAAGAAGTCACATATCATGAAATTACAACAAAGCTATTTATCCTTTCTGGAACACAAGTAGTTACAGGAGGCAAGCAAAATTTCGATGCAATTCAGATTTCAGAACTCGGTGTTGTATATAGAAGAAGGGATAGACACTGTAGTCAAACAAGAAGCATCTCTTTCTATTTTTTTTTGTAACTTGAATATTTTTCAGTGACTCTGGAATAGGAGATGATCAGCCTGTTCGCTTGTTGGTTTCAGCTAGGACTTATCAGTCAGCCAACAGTGTTTTCCTCTCACAACAAATCAGCACCAGTCAGGCTTATCAGTCCAGAAACCAACCAGCGAACAGGTCGAATCCCTGCAGACGGCTTCCTAAGCTGCCATGGCCCCTGTTCACAGCCAAGTTTTATATAGTATTATGCAAAAAGAAAACTTAAAATATAGAGGTATTCCTGTGTCCTTTCTTATCTCCCCACTATCTAGGTAGATTAAAATATATCTGGCAAGAAGGTATTAACTACTTAAAATCACTACTTGCTATAAAGCTGATCAAAGTATAGCTCATTCTGCATGGATAGCCTTGACCGGACATCGACGAGGCGTGGAGGCCTCCACTCTCCTCTAGGCTCTAGATTTGGCGTTCCACGGCGGCAAGAACTATAGCCTAGCGACCTACTTCCAGCCCCGCAACATTAAGTCAGTAACCGGTCGGGAAACCGCCCCCAGAGAAGAGATCACAAACAACCCATGACCACACAAAACCACATATCAGAGCAAAGACGATGCCTTTGGGGACCAATGGCGCGAGGGGAGCCGAATCCGGTGTTAAGATCACACCTTTGCGTGTCCCAGCGGTTGCGGCGGTGGAGGGAGGGAGACGATGCCGGAGAAGAGGATGCGCGAGTGCTACGTTACCGGGCGGACGCGAGTGCCATGAAGTTTGCGCCCGTCGGCCTAGCGCGGCCATTCGGGGCAGGATCGCCACTGCTTGATCTGAATACCAAAATGATGCATATATTTCCCCAAAAGAAAACGAAATGATGATATACCCTCTCTTAAGCATGTTCATTAATTTATCGGTAGGAAGTCCACATAAACTAAATATATACTACTAATAACACTAAAACAGTTACACACCACGGGAACCGCCACAACAATACCAGCTATTGCGACATTCTTGCTCCCAGTAGTATAGCCTCTGCAACACGAAAACTATATGTGGATTAGAACAAAAATTCTAGGAAGCTCCAAAAACACAGAATTTGAATCATGAATAAATTGCATTGTGCTTCTATTCGCAAGATGACTCAACTACTGAACTAAAACAGAACTACTATGCTCTCCTGCTCTTATGCCTTATGATCAAGCAAATAATATTGCAAAGAATAATTAAATAGAGCATATTAATTCCTGTAGCTACTGCCCTGCCATCTGCTGGCCAAAGCTCCAGCATGCACGGGGTCGACATAAGCATGATGCATGAACAATTAAAATGTAATTTAAGAGATGTTCAGAATGTTTGTTTTTTTGTAAATTCGTCTTCATGATGCGTGAACAATTAAAATATATTTTAAGTTTTAGCATAAAATCGAAACAATCTTATTTTTTGAAGAAATCAAAATAATCTTATTGCAAATTGCTAGGACAAAACTCGATCTTAATATGTCACCTGCAGCTGTTCTGTTTATGAAAGTATGGCCCTGCATATAAACAATTATTGTTTAAAGCTAAAGTAACATTAATTATCATAAACAAAAATATAAATTTGTATTGCGGTACTTGCTCTTAACTGGCTTGTTTAGTTGAATGACATAGAACCTAAATGGAGGCCTAAAAAAAATGAAAGCGGGAGAAGCAACCTAAATACTATAGGAAACGTCCAAACAGGAATTGCACTTGAAAGCTGGAGAAGCAAACTAAGTACTAACCAAGTGACGATTGGCCACAAAAGTTTTGGAGACATATATACCTGGGTGATGACGCGGTAGGCGGGGTTATGCGCGGTTACACCTAGTACTGCCGAGATTGATGGGTGCGGCGGCCAAACTGTCAAACCGACGAGGACAATGGACTTTGCCCTACCAAGAGGGTAACAACGGTGGAAGACGCTGGCGGAGACGTACTGATCCTTTGACGACGGCGAGCCGGTGGGGAGGGCCTGGCGGAGACGCACGCTAGCTGTCCAGTTGGCCGCTGGACGCTGTTCCTTTCCTTCCTTCCACGGGCAGGACAAGCTGAACGGCGGCTTGCGCGATGATCGATGACGGCCAGAGCGACGATGGTTTGTGGTGGGGTGGGGAAGCAGGATATGGCGTCTGATCTCGTCCGCCTCTCTTTTGTGCGGTTGTCGCTACGAGGAAAGAGAGGAGGAGAGAATATGAAAATCCGGGCTTGCATGTAATGTGATTTTAGGAAAGAGAAGTGACGTATTTTTTCGCAAGTCTTAATTACGTCGGATGGACGTTCGTTTCTTCCCTTCCTATTTGGCCGGCCGGAGACGTGAGATTTTTTTTTCACGAGCGTTAATTACGCCCAGATGGACGTCCGTTTCCCCTCCTTCTTATTCGGCCAGGCAATTTGAGATTTTTTTCACAAGCGTTTAAGACTGGTGGCCGTAGGTTTCCGTCTATTAGTGGCATATGATGAGACGTGATCACGTGATTCTCGCGTGGAGTGGCATTTTTAGGGAAGAAGCGTCGTGTGGGCCATTGTGGGGGCCGACGACGCCGGGTGGGATAACGAGCATGGGATCGCACGCAGGCATACCGACGACCCGACGTTGGATTGTCACACCAAAATGGTGTCCACTTTTTAGTCTTTTTAGACGTGATGAGAGAAGAGATTGATGAGCCATGCTAACGTGCCGTTTGTGGTTGGTGTGGTCTTTGACGATGACAGTTTCCTTCTTGATTGGTTGCATGGCTGCGGGATTGAAGAGATTGGGTGTAGGAGCGAGGGCTGTGGGAACACAGCAGGCAGGACTATGGGCCCACGTTGAAATGTCGCACCAAAAAGTATCGCGCTTTGTTTTTTTTAGTTGTAGGAGAAGGAGAAAAACATGCGTCGGCATAATGGTATTCAATAGTTGCTGCCTCGGTTTGCAAACGTTTAACGTTTGCCACCCATGCCCATCAAACAAAAAAGAACGTTTGTCACCCATGATATTTTCCAGCAAATATCTGACATTGCATAATCTCCATTTATTTCTCAAATATTCATATGAATTTTCTAGAAATATGAAATTTAGCATTCACATAAAGTTGGAAAAACACCCCCGTATTCCAAAGAGCTCGAATGACACCGAGGAAGGTTTCCACACAAGCACAGTAGACAGTAGTACAGTACCCATCCACAGCCATCAACATGTCCCTTGTTTTTCATTTCATGCGGATGGCAAAGGGAAATTCACCCTGCTGTAAGATGTGATGTGATTGCTTCCAGAACGGTGAAATGCATTGAACTAAATCACACAGATCAGATCCATGGGAGCTTTAAACACACCACAAATTCACCATCGTTGTAAAAATTACATCAAGGGAAGCGTTTGATACACTTCGTGAATCGTGAGTATATATAATAAACACCAGCGATCATGGGTTCTGTGCGGGAAAAGGGTAGGAGGGGTCAAGTCAAATAATACGCACGAAGCTACAAATCACAACAAAATGCCCTTGTTTCCCCTGCAGTAGCACATACCAACTTCCCATTACAAAGTAAGGATACACACACAGCTACCCCTTAGCTAGTCGTCCTAGTGTACATGGAAGGGGGTGAAAGTGAAACAACTAAAACGTCCTGGAATACTTCTTGATTTCGAACAGGATGGAGGATATGGACACCAGGTCCTTGTTGAGGGCAGAGCCGCCGTTGATCCTCTTGACACACTCGGTGAGCCTGGTGTAGTATAGCAGGAGCTGCGCGAGCGTCGCCCTCAAGATCTCCATCCCGCACAGGAAGTTGCTGAAAGATGTGATCACATCATAGTGCATCAGCTCGATCGCGGCCTTGTACCGGCTCGCGAAATCCTTAACCAGTGGCTCAACTTCGGCAATGCTGGCCTTCTCCGAATTCGTAGCCGTTTCATCCGCTGATACAGTTTTCAAGGATGAAATGTCATTCGAAAGTAAGAAAGAAAAAGGGCATACAGTTGCCAAGAGATCTCAACTCACCTGGACGAGATTTGACGAATTTGATCAAACCACTGAACTGCTCCAGGAGCAACTCTTCCTGCAGAAATATGCATGCATTGTATCAAGAAACTTCGGTAGAGTTTTTTTAGGAAATGCTAGTGTATTATTAATGCGTACAAGAAATTGGACATGACATGAACGTCACAGAAGTCCTTGAATGAACAGAGACAAACTGCAGCTCCTTCTAACGTCATTAGCATTAAACACATGAATTTTTATGTGTTGCCACTTGGTAATAGCAGTCAATGGGCTTATCCTAGTTTACTTTGTACAAATTTGCCATATTTCATTCTGTCACGAAGCCTTGGCAGTCGTATAAGAAGCCACTACCCCAAGTAGATTTATGTATTTATTTGTTTGAACTCTGGAAGTTCCACCAGCAAGCTAAAGAAATGCAGTAAGTAGTATTCTGCCATACGTTCAAGCTATATTCATTTCAAAAAAAAAAAGGAAAAAGAAAAGAAAGATGTTCAAGCTATAAAACTGCATACCACATATATTGCGATGTTGCTCTTAAGAACCTCCTCGAAGTGTTGTTGTGCCTTCCCACCCTCAGTTCCAGCTTCCTTTATGTTGATGATAAGGTTAAATTTGAATAAGGCAATTGTAGTATCATTTTATAAATTTCTAACATACTGGGAAGTTACTATAACAGAAAAGGTTGCCATTTAAAATCAGGCCAAGAATTTCTACCTTTAAAATGGAAATTGTTAAATCATAGTTATTTATCAGAAAAATAGTTTGCAACTTCGGTTTAGCAAACATCTTGGCCAACTTAACAAGCAAGTCCTCAATTGCCATCCGCAATCGCTCCAAATTTAAATCAAGCTGCACATAGAAGCCAAAATTTGAAATTTCGATGAGCTACAGAGTGTACTTATGGCATGCGGTGTGGGTGAAAGAAATTCTGCAGACAGTAAACAATTTTGTTTATGTGATCAACTAACCTGACCGTCCCCATGTTCAACATTGAGATGAGCTAGAGAAGCCGTAAATTCAGCATATCTCCTTGTAACATAGTGCGGATGGACATCATCCTCCCAAAGAGTCTTAATATTTGCATTTCGCAAGCTGTTCAAATGCAAGTCGAACACCATCTTGAAGCGAGGCCAGAGTGACATATTAACCTGTCCATTGTCCATAAATTGTGCTCTGTCATTCAAAATAATGGAAATGGAGCAGAGGAAAGACTCACATAAGGAGCTAAGAATGGATTCAGAACTAACCTTGTCTAGGTAAGAGTCCAAACATGGGATTCGCCGCTTAAACATGATGAGCTGCACAAAATACATATTCCATTGAGATTTAGCTAAAACTAGACCAGCTGCTTGCACCAGTTTATGCACTAAATGAAAGCAAATAAATTTTCCGATTAAATATAATGTTTAAAAAGAAACACAAAAAAAATACAAAAAAAGGGTAGATTTTCAACTACATGGGACTGTAAGACAATCCAATACATACAGTTTAATCTACTGTCTCAAACTAGGTGAAAACTGATAGCTTCCAACCAACCAAACAGAGAAATTGGATGGGTGAATCAATATCTACCACAAAATTGATCACAACTCACAACCACTGTGAACAGAAAACACAATTGTCCCCGGCTTTATTCTTAATAAGACATATAAATGTCGATATCACTAGCTGTTCCATCATAAGGTAAATCAAAGTTCACCTGGTGCTGATGAATTATTCTGATCATAAGCATTATGCCAATTGCATCATAACAGTTCAGGAGTACAGCATTGAAATGTTCATCTACAACTTGAATCGGTCCTGAGGGGGGCAAAACAGAAACAGACAACTAAAATTAAAAATCATTTGCAGTCAGCATAACAGAAAATATGCTAATCTTTCTACAGAACTTAAAAAGACCCTAATATGCTCCTTAATGGGGAGAACTATATTATGATGAAAATAAGAAACTCGGCTTAGTGATATGGTAGCTAAAAAAAGTAAAAAACTCATAGATAATGCAACTAATCAGATCCTGTTTTTTCTCCTCACTCATTGGATGTATGCATGAAACTTTGATACGTGTATCACGCATATGAGATTGATACATTAATGCAATTGGTATGTTTGGAAAAATAGTGCATGAAAGCAATATTGGACACGCAAGGTAAGGGCAACATGCTAGCAGTTAAATATAGGTGTACTCTGCACAAGATAGAAATAAAAGTGAAACAAACTTGATGGAAGCAGGATGAAATACCTGCAAATATATCATGGAATATGGATTCTTCGCCAAAGAAATCATCAGTAAACAGGTATCTGCAGTTTGTTTATATATGTCACACTAGCACTTTATCATCATGAATATAATAAAATGTGGACTAGATGGCAACCCAAGGCTTACTCTGAAGTGGCAGTATCAATAAGAAGTTTCTGCAAGCTTCTGAAAAGAACTTCATATGAGTATTTATGTGACTTCGCTTCAGCTATATGAGGTATCAATGCTGGCTGATCGTTTTCCTGGTATAATAAAGAAAGCGAAAAACAGAACTTACACTACTATGCTTGGTACTTGGTAGTTTGAGCAAATAAATCCTTCAGCAACAATATACAGTTCAAAAGATTAAAAATAAATAAATGCAAGGCCACATTGCAATAAACCAATAAAAAATGCTTTATCTCAAATCTTTAAACAGTTATATTATTATAATTACTACCGCTTTGTGGGTGTAAGTACAGATACAGGCAAGCTGAAACTACAGATATGTAAATAATCAAACAGTTTGGTTTGAGCATAATGGCCTAATGGGCTATGCTCTGATGGCAAATGCTAAACTTCTATTGGCAAGCTTTGTCCACAAATTAAACATCTTATTAACAGGTGGAAAGTTCTAATTAGTTGCCACTACCACAATAACTGAGTTAAGCTCCCACTACCATGATTGAGCCACTTATGAACTTCAACTTCAAAGCTCTGAACATTATGTCATTATCTGAATGGAAGTGGTAATAAGTTCACCTTTAAAATGTTTATTCGTTCACCCAGAGCAAACACTGAAGGACGGGTTTTCAGAGGTTCTTTTCCAATGGAGAAAATGAAGCCGGTGCTTCTGGTTTCAACACCAAGCAAGTCGGTCGAAGTTGCTATGTCCATCTGTAGTTTCTCCAATGCTTGTATGTAAGCCCAAAAATGTGCACTTAGCACCTGAAAATTGGTAGGAATAGCAAAAAAATCTAAAAAACGTCAAACAACTAAAGTTGGTCATGCACACATGTATAGGTCTTTTATTGTTCCCTTTTCTGCTACATGGTAGCAGACTTACAAAGTTTCAAGTGGAAATTAGAACAACGCTGACGTATATGAAGGTTGGTGCCAGAAAACTAAAACAAGTAATTAGCACAGGAGCAGAAAGAAGCAAAGGCAGGCAGGAACAGATGCCAATGCTCCAGGTCCCAAATTGGGTAAAGCGGTATATCCTCAACCCCCAAGTGAAGCAGTCTATTCAAACACATAGCAACCCCCTCTTGCTTTGATCAAGAGAAGTTTATAGTCTAAGTTTGAACCCTTAGGCATTAGCGGTCAGCGGTGAAACCGAAAAGAGAGGGGGCGTTAGGAACCCCCCCCCACCCCCACCCCAAATTTGCAAGCCCAATACGCAACACCGACCCTCCAAGTCCCAATAGGAGGCTGCTGGGAAGGCGCACAGTCACAATGCCACTGCACAGCAGGCTGATCCATAAGGATTGGTTGAACCTTCTCATCTCACTTCAGAAAACCATGACACAACCAAAGGGATAACAGCTAGCAGGGTAGGGTGACTGTGGAGGCAGGTGTGCAGTGATGGATGGTAGCTTGCCTTCAACAGCGATTGATGAAATCACGAGTCATGGCACCAAACAAGTGCAACATACTGAAGTCAATCCGCAGTCTGGTGCTTATCGTGCTCAGCCTCAGCAAGTAGCCCGTGTGGATGAACTAAGCCCATGTTTATCCCAAATTCAGTTCTCTATTTTCTTAATTAATGCAAGGATCTGCAAGTTATGTATATCTACAAAGCATGGTTAAACAAAAAGTAAGACACAGACACTTTATTCTTTTTACCAGAAGATTGAAGGTACTGGGTACATTTGGTGATGTACAAGGGCAAAATAATTTGGCCCATCAAAATGCAAGTGCTTTGGTAGCCAAATGTGGTCTACATTGCCAAATGCGGGATTGTAATCTTGATAACTGGTTCCACTATTTTTTTGACCCGAAAATACAACAGGGGAGACCCCCACTGTAAGAGATTTTTATTAATTTTAAAAAAGAGGAAAAAAACTGTACAAATAAAAGAGGGCTAAAAGAACTAAGCCACACAACCAGCAAGAGGGCAGGAGAAAAACTGGTTCCACTATTGTTAGTACTTTCTACTTTTGGAACTGCAAGCATCATAAGAAACCTCCACACTACCTACTACCAAATGCAATAAGAAGACTGCTCAAAAATCAAAACACAATTGGACAAGGGGGTTACGTTGACTGTGTGGTACTCATTCAGATCACATTGCCTTTAACGTGAGATTCACCTTATTCATGGTGTCAATATACGCCGCACGAACTTCTGCATATATCTCCTTAGCATGTTCCTTAAGGAAAATTATCGTGTACCTGCATTTGGATAGCGTTATGGCCAAAAGTTAGAAATTACACAAAAAGAACATAATAACACAGATACAGCACATAGCTATGAAATAATTTAACCACATGGGCTTCTGCAACATTCGAAAAATTTTATATTCGCACAATAAAGGTATAAATAGGAGCTAGCTATTAAAAATAGGCCGGCAAATAAACTGGTGGAATGATTTGTTGAATGGTTCACTAATCCAACCGGTGGTTCATAAGCCAAACCTGGCAGTTTGTTGATACAATGTTAGCATTTAAATATGTAATTCATACTTGTCAACAAATGCTACCACTTAAGGTTTTTATTCTCCACATAGACAACAAGATCTAAACTTTAACAAGCTATCTGTCAAGTTTTTGTTCAGTCCTCCATGAGTAAGACACTACTGATGACAGCCTATGCATGGTTACCGAAAATAGTAGTATGACTTTTCCATAGGTATATGTAGACACACATACTATCACCGCAATCTAATGCGCCTTTGATGCAACCTCCCATACCACCATTGTCTGTAATGTCCCTACAGATATCTTGAGGTGTTTCTGAGACCTTTGTACATGAGCCTACATGTATGAGTGGTTTCCATAACCATAAGGAATGATGCGGAACTTTCTCCACAAGTTAAAGTTGGTAATTTAGTAGGATTTTATACCACAAACAGATGAAACGACCTACATTTTTACAGAGTTGAAGATTATGTAGTACAGATGAATTTCTACTATTTCTAAACCGAGTGATTCGGTGGTCCGTTTACGGGCCTGGGCTGATTTGCTTTTGTCTGTCTGTTTTGGTCCTGGGCCAATTCTTCATCACCATCCATGTCTCCTCCAAGCAGTCTCAGCCACCGCTTCTCCTCCTTCCCTACGACCGCTACACTGAAAAGATCTGCGCCACTGCCCGTTGCCCTGCAGCCTACCCTTTCCTTCTTCATGAATCATGATTATGAGGATGCGCCATCTCAGAAGCAGCAGTGGCATGAATTATAATATTGAAACCATTATTTAGTTCACAGAACTTTGCAGAGACATGGTGAGCGAGACAGGTACCGAAAACATAAACAACAGTACAAGGCTACAAGCCAATTAGGTGTTTGATAAGAAAAATTGGCATACTTGTATTTAAGAAGAACACTCTGCTGTAGAATCTGAATATTAGTCTTTGGTTTTCTCAAGGCATAGAACTTTTGGATGACAAACTCGAAAATCTGCATGAAAAGTTGGACATGCATCAATAACTCTGTGCTGTAGCCTTATACTATTTAAGAAGAACACAGATAAATAATCAGTGAGGAAAAGGTTCAATCATAGATTCCATAATAACTGCCATGTATTAATGCAAATTAAACGAAATATCAAAAAATCATGCTTATTCATGATAGTGTATTAGAAGGGCGGGCCTGGTGCAAGCGGTAGAGTCTTACCGCCTGTGACCGGAAGGTCCCGGGTTCGAGTCGCGGTCTCCTCGCATTGCACAGGCGAGGGTAAGGCTTGCCACTAACACCCTTCCCCAGACCCCGCACAGAGCGGGAGCTCTATGCACTAGGTACACCCTTATTCATGATAGTGTATTAACTAGTATGGCTATTATGGCTTATAAGTGACACTCTCCGATAGTAATCCATTTGGTTGCAAGATATTTTGCTGCTCACACTTCACCATGAACGAACATAGTGAAGATAAAAATTCAAAGAACAGCACAGGAACTCTAATCAGAAAGGTTTGATAACTCATTATCACTCCAGATCATAGCATCTCACTGCAACTAATTGTCCATCATCACTTGCATATAACAATTATAAGTTCCTCATCCTGCAAAGAGATTGCAAGTTGGAACTTGTAGCTATGTGCCACTGGCCCTAGGCTCCAATTGTCAGTGACATGTGTTACCCAATTCATATACTACTGCAGTGCTACTAAGTTTGTTCCCTTTTCAATATGACTTAGATACATATGGCAAGTTTACCATATGATCTGTCAGTTAACAACCATCATGCATCAAGACAGCAAGATGCACTAGCTCTGATAGTCATATCATGCTGACAAAGCATAGACATGGGAAACCACAGAAGGAAAATAAATAAAGTGGGTAGATGATTGGCCAACAGAACTTAAGAACCAACAATTGTTTTTCAGACCTTTGAGACAGCTTTCTGTCGTAGTCTCTCAACCTCAGGCTGAACATCTTTTAGAGCCTTGGACGATTTAACCATGGGATCAGCATCAATGAATTTGATTTTTTTGCTTAGAGTCTCAAGTGTTTTCATATATTCATCATTGACCTGCATGGTTGTTGAATAGAATATTTTCATAAGTCTATTAAAGAAAAGCTCATGAACACTGCTCCAACTACAGAAGAAGCTATGCTGGTGGAGCAACACGGTAAATCCGTGTGGCTTGTTTTTTTCTCTTAACGTAATCCATGTGACTTGTGATATGTCAAAACTGACAAAGAAAGTCTTGTATAGGTAAAGAAAAACAGTGAAAGATTGAGCGAACCAATATATGCAACAGCAAAAATAATGTCACCAAAACAGATACAGTATCATCTAAGATAAGATATGCTTCACTAGTAAAATGGTAATTTATAGGTTTCTTAGAGAAGCAAAGGGATAAAATAAATGATCCCATCATTTAAATTTAACACACTAACCCAAATAGCAGAAAGTTGCATTATTCTTATTCGTTGCAAATGAATGCTATACTAATTCCAGAAAGGACTTTGATCATAGAATAGAATAAACTAAATCAAATCAACACTGTAAAAATAAACACAAAAACCAGTAATGTCGAAAGTTGGCATAATTAAAGAGTGTAAGTAATAACCTCTCCATCAACAATTATGTCAATCATTCTTGGAGGTACTATTATATCCTCAACAAATTTTGACAGTTTAGACTCTGCAGCCTGCAATTTGTTTTCCAAAAGAGAAGAGCCAACATAAGGATCATAAAGATAGCTGAACATGAAGAAAAGAAAAATATTATGCATAAAAGCTATGAATACTGGGACCATTTCGAAAATGAACTATTTATGAGTTCTGATGGACCAGAGGATAGTGCCTCCACTTGAAATATTATGGAACTATTGCTTCATATGATTTTAAGACATCTCATTTCTAAATTCTAATAAATGTGAGCCAGAAAGCAAAATTGTGTTATATGTGATAGTAGCACTTATACTTAGTCATTGGTAAACATAACACCTAATAAGAAACATCATCTAATCTAATATTTTCCTAACCATGTCACTTTCGTAGTTGCGTGCACAGACTAGAACACCAGCTAAAGGGATAAGAAAGGTAAACCATAAAACATGGGAGATGGACAACATCATGTCCAGCATAAAGCAGCCTTAACAAAGGAACTAATGGCAAATGAAACCTAAGAATGAAATATACAATATATGCAGTGAACCAGACCTTACGATTTTTCAGCTTTAATCCCATGTCCATAGATTTCTCCTGAAGGACCTTTATCTCCGAACTTATGGAACCAATTTCTGTCTACCACAGAAGTCCAAACATTGAAATATGACTTAGTAAAGAAAGGAGGGCCAGCATCTTTTATCTAAAGGTGCATACATACAGAGAACCAGTAAAGCCTGAATAGTCTGGCATTAAAAAGGGTATTTTCCATTACATTTAAAACAAATTATAAGTCTCGAACCATTAATAATCCAGAAAAGGTGTCATCCAGAGTACATCACTGAATCCGCTAAATGGATCACATAAATTGAAATTATAATCCTTACATAACTCATGGAATGCAGAAGATAAAATGCAGAACGTGTTGTGCATAGCTCCATCTCTATTATAGTTACTACATGACATGTTCAATGTAACAATCTAAGTTCAGAAACAATTAATTGAACTGCTAACAACAAAAAAATGCATAGCCCAAATTTGACATAGGTTGTGCACAGCTACTCTCTTGGCTATCCAGCATGTACAGGAATGTCTCATGTAGTATTAACACAAAAAAAGGGATATGTAATTACCTGGAATCCAGTCAGAACCGTTTCCATTTGTGACAAAATATTGTCACAATCGTGAATTTGATCATGCAGAGAAACTAGATTTTCACTTTCCTTGATGTAATCCTACAAACAAAAGGAAGACAGAACTTCTTAATGCCAAGACAGTAACCACTAGTGATTTCTTTTTCAGCAGCGCTATGAAATCTCAGTAGTCCCAAGTCCATTGTCTACAACATAACTTCACTACTCTTGAACAACTGCTTGGTGATTCAGCATAAAATATTGATTAAGAGAATGATCATATCAATTCAACATAAAGTTATTCAACAAATCAGGTTGAGATTCTATCAACATTTTAATTGCCCAAAGCATAATTGGCATTAACTACTTAACAAAAAAGAGATAAGTGATAACAATGCCTAAAACAATCACCTGTATAGAATCCAGCTCGATTTGGCGTATGTTATTCTCGACGCCTTTTGTGTATTCACGCAGTTTGATGCCATTGGCCAGAATGTTTGCGACTTCCTGCGTATGTTTAGAATGAAAACAACAGTGATCATCAAGAAAGAGGCAAGGGAACATGTTTCATACAGCGTGCTGGTACCCAAACATTGCGGCAAGCTCAAAATGGCAGCAATGCAATCCACTTACTTCAAGGTCTCAGTAAGGAGTAAGCTGACTATCTAGTACTATACAGATATCATATATTGTAAGCTGGAGTAAAACACGACACCTGATCATTCTTGCAGTTGTCAAGCTCCTGCTGCAGCCCCTCCAGGGACTCGTCGTCACTGGCAACGATGAAGCAGCGCACACTTTAGAATTGCAGTGGTAGAACGATAGGGACAGCAGACAGCACACGACGCAATCCGAGACAGAAGAGCTGGCGATCGTAGTACCTGGTGACTTCCTCGTCGACGGCGAGGTCGCCTACGAAGACCCCGAGATCAAACCTGTCCTTGTGCCCGTCGAGGGTCTCCGCAGCAGGGACGGCCGCCATCTCGGGTCGGAGATCGCCGGGGCGGGCGGCGGACGGCGTCGGCCGGCTGGCTGGCTGACTAGCTCCGATCTAGATCTGCCACCGGTAGCGGGGACGAGGGCTGGGATCGGATCGGACGGGTCCCCGTGAAATGGAGGAGGCCCGGACGACCTGTCGTCGGGTGGGTGGGAATTGGAACTTGGAAGGATGTGTTGGGTTGCACTTGGGCCTGTGGTCTGTGCCCGTATCTAACTGCAGACCACGCGGCCAGTTAATTCTTCCGGCCCATATAACCGTATGCTTAGTTAACATATTTGGCCATTTCAGCCCAAGTTCTTTTTTTTTATTTTTGGTCTTGATGACTGAATTTAATTTTCTCTTTTTTCTTTCTTGTTTATGCCTCATTTTAGTTTGTTTATTATTGAATTTTAATTACTTTTTGCAAAATATAGTGTAGACACAGTTCTCACATACATGTACACAAGCTCATTTTTATGAACGCACGCACGCGTCCAGACTCTATGAGTACTTTTGAAAAGGCTAATACGACATGTCTCAAAGTTGACGAAGTTACCATAGGAACCTCACGATAGATGGGCATGTCGCCTAGCGGCTATGATTATACGACGCATATGCAGTAGATTTGATTGTAGTACACGAGAGCCACAAAGTTTAATAGACTAGATAACATATGGAATGTTTTTAATTGAAAACATGTTTATTTCTTTCCGTAGTTGGTTTCTTTCTCTCTCTTTTTTGTTAGCTTATATATTATAAAAAAAACATATAACATTGCATGTGAACTAATGCAACACCAAATTTTAACATCATAAACTAGTGGAACATTCAAAACATTTTAACAAAATATCATATGAAAAATACTATATGAGTAATAAATAGGTAGACTAAGCGTAGCTTAGTTAGTTAAGCTGCCTACCAGGCATCCATCGATGGATAATTCCAAAGTACAGATGCTAAGAAGCTTCAAATTTGTCGTCACTTAACTTGAGAATAGTTTTAACAACTGTCACAACGAGATTCACTTTGAGATATACAGATTTAAGTTTTCAGCAATAATGTAACCAACACTGGTGTCAGTACTCAACTCACTCATGACATGGGCGGGTCGGCTGTTCAATGACCTAGAGCTGCTTCTCGTCAGTGCATAGGAACCACCCACGTTCGCGCTGGCCGAGCGCGATGCAAATTGGCAACGGGCGATGTTGGAGGAGATGAAGGCGATCGAGGAAAACGAGACTTGGGAGCTCGTCGATCCACCTCTAGGATGTCGTCCGATCGGCCTGAAGTGGGTGTACAAGGTCAAGCAAGACGAGCGCAGCGCCATTGTCAAGCACAAGATGCGCCTCGTCACCCGAGGCTTTGTCCAGCGCGAGGGCATCGACTTCGAGGAAGTTTTTGTGCCGGTAGCGCGCATGGAGTCTATCCGACAGCTGCTGGCTTTGGCAGCAGCGAAGGATTGGCGCATCCATCACCTGGACGTAAAATCGACCTTCCTCAACGGCGAGCTACCAGAGACGGCCTTCGTTAGGCAACCTCCGGGTTTCGTCGTCAAGGGAGCAGAGCACAGGGTGCTCCGACTACGCAAGGCACTCTACGGGCCACGGCAGGCCCCGCGAGCGTGGAACGCCAAGCTTGATGCCACACTGGGCGAGCTTGGGTTCACACAGTGCGCAACCGAGCACGCGCTCTACATGCGGCGATGGAGGAAGGAGGAGCTCGTCGTCGACATGTATGTGGACGACTTGATCGTCACCGGCGCGCGTGCGGAGGACATCAACAACTTCAAGCACGAGATGGCACCTCGTTTTTGAATGAGCGATCTCGGCGCGCTCTC
This sequence comes from Miscanthus floridulus, assembly GCF_019320115.1. Taxonomy (NCBI): domain Eukaryota; kingdom Viridiplantae; phylum Streptophyta; class Magnoliopsida; order Poales; family Poaceae; genus Miscanthus; species Miscanthus floridulus. The sequence continues at coordinate 128,803,212 of NC_089580.1, read as the reverse complement.
TTACTACCTCGGCATCGAGGTGAGACAAGGGAAGGAGGCGCTCATGCTCAGTCAGAGCGCGTATGCCTCGAAGCTGATGGAGCGAAGCGGCATGGCTGAGTGCAAGCCGTGCGTGACTCCGATGGAGGGGCGGCTGAAGCTAACGAAGGCCAGTACCACGGCAAAGGTAGATGCAACACTCTACCGGAGCATCGTCGGCGGTCTGCGCTACCTAATCCACACGAGGCCGAACATTGCGTTCGCCGTGGGCTACGTCAACCGCTTCATGGAGGATCCCTGAGAGGATCATTGGGCTACAGTGAAGCGGCTGCTGCGCTACGTCAAGGGGACGGTGGATCAGGGGATTGTCTTCCCCAAGACCGGCAGAAGTGGGCTGTAGCTCACTGTGTTCAGTGATACAGACATGACGGGGGACATCGACGGACAGCGAAGCACCTCTGGCGTGCTTGTCTTCCTCGAGTCGGCTCTAATCTCATGGTTGTCGCTGAAACAGAAGGTGGTGGCGTTGTCCACGTGCAAGGCAGAGTACGTGGCGGTGGCCACAGCGGCGTGCCAAGCTATGTGGCTGCGCCAGCTGCTAGGCGAGCTGACCGGTGTGGAAGCTCACCCACCAGCACTGATGGTGGACAACCAGCCCGCCATCGCCCTCGCAAAGAATCCAGTTCTCCACGACCGGAACAAGCACATCGACGTCAAGTTCTACTTCCTTAGGGACTGTTTTGATGGAGGGTAGATCATCATCAAGTTCGTCGAAACTAGTCGGCAACTCGTGGACGTCCTCACCAAGCCGCTCGACTGTCTTCGGTTCATGGAGCTAAAGAAGATGACCGATATGGAGGAGGTTCTAGGGTTAGCAGCAGGATTAGGGGAAGAATTGTTAAGTAATCTACTGCTCTCCTGTGTGAACACACGGTAGGAGTAGGCACCGAAAGGCTCTCCTATCGCACTGTAGCCGCTGCAGGGGCAGGCGCCGAAAGGCTCTCCTGTCGCACTGTAGCCACGGCAGGGGTAGGCGCAAAAGTCAGCCCCGCTATCACATCTAGTCACTGTAGCAGCTTGATAGCCTAATATGTCTATGTACTAGGATTAGATGGGTAGAGTTATATATATAGTTTCCCACTACAACTCAGTAAAGTAAGTGAGTTCAGTTTGCCATCCTCTCTGTAGAGCTCCGACCAATGCTGGTGCTTGTGCTGTGTGCACGCGCTCTGTTCTCCCTCCCTTCTTCTATCTCTAGCCATAGTGTGTGGTCGGTAACGCCGGTGAGTGGCCAACTCACCCCTAGCAGAGATCCAGGGGCCAACAAACATGTCATCGTCGATGCAGAATCCTAGGCTCCTAAGCCTATTCCTCCGGAGCATGTACTGCCCTAGTTCGACTAGGTCGGTGTACTCCACGAGTATAGGATCCGGGCAGGTCATCGCCAGTTCGTTCTCACCCAACATCCTGGGGGTGTCGTGGTAGAAGGATTTGTCGTCGAAGGTGATCGAGCATCTGCAGGACGTGTGGGACGCCGGTCATCTTCTCCACCTAGGCCATGACGCTGTATATCGTATCGTCGGAATCCACCTCCAGCGTGTTCTGCATCGTCTTCTCTCCGTTTTCGTATGCCATCACATTCATCAAAAAGATGAATGTGTCCTTCAACATGATCATCGTCTTCATCTCGTCGAGTCCATGAGCTGGTCCCTCGCTCGCTTGCCTTCTTGATCTAGTACTACTCGCGTGTCGCTCACTGAGTTGTCTACGAGATTGCCGGCTCGCCTTTCTTTCTTCTCTCTATATATAATCGTGTCACTGCAGCCTACACACAGATTAGATTTAGAGCGTTTGTAGACCCATTTGTACTAGATAGTCGATTTATTCATATATTATATCCTTTCTTGTTAGATTCATCGGCTCAATGCTTTACATCGGTAATATCTACCTAGCTGATGATTGTACTTATGTCTGCGTGCATTGTACTTGTCATCATAAAATCAATTGCAACCCATGAGTTGTATAGTCCGTAAACAGTCAATTTCTTTGTGTATCGGCTATTTAGTCGATTTTCCCGTCTGGCTGCTCCTATAGCAGCACACTTGGAACTGTCTAGGCAAAACCGGCATGTTCAACCTTAAATTATTGATGAACTTTCTCTCCTTGTCAATTACATGTCAAATTGAATGGCACGCCTTCGGGAGGAATTCGTAGGATCGACTAGCCCTACGTTGAAGCCAAGTGGATCTCTAGCCTTGCTCCATCAAGCAGATCCTTCCGGCTTGCTGTGTACTAGGCGCATTGACATGTTTTTGCGCCGACATCGTGGTAGAAGGATTTGCCATCGAAGGTGATCGAGCATCTGTAGGACGGGTGGGACGTCGGTTATCTTCTCCACCTAGGCCATGATGCCATAGATCATATCGTCGGAATCCACCTCCAGTGTGTTCCACCTCGTCTTCTCTCCATTTTCGTACGCCATCATGTTCGTCAAAAAGATGAACGTGTCCTTCAACATGATCATCATCTTCATCTCGTCGAGTCCACGAGCTGGTCCCTCGCTCGCTCGCCTTCTTGATCTAGTACTACTTGCTTGTCACTCACCGAGTTGTTGACGAGATTGCCGGCTCACCTTTCTTTCTTCTCTCTCTATATAATCGTGTCGCTGCAGCCTACAAACAAGATTTTCATCGAGGTTTTTGCCCTAGGATCGGGTGAATTTATAAAGGGGTTCGAGTCCCTCGCATAGATCCATATAGGTGGTGTCGGGTTCATAAACCCGGGGTCCCTTAGGGACCGGCTTCCCCGCAAAAGCTTGGCCCAAGCAGACAGCACGCAACTCATGGGCCGGCCTAAATACCTGAGTGACAGGCTGGAGGAGTGATCCAATCCAACCAGAAGGCTAGACCAAGGAGGAACAGCGCCCGTTCACCGACTTCAGCCCACCTCTCCGACCGGAGCACGCGCTTCGGTCTCTAGCCTGCCTCCGGATGGCCTCTTCAACCGAAAGGCCTGGTCAAAAGCATTGCTTTCGACTCCGACCCCACGCTCTTCGACCGGGGGATACGCCAAGCACCTGCTCACTGTTCTTCTCCAAACTGGCACAATCAGAGCTGACTGGAACCAACCGACCGGGGACGCCCTCTCGGAAAGGACTAGGAATGAACGGAGAAAGCAAGGCAGGACGCGCAAGTCAAACCACGATACCAGGACCATACCCTATACACCTACAGAAAACCATACTCTGCAGCTTCCCTGGCACAAACAGTTTTGTAGGCACCAACATTTCCCCCTACAGTATTGTGGGCACCATTAACTCCCATACGGTAAGGCACCCCACATGCCTCTGAGCATCGATAGTGTTGTAGGCATCGAGATTTATCGTACCGAATGAACATGGTGAAACTCCTCACGTGCCTCTAGGCATCAACAGTATTTGTAGGTACCGACACCTGCCATACCTGAAAAAGGCAACGCAACCTCCCACATGCATCTGACATTCTACAGTGACATCAACAGTGTTGTGGGCGCCTACCATTATCTTATACCCGCCGGCATGGGCAACAAAGCTCAGTAGCATACATACCCTCACCCTCTCACTTGTAAAGCCATCCCTTTATCTATAAAAGGGGATGCGCTCCCTCCAATATAACTCAGTCCCTTTAGATTCATTATATCGACCAAGTTCACTAGTCCACAACCGTAGAACCACCAGGTTCGAACCTCAAGCACACGCTTGAACACTTAGCTCGTAGCAGAGCTCCTATCGCTCTCAGCCCTTCCGACCGGAGTCCGACTGGACCTCTCGTACACCCCACCCTATCTTTCTCCCTCTCGTTTGTAACCCCATTGCAGACTTCGAGCACCTAGGCTCAGGAATAAAGTCACCGACCGACTCAAACTGGACGTAGGGCACGTTGCCTAAACCAGTATAAACCCTGTGTCATTGAGTGCTAGGCCACCTCTGATCACAACGTACGATAAAACTACAAATATTTACGTGTTGGTCACTTTCTGCACCGATAGTTGGCGCTATCCGTGGGGAAGACACTATACGTTCAACACTTTTTGGTCATCGGATGGCCCACTTTTCCGCCACCTTCGCCATGGCGGGCTCTGGCGACACAATTCGCTTCAGCTCACTAGAGTTTCCCGCGCTCCCACCTGTTGGGACGTGGGTTCCACCCATCTTCGAGCCATTCCAGGCCTTCCTCCTCGGAAGACCGGACTTCGTTGCTAACCGACTCGGCATACTACACCTCCACGAGGAGGCACTCGTTCTGGCACTAGTCGGAGGGGCGCCCTCCATCGAGTCTGAGACGTACGACTTCGACGACGCGACATCTATGCTTCATTCCGAGCAAACTCTCTGCTCAAACCCTGCTGTAAGTAATATGCGTACTGTTATTTATTCTTTATTTACTATCTCCCACCGATCATTCGGAGGGACCATATCGCCTATGCCACAAACAACGTACGATCGGTTCCCCTATGGCCTCGCGTCCTCCACAGATGCGTACGCTCGGGGCTCTAAAGGATGCTGGTGCCATCCCCCCTCACATCTGAATTCGTGGGAATGGCAAGTTACGCTCCTGCCGCTTTCCACAAACTCCCAGATGATGAGGGCGAGAGCGACGGTTCCAGCATCGATGATGTGGCACCCCGCCACCGTCTGTCCTGGGAGTGCGCTATGGCGGACGCTCCGGAACAGCCGCCGGTGGTTGTGGAATCTGCACAGACTCACACCCCTCCAGACCCATGTACGGGGGCTCTCACGTCTGCGCAAGCGCATGTCGAGGAATTACGACAATGGCGGCAAAACCAGCCTGCGCCGGCGCGCTCGGTGCAGCACGCTGCGCCCTAGGTGCATAACCTGGCGGGCGGCGCCTGAGGTCGTGCTCGCCAGGTCCAACACGATATCATGAACGAGGGGAACAATCTCCCACAGTTCGCTTAGGCTAGCTAGAACATCGCTGTTGTGGCAATGCTTCTGCGCGGTGTTCCTGAGCCCGTCGACCCCTAGGAGTGGGTGGTCTATCAGAACCTCTGGGTCCTGGTAGAAGCCACCACTGTTCAATAGGCAGAAAGCTCCGCATCATGACTCCAACATGCACCCTCTCTCCCCACTGGGGGAGCGGGGATGCGCCAGACGGATCGTTCCATCCACTCGCCGCTACAGCCGTCGGGTGTGGCCAAGGATGCAGCAGCCATGCCATGGTCCGACCTAGCACCTGCCCCACACTGACTGCTGGTGCATGAATGGACCGGTCCGCACTAGGATGCTCACAACATCGTCAGCAACTGGCATCAGGTCCAGCATAATAAGGATGCCCACCGGGCGGCGGTAGGAGCAGGCAACACAATCCCGGCCGGACCATCAAGGGAAGCGGTGAAACGCGCCCTAGGCGTGGTCGTCGGCCAGACGACCAGAGTCCCAGCCCTGAGGGCCTAGGACCATGGGCCTTCGGCCGACGTATCTGGAGAGCACTATTCTTGCAGCATTTTCGACCACCCACCAACATCACCAAATACAGGGGAGACAAACCCAGGCATTTGGCTCGAGACTTCCGGCTCGCCTATTGGGCCGGAGGAGTGGATGATGACTATTTCATCATTCAGTATCTTCCCATTTGCGTGGGGGAACATGTTCGGGCATGGCTTGAATTCCTCCCGCACGACAGCATCCGTGACTAGACGGACCTCAAGAGGGTCTTCATCAGAAATTTCTAGGGGACGTATGTCTGCCCTGGAAACTCCTGGGACCTCAAGAGCTACTAGCAGGAGCCTAGCAAGTCCCTACGGGATTACATCCATAGGTTCTCCCAATAATGCAACTCCCTCCCTGATGTCGCCAACGCAGATGTCATCAGCACATTTCTCTCCGGGACGAACTACGAGTCCCTGATCCACAAGCTTGGCTGCCTAAAACCTCGTACCACCCGTGACCTGCTCGATGTCGCCACTAACCACGCCTTTAGCGAGGAGGCAGTCAGAGCAATCTTCAATGGAGGCTAGGACAAAGGCAAGGCCAAGCGCATGGACCAAGACGAGGGCCCCTCCACACAGAGGGGCAATAAGAACAAAAAGGATCGGCGCCGATCAGACAACACCACGATGGTCTCTATGGCTGATCGCACAGGCAAGCAGCCCCAACAGGGGCTGCCTGACCACTTCAACAAACTCATGGACAGTCCATGCACCAACCACGCCTACCCCATCAAACACATCTACAAGAACTGCGATGTCCTCAAATGTTTCCTTCGACAGGCCAGCGGGCCAAAGGAGGGAGACAGCAAAGAGGCGACAGCCAAGAAAGGAGGCACGACAGGCAAGGATGAAGATGGCTTCCCCAAACCTGAGGAGTGCATCATGATCTTTGATGGGTCTGACACCATCTGGATGAAATGCTAGCACAAGGTGCGCTACAGGGAGGCATGCACCGCCGAGATGGCCGTCCCCTCCTTCCTCAGCTGGTCGGAATCTCCGATCACCTTCGATCAGAGGGACCATCCCTCCCACGTCGCAAGACCAGAACGCTACCCGCTCATCATCGACCCTATCATCCGTAAGAAGCGCCTCACCAAGGTGCTAATGGACGGAGGCAGCAGCCTCAACATCCTCTACGTCGACACCCTCGACGCCATGCGCATTCCCCGGTCAGAACTCCACCTAGCGGGTTCTCCCTTCCACGGGGTGATCCCGGGAGGGTAGGCATACCCACTCAGGTAGATCGATCTGCCCGCCATGTTTGGCAAACGAGCCAACTTTTGCTCGGAGGTCCTCACCTTCGAAGTGGTGGACTTTCCAGGGTCCTACCACACTATCTTGGGGCATCCATGCTATGCCAAATTCATGGCGATCCCCAACTACACCTACCTCAAGCTAAAGATACCGGAGCCAAATGGTGTCATCACTATAAGTAGTGCCTTCTTGCACACCTTCACGTGCGACCACGAGCATTTCGAGCTCGCCACCGCGGTCGTCAACTCGTTCGAGCTCCCGTGGCTCAGGGAGTCGTCAACCCCAGTAGTCCCGGACTGCAACAAACCGACCTCCTCGATGGCCTTCCACCCGCTCGAGGAAACCAAGGCGATGGGTGTCGACCCCACTAACCCAACCAAGATGGTGTGGATCGGGACCTAGCTCCCAGCCAAATAGGAATGCGAGCTCATTGACTTCCTATGCGCCAATCATGATGTCTTCGCATGGCAGCCTTCTGACATGCTAGGCATACCACGGGAGGTCGCCGAGCACACATTGTGCCTCATCCCAGGCTTGAAGCCTACCAAGCAGCACCCGCGTTGCTTCGACGATGAAAGACGTAGGGCAATAGGTGAAGAGATCGCCAAACTCCCGGCAGTTGGATTCATCAGAGAGGTATTCCACTCCGATTGGATTGCCAATCCCATTCTTGTTAAAAAGAAGACCGGGAAGTGGAGAACGTGCGTTGATTATACTGTCCTCAACAAAGCATGTCCAAAGGATCACTTTCCTTTGCCGCACATAGACCAAATAGTCGACTCCACCTCGGGTTGCAAGATCCTCTCCTTTCTGGATGCATACTCAGGCTATCACCAGATCGTGATGAAAGAATCTGATCAGCTCGCAACCTCATTCATCACCCCGTATGGTTCATACTGCTACATGACCATGCCTTTCGGCGTGAAGAACGCTGGTGCCACCTACCAAAGGTGCATGCAGCAATGCTTCGCCGACCAAATCGACCCCGCTCGATCAGCCTGATCAAGCCGAGCGGCCAAAACCGACAATCGCCGTCTATGTTGATGACATAGTTGTCAAAACAGCTCAAGCTTGCGACCTGATTGCAAACTTGGCCACGACATTCGTGAACCTCCGAAGGTTCAACATCAAGCTGAATCCCAAAAAATGTGTTTTTGGGGTTCCAAAGGGGAAGCTGCTTGGATACATCGTGTCCGAGCGTGGCATCAAGGCCAACCTCGAAAAGATCATGGCCATCTCCAACATGGGCCCCATACACAATGTCAAGGGCATACAAAGGCTCACTGGCTGTCTGGCTGCCCTGAGCCGCTTCATCTCTTGGCTCGGCGAACGGGGGATGTCACTCTACAAGCTCCTCAAAAAGACGGACACCTTCGTCTAGACTGATGAAGCCTAGTAGGCTCTAGAAAGCCTCAAAGCGTCCCTAACGTCAGCCCCAATCCTTGTCGCTCTAGAACGGGGAGAACCCCTCCTCCTTTATGTTGTGGCAAGCAACCTTGTGGTGAGTGCCACCCTGGTCGTCGAAAGGGAGGAGCCAGGACACCAGCACAAGGTACAGCGACCCATATACTTCGTTGGGGAGGTACTTACTGACCCCAAGGTTTGGTACCCCTAGGTGCAAACACTCTTATACGCTGTGCTAATGGCAACCAAGAAGCTCCTGCACTACTTCACTGACCACGAAGTTGTGGTCGTCACTTCATACCCGCTCGGAGACATCATCCACAACCACGATGCCGCAGGGCGAATCTCCAAGTGGGCACTCAAACTCATGGGCCATGACATCAGGTATACCCCTCGTACCGCTATTAAGTCTCAGGCTCTCATGGATTTTGTCGCTGAATGGATGAAGGTCCAGCTACTGACCCTAGACGTCACCCATGAGTACTGGACAATGTACTTCGATGGGTCTATAATGGCGCTTGGCTCGGGGGCTGGAGTGGTTCTAATCTCCCTAGATAGGAGTAGACTCCGCTACGCCATCCGCCTCCATTTTTTGGCCTCAAACAACACCACGAAATACGAGGCCCTCATGAACGGACTGCGCATTGCCATCGAGCTCGGCGCTACGTGACTCTATGTTCGCGGTGACTCGGAGTTGGTCGTTGATCAAGTCATGAAGAAATCATCCTGCAAAAGCCCCCTCATGGCAGCGTACTGCCAGGAGGTGTGCAAGCTCGAGGACAAATTGTAGGGGATTGAGCTGCACTATGTCCCCCAAAAGGACAACGATGCCGTCGATTTTCTTGCAAAATTAGCCTCCAGGAGAGACCCATCCCCAAGCGAGGTCTTCATCAACGACCTCCATGAGCCATCCGCCCGCATCCTGGAAGGTCCGACCCAGACACACCCCGACGCTAGACCAGCGCCCGGGGGCTTCGACCCCGGCGCCAAGCCAGCACTTGAGGGCTCCGATCCCAGTACCTCCATGACAGCGTCACCCACCGACGTCGCTGTATTAGCACTCGATCAAACCGACTAGCGAATGCCGCTACTCATCTACCTCCTCGAGGAGGTTCTCCCACCCGAAAGGACTAAAGCTCGACAGATCGCTCAACGCGCCAAAACCTTCGTCGTGCTCGGTGACGTACTCTACAAATGGAGTCCATAAGGAGTGCTCATGAAATGCATCCCCACCGGCTAGGGAAAGCAGCTCCTCCTCGAGGTCTATGTCGTGATTTGTGGACATCATGTGGCCCCAAGGTCGCTGGTCGAAAAAGCCTTTCGCCAAGGTTTTTACTAGCCCACCGCGCTACGAGATGCAGACTAGGTCACCCGCAGATGTGAAGGATGCCAGTTCTACGCTCGGCAAACACATTTGCCGGCATAGGAGCTCCAAACCATCTCCATCACCTGGCCATTTGTGGTCTGGGGCCTCGACATGGTGGGACCCCTCAAAAAGGGCCCAGGCGGTTTCACTCACCTACTCGTAGCAGTCGACAAGTTCACCAAGTGGATAGAGGCCAAGCCCATCACCAACATCCACTCAGAAGAGACAGTCAAATTCTTCCTCGACATTATCTACCGGTTCGGCGTTCCTAACTATATCATCACTGACCACAGAACTAACTTCACCAGAAAGAAGTTCCTAGACTTCAGTGATGGATACGGCATCAGGATCAACTAGGCCTTGGTCAGACATCCACGAACCAACGGTCAGGTCGAGCGTGCCAATGGAATGGTCCTCTAAGGACTCAAGTCACGCATCTTCGACTGACTCAACAAATACGCCGGACGATGGGTGGCAGAGGTCCTAGCGATCCTCTAGAGCCTAAGAACGACCCCGAACCGATCCACAGGGTTCACACCCTTCTTCCTAGCTTATAGAGCTGAGGCAGTGCTGCCCTCCGACCTCAACCACGGTGCCCCAATAGTGAAGGCTTTCGACCGTGACTGAGCCGTGGAGGCTCAGCAAGACGCAGTCGACCTACTTGAGGAAGCCCGCGAGATGACCGTCATCCGCTCCACTCGCTATCAGCAAACTCTCCGCAGGTACCACGCAAGAAAGATCAGGGGGAGAATCCTCGAAGTTGGTGATCTCATACTCCAGAGGACCCAATCGACAAAGGAAAAATACAAACTCTCTCCACCATGGGAAGGACCCTATACGGTGATCGAAGTAATCCGACCAGGCACCTACCGACTGGAGGACGACAGCGGCAACGTTCTCACCAACACTTGGAACATTGAACAGCTACGTCGTTTTCCCCTAAAAATTTGGTCTTACCGCTTTTTTAGTCAACACTTGCTCATGTAAAGCACCCCGACCTGAACAATTTCAGCCCAGGTCGCTCGAGGGCTCCATGAGGGTATAATACCGAACATTACCTCTCTTTTTTATTATCACATGGTAAACAACTTTGTCCCCGAATGGAAGCGCATTCCTTTTCCTTTGACTGTCCTACATAACTTTGTTCTTACTCCTAACTGAACGCACCCCTCCACAACCTACGGTTACGAGCAGCCGAGTCCCGTGGGCCATGCCCAGGTTCTTAAAAAAGCTAGAGCCTACGGAACTAATGGGCAGGTGCAAAAAAGAAAGGACAAAAACAATAGCTACGCTAGGATAAAAACAAGGAACAGATAGTGATTCTATCACAAAGAACAGGACTGATGTATTCATTGATATAAAAAATGTTCACACAGGGGCTCACCCACGAACTCAACTATTACATTTTTTGCTAAAACTACTTCCATTCCAAATACTACTACGGCTACTCGACGACATCGCATGACGCCAAAGGAAAACAGCACTTGGCGCCAGACATAACCACCGCTACAGGGGCCCCTGCCTGGTTCCGCTCTCGACTTCGGCGAGCGCAATGGGTACCTCAAGGGACCCACCCGATTCTGTTCCCTTGACTTCAGCAAGCGCAACGGGTACCTCAAGGGCACCGCACCCATAGATGCTCAGCAGGAGAGCATGGGACTCCGGACCTTCTCATGCAGTCGAGGCAGCTCCTGGGCAGGGACACCTCCACCGAAGTATGGCCACCATGGCTGAAAGAGATCTCATCAAACTTTATGAACTGGCCCACCTGAGCAGCTACAGGCGCGGAACCCTCCACCAGCATGATCCTAGGCAACTTCCCCTCCGCATATGGCTCCATCCCAAAGAAGGCCTCGCAGATGAATCTAGCACGCCACCCCATTAGCGGAAGCCGCCCCTTCTTAGGCAAAGATGGCCAGCACCGCCCCGAGCAGCCTCTAGCTAGATATCGCCCTCCAGATTCACAAAAGGATCTATAAGTCCTCCCCCTCGCTTACCATCTCTCTCACTTAGGAACCGCCGTGGCATACAGGCACTCTCGGTGAGGAGGAAGGAGGAGGAGAGACAATAGTTGGAGAACAAGCAAAGGACCACGACGGAGAGCCCTCACCCTCCCCCTATTTAAGGAGAAAATGCGATAGCTGAAGAGGGGCAAAAGATCAAAGCAAAAAACTCTCTCCCTTCCCCCATTCAATGCGGATGGGAAACGATGGGACACACCCTGACCACTAGGACGCACACTGACCGACGGAACGCCGCCCGGTCAGACGGAACGCCGCCTGGTAAGACGGGACGTGGCCTGGGTATGGCCCACCACTATCGCACGTAGGGCACGAAAACCAAAGCGTCACCATCGCACAGGCAGCTCTCCGCCTCCCCAGGCGGGACTTGGAAAAACCTGAAATAGGATCTCCGCCAGGAGAGACCATCGGGCTTCCTAAGTCGATCGAACGGCTCAGAAAAAACACACCGAGAGACAGGTAGGAAGTGAAGGGACGCCCCATGTAGGCCATGTCGACCCCGTCACAAATGACGAGCACGGGTCCCGGTCAGACGTTTTCGACAGAAGATCTCCAAAACCCCGTCACTCAAGTCATCAAGGTAAAAACTACCAACCCCCTCTATTTCTTCATAATCAGTTCATACATCCATACGCGCATTCATTCCATATGCCCATGCCTCTCAGACGATTCGGGCCTTGAACCGCCCGAGGCCCAAGAACTAAGCATTGCACGTGCAGCGAAATGCATCACAACGCTCCGTGTTGCGTCTAGAAGCAGCAGTTGCCTCATTCGACATGAGCAACAATAGAGCCAGGGGAGAAAAATGCAGATGAGCCCCGTGCGGCCCTCACCCAGTCTAGAAGATAGGGTCATTGAAAGGATCAAGATGCCCAAGAGGGGGGGTGAATTGGGCTAATTCTAAATTTCTTTGCAATAAATAAATCCTACGGTTAGCCCAATTAACCTCTTGTGCCTAGAAAGTGTTTCTATTGATCTAACGCACAAAAGTTTAGCAACCTAAGTTCCAATCCTACTCTAGCATGACAATTCTAGGAATGTAAATGACAAGAATTGAATTGCTCAAAGTAAATGCTCAAAGCAAAGAGAGAAGGAGGAATGCGGCAATGTTTTGCCAAGGTATCGGAGAGTCGCCACTCCCCACTAGCCCTTGTTGGAGCACCCGTGCAAGGGTGTAGCTCCCCCTTGATCCGCGCAAGGATCAAGTGCTTTTTACGGGTTGATTCTTCGATACTCCATCATGGTGAATCACCCATAACCGCTCATAACTTGAGTTGGGTCATCCACAAGCTCTCTGGATGATCACCAAGCTCCCAATCACCACCAAGCCGTCTAGGTGATGGCGATCACCAAGAGTAACAAGCACAGACTCTCACTGGACCACGACAAGCCTAATGAGAAGGGTGGATGCACACTTTGCGACTCTTGTTCTCACTAATGAGGGCTCTCTTTGGGATTCTCAAATCTCAATCACCTCACTAGGACCTTGCTCTTCTTGGCACTCTCAAAGGTGTTTCTCAGCTGTTGGAATGAGCAAAAGTACCCCCACACACGAGTGGAGGTGGTATTTATAACACTGGCTAAAAAACGAACCGTTATGTGCCTCTGCGGGGTGATCGGACGCTCCGGTCATGTTGACCGGACGCTCCGGTCAGTTCACCCCGAACTTCAGCTCTCAGCGTTCGGTCGCACCAGACAAACACACTTTGGTCAAATGAACTGACCGGACCCTGAGCCAGCATCTGGTCAGTATTTAACCCTCCATTCACTTCCAACTCTCGATCATACGTGAATGAAGTTTGCTCCATTGGATCTAAGGGCTATTTTGGAGCTACCTAGTTCTAGTTTTAGCAAGTGTGCACCACACCTAACTCACTAGACTCACCTAGGTCAAGCTACCCATCCATACCCCCCCTTAATAGTATGGCCAAAAGAAAAACAAAGTCATAAACTACTCTAAGTGTCTCTTCAACTCCAAACGACACTTAGAACTAGTCCATCCTTAACCTTGTCGTCCATCCTTTGAAAACCAAAATGATTTCCATCGTAGGGGCATGACCACCTTGATTGCCCAATCGATCTCCATTACCATGATCTAACTGAATTGCCTATGCAAAACACATGTTAGTCATAGTAATCATGTATTGTTATTAATCATCGAAACTCAACTAGGGACCTAGATGCTTTCAATCTCCCCCTTTTTGGTGATTGATGACAATACTACCTCGAGTATGTGAAAGAGATGAGGTTTTAACATGCTTGGATCATATAATCTTTTGGCAATAAGAACAAAAGTGTTAGACAAGCTTATATGACCTAAGCCAACATGATGTACACAAAAGATATGAAATAAGCATGAGTACAAGTAATAAAGCTCATTTGCATCAGAGTAAAACGCGGAAGCAAAAGCAAATGAGCATAACACAAGTGATATGACATATAAAGGATTCAAAGTAGAGAGCACACATGTCATTTATCACGATCACATAGATATCACTGTCACATAAATATAGTTTGATGCATGAAAGTAAACACACGATGAATGCATAATAGTGTATCACACATAAAAGCTCTAAATGTAATAGATAAGCTAATAGATAAACTAAGCTCCCCCTAGATATGTCGCTCCCCCTAAGACTATCATACTCGAACCCTCTCCCCCTTTGGCGTCAAACACCAAAACCTAAGGGTCGGTCGGCGGGGCTGTAGTGGACGAGCCAGGCGCTGAGGTACGAGGAGCGAGCTGGAACTGAGTGCCATCATCATCTGACCTTGAGCTCTGAGCAGTCTGACCCTCTGTAGCTGGAAGCGATGCTGAAGTAGTCTGGGTCAGATCAGAGACTAGAGCTGCTATAGACTGTGCTGGTATGACTGATGCAGGCGGCTCTGATGATGCAACTGAAGAAGGGAGCGTCTCTATAGTCCCGGTAATAGGTGCAACTATAGAAGGACTTGGGATATGTAGATATGGAGGAGTAGGCTGCCCTATCAACTCACTAAAGGAAGCTCCAAGGCTCCTAGACACTGTAGTCTCTAGCACTAGCAGCGAGAAAGTCTGAGCCAGTGTGAAGCCCGTCTAAAGAGGTGTGAACCGCGGGGCTAGCACTGGCGAGGCAAACCACTAGGACACCTACTCCGTGGGAGAAGCAAACTGTGCTGGTGGCTGTCCTTGACTCTAAAGCCCACTAGGCTATAACATTGGAGTCATAGAAGTGGTGGCAGTCTGACCAAGCTGGGGCAAAGACTGTGGCGGTGGAGCCCCAATAGCTATCACAACATGCTGCATAAACCCAAGTAGCTGCTACTGCATGAGGAGCTGCTGCTAATGCATGGCCTACTGCTGCTGCTGCTGTAGAGCCTATGTTTGCTACTGCATAGCCAACTGCAGTCACTGGAACTTGTCATGCCGAGTCTAGAACTATGCAAAAGTGGCAGCGGTCTCCTAAGCCTGGCGAACTTAATCCTGCCTCATCCGCTCAAGTATGGTAAGTAGAGCGAGGTCTGTCTACGGTGCAGGTGGAGCTAAACTAGAGCTACCAGCCTCATGGTCATGTCAACATGTAGGCATTTGAGGAATGTCCCGGTAGTCCTCATCTGAGCTGTCACTGGGGTTGCTCTCGACCATCCCCTCCTGTTGAGCATCTAACTGCTCCTCCTCAATAGCTGCTAAGCCCCTGGTAGTATCATCCTACTAGGCTATAGTCTCTGGCACCTCTAGACGATGGCGCGGCTAGCTAGGTGCACTCAGTGTACTATGGAGGATCATCTGAGTGAGGTTGTATGCATTGAACTCTGTCGTAGCACCACTATACTCAGCTAGCATCTCAGGTGGCCTCACTGTAACTGCCCTGTGAATAAGAAATGTGATCCAGTGAGCATAGGGTAACTAACAGTGACCTCTAAACCCCTCGGCAATAGTATCCTCCATCTCTGATAGAAGGAGATCCCAAATGTCAAACACAGTCTGCTGCATCAGAGAGTTCAGAAGCCATAGCTGTATGCGAGTCAAGCCCTCGCGATACCCCATCCTCGAAATCAGGGTCCTCCTCATAATAGCATCCAACACTCTAGCTGTAGGAGTGAGATCATTAGGAGTCCTGCTCGACCCCTCGCCAAAAGGCTCTTTGAAGCAGTGGTGGACTAGATCTGTAGGAGGTACCATACCGCCATGAGGGCGTCTAGGAGGCACTGTCTGTCCATAGAAAACCTCATGTAGCCTGATAGGCTACTCTTGAAGCCTAAGAATCTCCCTGACCCTAGTGCTCGTCAGTCTGTAATCTCTGCCTCTAAATGCAAAGTGAATATATCTGTGCTGTGGGTCAATCCAGAGAGTAGCATAGAACTGACGGACCCAAGATGGAACATATAAGCATATCCATCCAAGTAAATATGTCAGCCCTGGTAGATATGCTAGGTAGGGGTGAATCTGCTCTCCAGCTACTGCTACTATGGACTCAATGTTGCACACCCTCTGTGACCTAAATAGTGCCCCACTGTTAAGATATGCATTGTAGAAGTCTTTCTATAGTGGTGTGTACAAGCCCTCTGAAGCTATGTCATCCCTCCTCGGTGGGAACCACTGCTCAAAGTCCACAAACCTGAGCTGCTGCACCTACTTGGCTGTGGTGGCCCTTAGATCTAGATGTGTCATTGGAGGCAGACCCTGTGGTCTAGGCGGTGGATGAGAACCCCTCCGCTGTGTCTCTAGCCTCGGTATGACTGGAGCACGGGTACGACCAGAGTGGCGTAACTGAGGCTGAGGTGCCTGCTCTGTCTCCTTGGCCTGCTCTCCCTCTTGAGTCTGCTCTGCTGGCTGTGGCTCCTGCTGTGACTCCCCCTGAGGCTGACTCTCATCCAAGACAACTCACCATCCCGCAACCATGACAGTCCTAGCTAGACCACCATGACAGCACTCAACCTGCTCAAGTGCATCTCTTGTCGTTGGTGGAAGCTGATCTGCAATAACAACACCACTGCGAGCACCTCCTCTCTCGGCACGATCTACGGCCTCTGCAACTGCGGCTGCTCTAGCTGTATCTATATCTGGATACTTGCACTTCCTTGTTGCTAGCTTCTTTGTTGCCTTGCCTTTTGGATCTGCAGGCAAGCGAGGCGGACGCCTTAGATCCTCATCACTTGGACCACCTCCGGTGTTCTTGACATGAGCCATCTAAAGGATCTGAAAAGTACAACTACCGCTGACAAGAAACAACTGCCAACTGTCACTTCTGAGGCTTGGCCTCGATCCGTACTCGCGAGCTTGGCCCTGAGTTGACTGACAACTGCAAATTGGACCACAATGGCACCGACTCGCTGCACGATAAAATAGATAGGATATATGAATAAATACAATATATCTAAAGATACGAAACCCTAGGAAGCAAGCAATTAGGTATGAAATTGAATCGAGGGCTTGCTACCTGACGAACCGGCGAAACAACGAGAAGAGGAATGGATCGAGGAACCACCGGGTCAGCAACTGGAGAATAGGGTTTGCAGTGGCGTGGATTGGCAATGCAATGCGATGAATCGGCCGTGGAGAAGCGATGTGGGCACTGGCACGCCCTGGTGAGGTGATGCTTGGTGGTGCTAGGGCACGGTGGTGCTGGAGTGGGGCACTGGCACGGTGGCGCATGGGAGCGGCGAGTGGAGCACGGCGCGTGGGAGCAGGGCGCTGCTTTGGCGCGGAGATGGCATCGAGGGGCATAGTAGCGGTGCGCGAGCATGGGAAGGCACGTGGTGGTGTAGCAGGCGGTGAGACACGGCTGTGCGATGGTGGAGGCGAGCTCGACGACACTAGGGTTAGGGCACAACGAACTTGAGCACGGATGGAGGAAAAGATCACAGCGCGGCGCAATTTATGGTGGCCCCCAACAGAGTAGAAAAGGAAACAGAGAAAGAATCCAGGTCCCGCATATTTTCTACTGACCGGACGCTCCGGTGGCAGCGACCGGACGCTACCACCCAGTGTCCGGTCGATTCTAGAGAGGTCCAAATCCCCTAGAATCATGACCAGACGTGTCTGATCACCACTGACCGGACGCAGCCAGAGTCCGGTCGATCCTGACTTCGTCTTCTTCGCTTGACCGAATGCTAGATCGCCTTCTGACCGGACGCTGGGAGAACACTGTTTCAGCGTCCGATCACTCCTTCTCAGCAGCAGGTTCACCTCCTGTGAACTGACCGGACGCTGGACTTTAGAGTCTGGTGCAGCGTCCGGTCACTCTTTTTCCAGCAAATCTTCAAAGTCCTTCGTGCTGCCTGTTCCCAATCAAGTCCCAACTTCAATAAGATCCAAATAAACACCAATTGGGACTGATGTGAGTGACCTCTCTCAAACCCTCATGTTTTTCAAAAA
Source organism: Miscanthus floridulus (assembly GCF_019320115.1). Taxonomy (NCBI): domain Eukaryota; kingdom Viridiplantae; phylum Streptophyta; class Magnoliopsida; order Poales; family Poaceae; genus Miscanthus; species Miscanthus floridulus. Next base: position 128,785,343 of record NC_089580.1, on the reverse strand, counting down.
TATTTTGCCTTAGGCTATAATTCTTTTAAAAAAAAATAGGCAATAAGAGGGCAATTGAAGATAAACGACAAAGCAACATTCATGCATATGCAATGCAATACTTGAAAGTAAATCTAGTTGCTTGTCAAGTTTGATCCAAGGTTAAGCTTCTTCACACGCTTTACGGGCGGTTATCTTAACCATGTTAGACAAGCCCTATATGCATTACCAAACATTAAACATGTTGTATATTACAATGCAATGCAAGGGACAACACAAGCTCAACTTTTAGTAAAGTTGCTAAAATCAGGAACATTGAGCTCATTCTGCAATCTACAAAAATATTGCCTCATCTAGCGGTTTAGTGAAGATATCCACCAATTGATCCTTGGTCCTTACACCTTCTAGTGAAATATCATTCTTAGCAACATGATCTCTAAGAAAGTGATGGTGGATATCTATGTGCTTGGTGCGAGAGTGTTGAACCGGATTATTTGCAAGTTTTACCACACTTTCATTGTTACACAAAAGAGGTACTTTTTCTAGAACTACACCATAGTCTAGCAAAGTTTGTTTCATGTAAAGTATTTGTGCACAACAAGCATCTGGGGCAATGTATTCCGCTTCGTCGTGGACAAGGCCACACTATTTTATTTCTTGGAGGACCAAGACACAAGTGATCTACCAAGCAAATGGCGCCCTTCGGATGTGCTTTTTCTATCCACTTTATAACCAGCATAATCCAAATCAGAATAGCCAACTAATTCAAATATAGCTCCTTTGAGATACCAAAGGCCAATGATTGGTGTGTGCTTAAGATACCTAAGGATTCTTTTAACGGCAATTAAATGAGTTTCATTAGGATTAGCTTGAAATCTAGCACACATGCACACACTGAACATGATGTTGGGCCTATATGCGGTTAAGTATAACAAGCTACCAATCATAGAATGGTAGAGAGTTTGATCAACCATGTTACCTCCATCATCTAGGTCGAGATGTCCATTAGTAGGCATTGGTGTCTTGATTGGCTTACATTCATCCATCTTGAATCTCTTGAGAAGATCTTTTGTATATTTCTCTTGAGAGATAAAAATCCCTTCTCTCATTTGCTTGACTTGAAAACCAAGAAAGAATATAAGCTCTCCAATCATTGATATCTCAAACTCCTTCGACATCAATTCATCAAACTCTTTGCAAGAATCTTTATTTGATGATCCAATGATGATATCATCAACATACACTTGACAAATGAAGATATGCCCATCAAGCTTCTTGGTGAATAGTGTGGTGTCGACATTCCCAATGGTGAAGCCCTTCTCAATGAGGAAGTCCCAAATACGCTCATACCAAGCTCTTGGGGCTTGCTTAAGCCCATATAATGCCTTGGACAACCTATAAACATGATTAGGATATCTAGGGTCTTCAAACCCGAGAGGTTGATCAACATAGACTAGTTCATTAATAAAGCCATTTAAAAATACACTTTTCACATCCATTTGATATAATTTCATTTCATGATGCGATGCATATGCAAGGAGGATACGAATGGCTTCTAGTCTTGCAACTGGTGCAAAGGTCTCTCCAAAGTACAAACCTTCAACTTGAGAGAACCCCTTTGCAACTAGTCTTGCCTTGTTCCTCACAACAACGCCTTGATCATCTTGCTTGTTACGGAACAACCACTTTGTTCCAATGACTCTTGCACCTTTTGGCCGCTCTTCAAGAGTCCAAACTTCATTGTGGGTGAAGTTGTTCAACTCTTCATGCATGGCATTTATCCAATCCAGATCTTGAAGAGCTTCTTCTACCTTAGTAGGCTCAAAGCAAGAGACAAAAGAGTGATGAGCAATAAATGAAGCAAGTTTTTGTGAGCGAGTCATTACACCCTTTGATGGACTCCCTATGATGAGATCTTGTGGATGATCTTGTAGTAGAGGTGTATTTCTTCTATTGACCACTTGAGGAGGAGGTTGTAGAGCATCAACATCTTGTGCTTGTACCACTATTTGATCATAGGAGACATGAGTATCTTCATTTTCTACTCTCCTATCTTTATCACCATCTTGTGGCACACTTGATGAACAAGGTGGATCAATCACTTGTACATTATCTTCATCATCTTTAGGCTTGATGTCTCTAACTAGAATGTTCTTCATAGTCTCCATCAATGGTTCATCACCTACATCATCAAGATTCTCATGTGCTCCTTGGGAGCCATTAGATTCATCAAATTCCACATCATATGTTTCTTCAACCAAGCCGGTGGCATGATTAAATACTCTATATGCTTTGGACTTTGATGAGTAACCAACAAGAAAACCAATATCACAATGTCTTTGAAACTTCTCTAGGTGTTACCACTTCTTGTAGATGTAGCATTTGCAACCAAACACTCTAAAGAAGGAGGCGTCTGGCTTCTTCCCATTGAGCAACTCATAAGGTGTCTTGCCAAGGAACTTTTGAAGGAATAGGCGGTTGGATGCATAGCATGCGGTGCTGATAGCTTCTGCCCATAGAGCTTCGGGGGTGTTGTACTCATCAAGCATTGTTCTTGCAAGAGTAATCAATGTCCGGTTCTTCCTCTCAACTACATCATTTTGTTGAGGAGTATATGTTGTGGAGACCTCATGTTTGATTCCAACTTTATCACAATAGGCTTCAATGTTTGTGTTGTCAAATTCCTTCCCATTGTCACTTCTAATCTTTTTGAGCTTCACTTCAAACTCATTTTGTGCTCTCTTGGCAAACTTCTTGAAGCATGATGCAACTTTGAATTTGTCATGAAGGAAGAATACCCATGTATACATTGAATAGTCATCAACAATTACAAGACAATAAAGATTTCCTCCCAAACTCTTATAAGTTGTTGGCCCAAATAAGTCCATATGAAGGAGTTCTAGCACTCTTATGGTTGACATAAAAGCTTTGGTTGGATGAGTATTTGCAACTTGCTTGCCGGCTTGACACGCACTACAAAGCTTGTCCTTCTCAAACTTCACATCCTTCAACCCTCTCACCAAATCATTCTTCATTAGCTTCTTAAGTGAGCTCATCCCAACATGAGCAAGTCTTCTATACCATAGCAACCCAAGTGTTGTTTTGGTGAATAGGCAAATCTTCAAATTTGCATCTTCGGAGGTGAAGTCCACTAGATATAGGTTGTTGTATCTAAATCCTTTGAATATCACTTGATCATCATCCTTCTTAGATACAACAACTTCCTTCTCGGTAAACAAGCATTGGAAGCCAAGATCACACAATTTTCCAACGGATAGCAAGTTGAAGCTCAATGAAGCAACATATAGCACATTTGAGATAGAATGATCATTTGATATTGCCACTTTTCCCAATCCTTTAACCTTGCCCTTTGAATTATCTCCAAATGTGATTCTTTCTTGTCCATCTACTTCTTCATCTAGTGAGGTGAACATACGAGGATCATCGGTCATATGTTGTGTGCTACCACTATCAATAATCTAATGACTTCCACCGGTCTTGTAGTTCACCTACACACAAGAGATCAAACTTTAGGAACCCAAACTTGTTGAGGGCCCTTCGCCTTCTCAATAAGTGACTTTGCTACCCAAATTTTCTTAGGCCTATTCTTGTTGGGAGGTCCTAAGAACATGACTTTCATTTTCATACTAGAATCCTTTCTAAGCATGTAGTGAGCATTGAAGGCAAAAGGTCTAGCATGCTTGGACAAGGGTTGTGGTGGTGGAGTTTGGCACTCATGGGCAAAGTAGCCTTCTTGTCCACACTCAAAACATCTCTTTGGCTTTGGCTTTGACTTGTGTTGTTGTTGAGCTTGAGCCTTCTTCTCTTGGTTTGCCAAGTACCCAATGCCATTTCTATCCATCTTTATGATGGTGTTCATAAGTAGCTCACTTTGAAGATGCTTGCCTCTAGTGAACTTGCTCAATCCAATCTTGAGGTGCTCTTTCTCCAACTTGAGCTTCTTGTTTTCTTCCTTGAGAGCATCATTGTTCTTCTCTTCCTTGAGCTTCGTGTTTTCTTCTTTTAGCTTCTCATTCTCAAGAATCAAATCACTATCATGATCAAGAGTTTCTAGCACAATAGTGTTATGGCTTTTGATCTCTTCAAGATCTTTCTTAAGCTTTTTATTATCATTCTTGAGCTTGACAAACTCATCATAATCATTAGCCTCAACCACTTGCTTGCCCTTGCTACTAGAACTTTGCTCAATGCTCTCAATGATCAAATCATCACATGATGTAGCTATATCAATCTTAACAACATTGTTAGTAGCATCATGTGGCTCATTGGATAAATATTCTTGAGCAATAATAAGGTTATCATGATTAATCTTGAGAGTAGTATATTCATCTTTTAGCATGTTGTGGCTAGTGATGAGCTCATTGTGTATCCTCTCAAGTTTATCATGTTTTTTCTTTAAGCTCTTTCATAGAAGATTTGAGCTCTTTGAGTTTGGATGATATAGCATCATTTGCTTCTCTAAGCTCAACATTAGCCTTTTCCGCTATATCACATTTTGCTAAAAGTGAATCATTCTTAGCTTCTACCTTTTCATTCTTAGCTCTAGTCTTTATAATGATCTTAGTGTATTGTTTTAGCAATCTAGCAAGACCATCATAAGAAGGTGATTCATATTCATCATCATCACTATCGCTATCATCATTACTAGCATGTTCATCACCACTACTATCATCATCATTTGATACCTTGCGTTCACCCTTGGCCATAAGGCATAGGTGTGTAGAGGATGATAGCGGTGGTGGCGGTGAAGATGATGAAGAGTCAATAACAATGGATGAGCCACTAGATGAATCAATGTCCGTGAGCCAATCACCGATGATGTATGCCTTTCCACTCTTCGTCTTCTTGTGGAAGTCCTTCTTCTTGCCATCTCTCTTCTTGTATGGCTTGTTTTTCTTCTTCTCATCTTCTTCTTCATTACTTGAGTCATCTTTCTTGCCCTTGTACTTGTTCTTGAACTTGTCTTTCTTGGGCTTGGTGCATTGGTGTGCTAGATGACTAAGTTCTCCATAATTGTAGCAATCCATCTCGGAGATTGGCTTCCTTCTAGAGCTTATAAAGAACTTCTTCTTCTTGCCATCAAACTTGATGTCACTCTTGTTGAGCTTCTTTAGCATCTTGGTGGTTTTTCTCACCATGAGAGCAAGACTTGCATCATCAACTTCATCATCACTTGAGCTCTCATACTCAAGTCTTGCTTTGCCCTTCTCTTGACTAGTTTTGAATGCTAAGTCCTTGTCTTTCTTCTTAGTAGAGGATGAGCCATCTTGTGGTGTGATGTGCATGTAAATCTCATGAGCATTAATCTTTCCTAAGATTTATGTCGGTGTAGCGATGGAAAGATCATCTTGATGAAGCACGGTCACAATATGCCCATATTTGTCAATGGGGAGGACACTCAAAATCTTTCTTACAACATTGGATGGTTGCATTTGAGTGAGTCCAAGCCCATTGACTTTCTCTTTAAGAACATTCAAACGTGAGTACATCTCATTAGCACATTCTTTAGGAAGCATTTCAAAAGAGTTAAGCTTTTTCATGATAAGATGATAGCGTTCCTCAAGCTCACTCTTTGTTCCCTCATGGAGCGCACAAACGTCCGACCATAGTGCATGGACATCTTTATGGTTCCTCACCCGGTTGAACACATCTTTGTAAAGGCCTCTAAAGATGGTGTTTCTAGCCTTTGCATTCCATTTTTCATAATTCAACTCATCGCCTTGTGGGTGTGCGGCATCCCGAGGTTTTAGGAAACCTTGTGAGGCGGCTCTAAGTATTCCAATGTCTAGAGCTTCTAGATACGCCTCCATGCGGATTTTCCAATATGGAAAATCATTCCTCTTAAAGATAGGAGGAGGTCTATCCCCGTGAGATATCTTTCACTAGGCGGTTAAGCCTAAATACGTGAGCATGAGGCTCTGATACCAATTGAAAGGATCAAGATGCCCAAGAGGTGGGGTGAATTGGGCTAATTCTAAATTTCTTTACAATAAATAAATCATACGGTTAGCCCAATTAACCCCTTGTGCCTAGAAAGTGTTTCTATTGATCTAACGCACAAAAGTTTAGCAACCTAAGTTCCAATCCTACTCTAGCATGATAATTCTAGGAATGTAAATGACAAGAATTGAATTGCTCAAAGTAAATGCTCAAAGCAAAGAGAGAAGGAGGAATGCGGCGATGTTTTGCCAAGGTATCGGAGAGTCGCCACTCCCCACTAGTCCTCGTTGGAGCACCCGCGCAAGGGTATAGCTCCCTCTTGATCCGCGCAAGGATCAAGTGCTCTCTACGGGTTGATTCTTCGACACTCCATCGTGGTGAATCACCCATAACCGCTCACAACTTGAGTTGGGTCATCCACAAGCTCTCTAGATGATCACCAAGCTCTCAATCACCACCAAGCCATCTAGGTGATGGCGATCACTAAGAGTAACAAGCACAGACTCTCACTTGACCATGACAAGCCTAATGAGAAGGGTGGATGCACACTTTGCGACTCTTATTCTCACTAATGAGGGCTCTCTTTGGGATTCTCAAATCTCAATCACCTCACTAGAACCTTGCTCTTCTTGGCACTCTCAAAGGTGTTTCTCAGTTGTTGGAATGAGCAAAAGTACCCCCACACACGAGTGGAGGTGGTATTTATAACACCGGCTAAAAAACGAACCGTTATGTGCCTCTACGGGGTGATCGGACGCTCCAGTCATGTTGATCGGATGCTCCGGTCAGTTCACCCTGAACTCTAGTGTTTAAAGTGTGATCGGACGCTGGACAGCGTCCGGTCAGCTCTGACCGGACGTGTCTGGTCATGATTTTCCCTCTCTGGAACCTTACTAGAGTCGACCAGACGCTGGCCCTCAGCGTCCGGTCACTTCACCTCTCAGCGTCCGGTCGCTCCAGACGAAAACACTTTGGTCAAATGAACTGATCGAACCCTGAGCCAGCGTCTGGTCACACCAGAGCCAGTGTCCGGTCAGTATTTGACCCTCCATTCACTTCCAACTCTCGATCATACATGAATGAAGTTTGCTCCATTGGATCTAAGGGCTATTTTGGAGCTACCTAGTGCTAGTTTTAGCAAGTGTGCACCACACCTAACTCACTAGACTCACCTAGGTCAAGCTACCTATCCATACCCCCTTAATAGTACGACCAAAAGAAAAACAAAGTCCTAAACTACTCTAAGTTTCTCTTCAACTCCAAACGACACTTAGAACTAGTCCATCCTTAACCTTGTCGTCCATCCTTTGAAAACCGAAATGATTTCCATTGTAGGGGCATGACCACCTTGATTGCCCAATCGATCTCCATTACCATGACCTAACTTAATTGCCTCTACAAAACACACGTTAGTCATAGTAATCATGTATTGTCATTAATCACCGAAACTCAACTAGGGGCCTAGATGCTTTCAGTCATCTCAACCTTCTCGTTCGATCATAAACCTCTTGCCAAGCCCATAGAATCTCCATCGAGGGGAGGCCATTAGGCCACCCGGGTCGGTCTCTAGAACAACCCAGGCATCTACCGGGTTGCAGGTAAAGAAGTAGTGGAATGTCACAAGAGGGCTATGCCAACCCCGTCACGAACGACGGACCTAGATTCAGCTCGATCATACCCGTTAGCGAACTCACCGAGCGCGTCACTCAAGCCCGAGCGATCGGGACAAGCGACAAAACTCAGCCCCTCCGGTTGTGAGGAACCGAGGACGGGGTAACGAACACAACTCACACTGACCCCTACTAAGGCCCACCAGGGCTCGAGGGCTCAAGACACAAAACGCCTGGGTCTGCGACCCCGAACTCGCCCCATCTGGCTATGCTCCGACTACGCTCCAAAACATCTGGGTCTGTGACCCCGAACTCGCCCCATCAGGATCCGCGAGCACCGCCTTGTCGCCTCGCCTGATCCCTAAACTAACAAACTAACTGCCTCGGCTGCGCGGGCTGCACCGAGGCCAGGATCTACGAGCACCACCTTGTCGCCTCGCCTGATCCCTAAACTAACAAACTAACTGCCTCGGCTGCACAGGCTGCACCGAGGCCAGGATCCCCCAAGCACCGCCTTGTCGCCTCGCCTGATCCCTAAACTAACGAACTAACTGCCTCGCCCGATCCCACGGCATGCACCGACGCTAGGATCCGTGAGCTCCGTCTCATCCGATCCCCAAACAACTAACCGCCTCGGCTGCACAACGACGTCTTGGTTGACAAACTCCGTCTCGACTGAAAAACACGCACAACACGCCCGCTGGCAAACACCCCCAAGCCGGTTCTGCCCGAACCGCCCGGGGGCTCAGGAAAACAAAAACCTCCCCCACTGGCAATACGAAAACACCCCCCAGATGGTTCTGCCCGAACCGATCGGGGGCACGGGGGCTACACCCGTGGGTGCGCTCGTGCGCACCCGCCATCAAGACAAAAACCCCCCAGACGATTCTGCCCGAATCACCCGGGGGCTCGGGGGCTCCTGTCGGGTTCATAAACCCGGGGTCCCTCAGGGACCGTCTTCCCTGCAAAAGCTCGGCCCAAGCAGACAGCGCACAACTCATGGGCCGGCCCAAATACCTGAGCGACAGGCTGGAGGAGTGATCCAATCTGACCGGAAGGCTAGACCAAGGAGGAACAACGCCCGTTCACCGACTCCGGCCCACCTCTCTGACCGGAGCGCGCGCTTCGGTCTCCAGCCCACCTCCGGACGGCCTCTCCGACCGGAAGGCCTGGTCAAAAGCACCGCTTCCGACTCCGACCCCGCGCTCTCCGACCGGGGGATACGCCAAGCACCTGCTCACTGTTCTTCTCCAAACTGGCACAATCAGAGCCGACTAGAACCAACCGACCGGGGACGCCCTTTCGGAAAGGACCAGGGAACGAACGGAGAAAGCAAGGCAGGGTGCGCAAGTCAAACCACGATACCGAGACCATACCCTGTACACCTATAGAAACCGTACTCTGCAGCTTCCCTGGCACAAATAGTGTTGTAGGCGCCGACATTTCCCCCTACTGTATTGTGGGCGTCATTAACTCTCATACGGTAAGGCACCTCCACATGCCTCTGAGCATCGACAGTGTTATAGGCGCCGGGATTTACCGTACCGAATGAACGTGGTGAAACTCCTCACGTGCCTCTAGACATCAACAATATTTGCAGGTACCGACATCTGCCATACCTGAAGAAGGCAACGCAACCTCCCACATGCATCTGACATTCTACAGCGACATCAACAGTGTTGTGGACGCCTACCATTATCTTGTACCCGTCGGCATGGGCAACAAAGCTTAGTAGCATACGTACACTCACCCTCTCACTTGTAAAATCACCCCCTTCATCTATAAAAGGGGATGCGCTCCCTCCAACATTACTCAGTCCCTTTAGATTCATTAGATCGATCAAGTTCACTAGTCTACAACCGTAGAACCGTCAGGTTCGAACCTCAAGTACACACTTGAACACTTAGCTCGTAGCGGAGCTCCTGTCGTTCTCGGCCCTTCCGACCGGACCTCTCGTACACCCCATCTTCTCCCTCTCATTTGTAACTCCACTGCAGACTTCGTGTACCTGGGCTCAGGAATAAAGTCACCAACCGACTCAAACTGGACGTAGGGCACGTTGCCTGAACCAGTATAAACCCTGTGTCATTGAGTGCTAGGCCACCTCCGATCACAACGTATGACAAAACTATAAATATTTACGTATTGATCACTTTCTGCACTGACAGGTTGAGACTCGGGAAATCTTTAGAGTCCAGTCCGACTACATACTCGCTGATTATGTCTCTCTACCTTCATAACCTCTTTTGCTACCATAAATACTATTTATATTTTCTTTTTATTTTTATTTTTTCTTTTATCAAACTTAATGAGTACTTGTGCCTAGCTACCGGGGAAAAAGAAATTCTCTGCAGTTATGCGGTTAGCCACCAGGAAAAAAGTTCTCTGCATGCGTGTCATGGAAAATCTCTCATGCAACAGAGCAACACCGGTTGTATGCCATCTGATTCTTAGATCCGCCGGTTGTTTGTATGCCACTGATTCTTAGATCCATGCATGGTCGAGGCTGCTGCCTGAACTTTCCACGGAGCACAGTGCTCCATCAAGTCGAGTTAGGACCGGTTGATGGCAGCAAAACAGTAGTATTGCCTGTGAGATTTTCTACATCACATATGCAGATTTTTCCCCCACGCAAATGCTGCAGTGAACATGCATTAAGGTTTTTAAACTCTTAAAATGCACTTTTATGGTTTCTAAACTTGTTTGAAAGTCCCATAGGAATAAATGACATCCTCAGCAGGGTCGTATTTCTTATTTTTATTTAAGGGCCGCGAACGAATGATCTAAAGTGGAAAATTGGACAGCTCGCTAGAACGCTACGACTTCTCGATTGTCGATTCGTATACATTGTCAAAATATCACCAACGCATAGTATATCAAGTTAATAAAGCTACTCGGCTTTTTGGGTAAGCAAGGTCAGGTAGCCCCAAATATTTGAAAAGAAAATATCCTGCTACCATGGGTGCCAGCATGCCACATACCCGCCATCTGCAAAAAGCTATTAGCGTGAACCAACAATGAGGTTTGACCAAGGCATCTTTGCAGCAGAGCATGAGTTCTTTTCTCTCACCCATCAGTCTAGTTGGTAAACACAGCTAGCACACAAGTGTCAAATAGCAGCACCATAATCGTGCAAATCCCATATAACTATAAAATTACAGCTGACTTAAAATCTCGTACCGCTAATGTTAAAAGGAAAAAGGCTCCATGAGTGTAAAGATGACCCTCCCTTGCCTCCAGAACAGTCAACCACCACTATAAAAAACCTCTAGTGAAACCAAAACCGCAGAAAAGAACTAAGGTTCATTCAAATGCAATCGTCATGGACCTCTGAAAATATCAGCAATTGGTGAGATCTTGTTCGTAAATCCAAACTGCAAATCAAAACTATAACAAGACATGGAATGTATGACAATCATATGAGAAAATGGATCAGCTCAAATGTGACAACTCAAGTGGTATAAAAGCTGATGCATGCATGAAGGTTCCAGTATGACAGCTGAATACTCCATCCCTTCCAAAAAGAAAGTCATTCTAGTTTGCCCTAAATCAAATCATCTAAAACCTGACTAAGTTTACATAAAAAGTATTCATATTTAGTTATTTACAATACAAGATAAGTATCATTAGAGTCATCATGAAATATATTTCATACTATGCTTATTTGGTGTATAGAGACGAGCATGACCAGATAAAAATTGGGTGGCATGCGGTAAAAATTTACTATTTTTGCCATATTAGTGTTGCACAAAAGATGGGACAAGAAATTTCATCATGTTGCTAAATTAAGCAATAAAAAACAGAAGGCTAATGCAAAACTTCATTGAATCACCTCTTTGGTGCACACTGAAGGACAGAAACATAGCAGTGCATCCAATACTCTGTAATACCAATGTTCATCCAGGGAAATGAGGGAGACGGCTGCAGATGCAGCGATGAAGGCACCCTGAAGAAAGAAACAAGGAGTTTAAAACAAATGCCATCAAAAGGGTAAAAATCAAACTGATAGATTACCTTTCACCGCTAAGGATCCCGTATGCCAATTGTTTGCAAAAGGAGTAACCAGTCCTGTTGAAAACTCTCTCGTAATTTGATCTGATTACTTGAACTGCATATATCATCCTTTATGTTAGGAAGATTACCAGCAAGTGGAACAGCAAAAGAGCAACTGCAGGCTAGTGCCTCTGCAAGACGCATTCTATTGACAAAAAGTAAGCACAGTATTGGTGATATGAACATAAAGCTAGGCTGCAAAATAGAACTATTCGAAAGTTTGGCAAGCTATTTACATTTGGGCTTCAGTTTGTTCTAAACTACACGTCTTAATATATATATATATATATATATATATATATATATATATATATATATATATATATATATATATATATATATATATATATATATATATAATTCAAATAAACAGAAACTAGGCATGTAGAACAACATGGACATGTTGCTGCTGACATTTATTGTAGAATTAGGTATCGAACAAAGAATGTATCCACCATTCAACTAAGAATGGTCTAAGCAAAAGTCAAGAGAAACATTTTACCAAGAGTGGCATAGCTGCAATGAAGTTCTGAAACTAATGATTCTGATAGTTTGTCGATTAGATCCTCCTTTCTCCTTTCATTGCAATATCTGATTGGATGGGCTGATAGGTCGCCATCTTCAGAAGTATGTCCACTTGATGGCACATGAAGGAAAAATAATCCAGCAGGAAATATGTGCCTCCTCATCATCCATAGAGTTAACTCAGCATAAGGAGTGAATTGGATTACAGCGATGACAATTTCCAGCACCACACACACCCAGATAACCGTTGTTGTCAAGATAGAGAAGAATACATAGAATACAGAAGTTGTAGGTATAAGAAGTAGGACTGGTGTAAACAGCAGGGAACCAACAACGTGCTGTTCAACTGTGTAGTCATAACTATCTAACCTCTGCCTAAGAGGATTCCATTTGCGCCCTCTGTTACGGCATAAGCAAGTGTTAACAAACTTACGAAGCAAATATGAAGAAAAAAAACTGACAATAAAAATGATAAGAAAGAAACAATATTAAAAAAATTAGCTAATGTTTATGCTGCAAACATTATGGTTTTACACACATTAAGTTATCTGGCTCCATTACTAGCTTCTATACATGAAGAGAAGTGAAAACTAATCACAGTCAAGCTTATCCTTCTTGACATAGTTGTAATCTGGCAAAGAAAATCTGCAATGTATCCAGTGCAGAGAGCTGCCGCTCTGTGCGGGATCTAGGGAAGGGTGTCAGTGACAAGCTTTACCCTTGCCTATGCAATGCGAGGAGACAGCGACTCGAACCCGGGACCTTCCGGTCAAAGGCGGTAAGACTCTACTGCTGGCACCAGGCCCGCCCTTCGGAAATTGGTTCCAGAGCATCAAAAGACAACCGCTTTCAGAAATACCATCAATCAACATTCTGTAAGATACCATGGCAAGAATGAGGCTTTCCAAATTTACCACTCCATTACTTTTGCTCCTAATGGTGTTAAATCAGGCAATGCTAGCCCTCGCCTACGGAAGCACATCTCCCTGCTGCTTTCTGTGCCTAGGAAAACAGCCAAGGCAAGGAGCAGGCAATACGCATAACCGCATCCTCTTCCTCCGGCTCATCCTCATGGTAGTACTCTCCGTGGGCTCGTGGCAGCCACATCACAATCAACGTAGTCTGGGTAACTGCAGCCGATACTCAGCAGACGTGCATGCTGGGCCAAGAGTGTGTGGAACTACTAGATCTCAGTGGCGCCAAGCACCGTCAAGTACCATCTTCTCGTAGACAAAGCGGAGGATTTGGCAGAACTCCATTTTGACATTAGCCATCTTGCGCTGCCGGCAGGCCATGGCCTCCTGGCAGCGCTGGACATTGAGGGGCTCATCAAACTCAGCCCACTGTGCCGATGCCACAGACTGCCACCGCCTCCGTCTCCAGCGGCACCGCACCCTACTCCTCCAGCCACACTGTGGAGTCCTCCCCCTCCTCATGATTCCCTGTGATTCACTTCTCCGTGCATCATTTGAACCCCATTTACATTGATACCCTCACAGACAGGGGCGGATCCAAAGAGGGGGCTGGGGGGCTCCAGCCCCCCTAATGGCTTGATTTCAAGCCTAATCACTGTAGCAAAAGCTTGATTTCACCATTAAATCTTCATACAAATCAACATCTCCATTGTTTTAGCCCCCCTTATCCCGCATCGTGCATCCGCCACTGCTGACAGACCACGCTGGAATTGAGGATGACACTACTGCCGTCACGTATTAGTGCCGCTACGGTGCTACCGACCTCTCCTTCGAGCCACCAGCCCAGAGCCTCCCCCTGCAAATCATCAGCACGGCGAGCCATGTCGGTCGCTGGCTGCCGTAGGGGTCGACATCACCGCCAGTGAGTGCAGCCATGGTCAATCTGTTTTACCAACCCGTTCTCAATGCTCAAGTTTCAGTGCAACGACCAAAGGGCAAAATCTTTCCCTTATCCATCAGCTCAAAATGGAGCAGAGAACAGCCTGCAGTCTTGTGCGAGGTAACAGAGTGCTAGAATTTGAAACGGACTCATTATGTCCCTTGTATTTTACAGAACACCAATATCTGATGGCAATATCCAAAGTGATGATCTTTTGATGCTATGGAACCAATTTTCCCATTCCTATTGCTAAATTCACGGAAGTTGTCTCATTAGTTTGGGAAAGTGATCTAGCCAGGGGTTTTACTTTTATATTATGGATGATTAGGATTTTAGCCAAGGCTGTGCCTTCACTTTTCCATGTACACATAACTTGGCAGTTCCCTCAACCCGAACCTTTTTGTTTCCCAAACTAGCTCAGCTCTGTCATGTTAAGGATTTAAGACCTACAAATTTAGGTATATTCAAACCCCTCATGTTTCTGTATCAATAAAATAATACAGTCAGACAGGCGCCAAAATTCAAATAGACAAGGATGCATTCTGTACTATTTATTTAGTATAACCAAACATATTTGTCGAAGTCAAACTACAGAGAAAAAGGTGATATAAGAGCTAATGTTTAGCGATTGATCAACTCGTCAGTCGTTCAGTAATAAACATATGTTGCACTTACCCTCTTATTCGACAAGTACCACATGAGTGCACCAAGAGTATGTTACCTGAAAAGACGCCACAATGATGCTACTGTCTGAATCTGTCTTGAATATAACGATGAGATTAACCAGTGAAGCATGGTAACATGCAACGTAGCAAGCTGGATAATGTCAATAAAGAAAGAAACTGGAGTTGTCAGACCTAAAATAGTTCCAGAGACTGCAATGCCTTGAATTATATGCCTCAGGTAGCCTCCCACGAAGAACCAAAGGGTAGAGTAAATTTGAACTGCATTAAGAGAAATCATGCCTAAGAGCTCTGCTAACTCTGTATTCAGCTTAAAACCAGCTGGAACACCCATCAGCCACACACAACCAGATCTCAAGATTGCTTCTGTCATGTGGTGGACGAAAGCAATAGTCCAAATACAAATAGTCTCTGTATTTAACAAGAATGCTGCTCCAAGGACAGAACCCATCAGGAGATCCACAATGATACTTGACCACAAAGCATGCTTCCGTATTGCAGCTTTGTGTGCATATTCGACATTCACAGTGGAGCTGAGCCGATAATAATTAAGTGAAGCTTAGTATTTTCAATAATCTGCACTTGAGTATATGATAACTACTATGTACTGAATGTAAATGCACTTGAATATTCATAATACAAAGATTACATGAAACAACAAAATGGAAGTGAACCAGTAAACTCTCTTTTGCATATTAAAATAACCATGTAAGATTAGTAATAACAGAATCACTATGTTATTGCCTTGGTATATGTTAACTTATAAGGATAGCACAAACTTTTATGCCAATATGACACAACAGATTAAAACGGCGACTAAAGTTACAGTACAGATTAAGAAGCTATGAATCCACTATCAATTTACCTTAGGGAAGCATCTTGGAGGACAATTGGCCAGTAGAGAATTTGACAGCTGCGAAGATGAGTGTTATTCCATGAATGTCTGAAAACCTTATTTAGCATCAAGTACTGGGGCATATGGCTTAAACATTTCCGGAACATTAGAATCATGATGTAGAGAATAGTTGATGCTGAAGCCAAAAATATCCCCACGCAGTGCCATGTTACTTGAACTAAGACATCATATCTGAATAAGCAAGTAACAAGGTAAGAGCAGATAAAAGGAGCAGAGTGGAGAAGGTTAACAATAGTGCTTACACAGATGCAAAGATGAAATAAGCCCCAGAGCTTGTGGTAGAACATTCCTGAGTGTCTGGCAGTCTAGCTGCATTTGAACAATTAAGCGCCAAAACAATTGAATCCTTCAAACAAACATGAACTGACTTAATAGACCATCTAACAAAAAAAAAAGGAATAAATAACAAGCAAAACCACTCATGCACATACCAAATCAAGAAATGCTGGTTGCTTTTGTAAATCATTTATCCAATTTGGCTTTTGAATGAAACATTCAACTTACGAGGTGCATCCAAACCCAGTGAAAAATGGTTTCTGCCGAAGGTCGGAACCTCATATAGTATGACCTAGAATAAATTGAATAAAATATCTCATCAATTTGTCAGAGCAAAAGGAAGAATAACTAAAGAGGCGTAAAAACATGACAGTTCAAAAAATTGTTAATACTAGGATATTATAAACAGAGCCTTGACTTACATACGTGGCAACGATTGTTTGCAATCTGTTGGCCATCAAGATACAAATGGTGAAGAACTGGAACTTGATTCAGGTTGCTCTTAAAGTTCTTTCCAAACTTCCAACACAAGTGCACCCAACTGCCCTCTTTGACTGCAGACTTTCTGCAAGCATCCAGAAAACCATCCAACACACAACAATCGCATCCCCATGTTCTATGATCGTAACTTGGACCCTGATCCCCATTCCCAACTGATCCAATCATGGCATTGTTTCTTCTTGTGCCAAAATGTTCTTTCTGAACAAAGTTTGCATCCAAGGGCAGCTGCTCTAATTTATTAAAGCAGTATTCTTCTAACTCTTTAGGGGGTGTCGGCCACAATCCCCAAGAATGGTAAATGCAGCAGATTCTTGCAGGCTTACTGACATCCTTTTATTTGAGGAAAGGACGATGGTCTAACATGAGAGACAACATTGAGAGAAGCTGTGAAAAATATAATCAAAAGTTAGCATTCCATCATGATGACTCGATCATCAAGGCACTATCTTTTCCGCTATTTCGGTCATCTCCACGATCCATCGTTGTTCCTATTATAGTATACGTGGACGCAACGCAAAGACGCAATTAATCAACGGTAACCACAATTCTTATATATATGATTACGCTTCGCAAACTAACGAGCTAGCTCTAATGACTAACATACTAAGCCATGTATCCACGTGGTAAAGTGAGGCTCGTTCCTGGAAAATGTTTTCGTTCTACAAACCCCAACTAATTTTTGACATTTGATTGATTAAATATATATTTTCGTACTAGGGCTCATTTAGTTACCTTAACAAACTAATTCCTATGAAGCTACAAAAATTACAGTGAGCACCTAATAATGTTAGGAATCTACTATAAAAATTTCATAGCCAACACTATCACCAATTTATCACAACAATTCCTACAAGTTTATATTTTGATAATATTAAGTATCTTAAATTAATTATATAGCTCCTAAGAATATTATAAAACTATGTGAACAAAACATACTAGCAGATAGATCATAATTTTAGGAACCTAACAAAATTGGTTTCAAAATTTTTGGACATCTACATAAATTTATATTGAATTTACAAATCTACTCTAGAGACTAAATTGGAAATGGCTAGAAAACGAAAAGGGCTGGCGGCAACTAATCTAGCCTAGCAACCCCACCGCGGCCCACGCAGGCGTGGGCGCGCACCAGCAGGCTGGCCCAGCAGGCCCGCTTCACGAGTGCACCTGCGCTTATTGCAAAAGAGCCCCTACGTTCTTAGCGAATCAATCAGTACAGCGAAGCACTATTACCCTAGACTCACACTTTGCACCAAACACCCCACGAAGTGTTGTCTTTGCAACAGGGCAGTCCACGACGACCCTACGCACGCTGGCGCGGCTCCTGCCAGCACTGCGCCTCTACTCCGGCCAAATAAGCGAGGCACCGGTCAAAGTAACAGGCCGACGAGCATCGAGGAGCACAAATGGAACCCTGGGCGATGATTAGCAGTTAAACCAGTAGCCCTAATGCTCTGCTCATGCAGGTGGACCGACTACCACGGCGATGCGCCTGTTCTGACGAGCCTAGGGGCTAACGATGCGATAGCGATTGCAAGGGAGTAGAAGTGGCTTACCACGAGGATAGCCGTGCAACTGGTTGAGGCTGGGAAAGCCTGAGGAACCCTGGCCACATGCAAGCTGGTGAGGCGGCGGTGCTCCAGAAAGAACACCAGCGCATCACCATGCTCCCAACGGTTATCTTAGCCAACAACGCGAGCACCGGATAGAGGGAGTCAAGATGAGCTTGGGGACATGAGCAATTGAGTCCTCGGGCCTTACTCCCATTACTACTGACTCAGTGGCATACCCTGCCGGCGGTGAGTATCATGCCAAATCGCCGGTCACCAGTGCATGAACGATCGTGAGGGGAACCGAATGCGTAGCCATCTCCCTAAGCTACTTGCTTGCACAAGAAAACGAACTAGAAAGCCTTGAGGTGGGCGAATTGGAAGGGCGGAGAACGGTGTGCTGGCATGCGGCCATGGAGACAGGGCACATGAGCCAGCCAGGCTAGTTAAGATGAGCGGCTCCGGCTGAGGGTGGCGGTGCATATGCGTGCGCCCAGATGACGGGACGTGGGACTTGACGCGACTCGCGTGAATTGGAGCGGCCAAACCGAGCGGGAGCCACTGGCGTCGACTAGCGGGCAAGTAGGGCAGAGACACATCCCCTCATCACTGCGACCGGGGTCATCAACCACGTTGCAACGGTAGATGGACATGCTCAGGGTTACGATGAGGTAGGTGAAACGAGAGGCGGAGGAAGCACCACGATGACCACGCAACGGTAGCCGTGGCCTTAGCTCGGCCCTTCGCGTGGCACAACGGCTGACCTCCCAAGCATGACGCACACGCGACGGAGCAGGGCAGGCCATGTGTGGTGGTGGTGTGCGCGCAGCAGTGCAGCACGGTGATGCATGAGAGCACAGTGGCGGCAGCGCAGCGTGACGACAGGGCGAGCAAGGTAGACCACGAGCGCCAAGGCATGCGGTGACCGCGCACACCAGGCCAAATGGCCAGAATCGTGCGTTGCGCGAATGTTAAAGCGCGCTCAAATTCTAATCCAGCTCGGTTAAGACTAGACCATCTCAACAAGGCTCAAGAAGGTATATACGGCTACTAGTAGTAGCAACAACTCAGACAAAGATGAACTAGAGAGGAAGATAGAGACGTGCCAACTTGGGACTGCCAACCAGTGCACAAGGTCAAGAACTAGCTGTCCAACAGCTCGTTCTAGCTATTTAATGGCATTTAACTAGTGATCAAAACAAGCACTAACCAAACCACCCCCTATATCATCACAAAACACTCATTAAGATGCAAACCACTGAGAAAAACATGCCACTAGTGTTTAATTAGATTTTTTAGAATTTAATTGTCAAAATGACATTAACGTCACCATTCTGGACTTAGGAAATTCTAGGGTTAGGTTATAACTGACAGCCATTAGCACTTTTGTCTTAACTTTTAAATGATCTAAACCCTAATAACTTTAACCAACAATTATTTCATGCAGAAGCACATACTGCATACTAACCCATAGGAGCAAAATATTAAAGCACTATCTAAGTATGTTTCATAAAATAATTTACTGAAGATAACATTCTAAACATTAGTCATTAGGTTGCCAACTTAACCGTGAAGAGTGGATTAAATTTCAATTTGATTTCCCTCCCCCATCAAATGAGACACTCAAGTTGGTTACCATCCCCTACGAGTTTAAAATTTTAAAACCTGAGAACTTGTCTTTGTTAACTTATTTTAGACCTTGGTCTAGGTTCTAAATGAGCTCGTGACACCAGAGGTGTTACAGCATCTACCTCGGTCACCTCCTCCTTCAGCAAGCCATAGTCGACTAGCTGCTTGCCGACGAAGATCGGCAGGACGCCGCCCATCCTTCCCTACATCCCCAACCGTGATGCTGGTTGTAGTTGTAGTCGCTCACGAGGACCTCTAAATAGACTTGGCAAGTAGTCGCGTGTTAGATGTCACCGAGAAATCCCTTGCTATGTTTTCTGTTGCCCAGTACGAACCCGATGCTTGGACTTTGTATACACAGTGTGGACGAGGCGTCGAAGTTGAGTCCGGACTCTATGTAAATGGTCCGGAGTCTGGACACTGTATACAAGTCTGGCACCAGCCCGCTCTTGGCTAAATATGGCAATGGGGCCCCGATCCCTGATTCCTCGTGGGGAATTCACCTATTAGGGGACGGGGATGGTAGCAGTTTTATCCCATGGGGATTGAAACAGTAGAAGATTGATCCCTGACGGGGGCGGGTGATGAGTACAGGCCCGATCTTCCAAGAGGTAGCTGGTAAGTTCGATTTGTGGAGATCTCGACGTTGGCGATCCGGCTTCAAATCAGACGCGATTCGAACCCTGCAACTGTTACACCACTGCTCCGTTGGTTATCAACCAAGCACAACTTGATTGACCTCGCCAAGAAGGCTTTTCCTGCAAGCGAATCGAAGAGCACAAGCAAGAAGGTAAAACACGCAATCTGATATTGCAAATATGAATGACGCGAATATCAATAGAGGGTTCAAGAACTCGGTTCCAAAGAACTAATCGACACAGTGGAGGAGATCAAGAACGGGGGCCCTGGATCACTGTAAAAGGATTTGTCACCACAGTTACAATGAACGATTCAGTTTCTCGATGGAAAACTAAACTCTAAACAAAACCCAATTGTGTAGCAGCGGCGGCGGCTGTGTTTATAGTCTAAGACTCGACCTAGGGTTGGGGACGGCCAGGGGTTGGGCGCCCACAACTTGGGCTTAAGGCCCGACACGATACATGGCCAAGTTGGCCCAAATAGGTGACGCAGCACCTTGCCGTGGTCACACAGAATGATCCACGGACCTTCTGGAGCTGGGACCAGATCCAAAACGACGGCGTCGTCGTCCCCTTTCCAACGCATCCAAGAACGGCCCGTTTTAATGTCGTATGAGAAAGTTATGACCGAAACAGTGACGACGTGTCTGCTGAATCCGAGGGCGACGTGGCAGCTGAGTTGGGAACGAATTGCAACTTGGGGAAGACCATGGCGTCGGTGTGTCCAGCGTGGCGATGTCCTCATCATCCTCCCCTTCTCGAATTGGAGTCGTCCTCGACTCCATCTTGGCGATGTCCTCATCATCCCCTCCTTCTAGAATTGGAGTCGTCCTCGACTCCATCCCATCATCAGCGAACTCCTGCAAAAGGTTAGTGACAGCAGGCAATGCACCAGACATAAAATGTTGACAAAACATAGTATAACATGGTGCATCAGGATTATCACATAACTCAGCAGTAGCAGAAGTTGTAGCAAGAAAAGCACCTCCTTTTAACTTAATCCCATTATTTTTAGCAATGTCTGTTGGAGGTTTATTTTTAATCTCATTAGCATGTTTAATAATATCCGTAGGAGACAAAGGCAGCAATGTAATTTTCTTGTCCTTATGTATGATAGTGTATGTATTAGTTCTTCCATGGTGTAAAGCATCATTATCAAATTCCCATGGTCGACCTAACAAAATGGAACAAGCTTGCATAAGGACAACATCAAAATCAGCAGTATCATGATAAGAGCCTGTGAAAAAGCTAATGCGTGCTGATTTAGTTACCTTAGTCTTACCACTATTATTGAACCATTGAAGTTTATATGGATACGAATATTGTCGTGTGGTCAAGCCAAGCTTGTCAACCAAATCTAAACTCACCAAGTTGTTGCAACTCCCGCCATCAATGATAGTGAGAACACGACAACCCTGCACAATGAGATACATGTGGAACAAATTGTGGCGTTGGATCTTCATCTCTTCTTCATGTCCCACACGTGTACTCAACACACGCTGCACAAGAAGGCTAGGGTAGTCCGCGACAGCAGCCACGGAGTCAATGGTGATGGCCTCCTTGTCTTGATCGCCCTCGGTGGGATCTGCATCAATGTTAGCAGCAAGGGCTAAATCATCTTCAACATCACTAGCACTTACATATCCATCCTCGGTAGCAATGAAAGCGCGACGACTGGGGCACTCCTTCATGACATGTCCCATGCCTTTGCATCGGTGGCAAATGATTTTAGAACTGGACGAGGAGGAGCTAGTAGAAGCACCCGGAGTGGCACCTTTCTTCAGCTGTGGAAACTGCACATTAGACAATTTACTTACCTCGGAAGAAAATGGAGGTGTAGATGGCTGTGGTGCAACAGGAAGCTTGGGCGTCGCCGGCTCGGAACGCTGCTGAAAATTCCTCCCATTGTTAGACCTGAAAGGCTGGTGTTGTTTGCGTCCCTGTACTTCTCGTTCTGCCTTAATAGCAAGATGATACAATTGGGAAAAATTGCGCCATTCTTTGTAATCAAGTATGTTCTGTATATCATGGTTTAAACCACCAAAAAATCTAGCACTAGCATCATTATCATCTTCATTTATACCACAACGTGCT
The DNA here is from genome assembly GCF_019320115.1 of Miscanthus floridulus. NCBI lineage: Eukaryota > Viridiplantae > Streptophyta > Magnoliopsida > Poales > Poaceae > Miscanthus > Miscanthus floridulus. Next base: position 128,763,074 of record NC_089580.1, on the reverse strand, counting down.
AAACCAATAAGCAATTCTTGATAGTATGCTTCTACTCCTTTATCACCTTGTTTTAAAGTTTGTAGTTTCAAACGTAAATCACGTTGGTAATAAGGAGGAACAAAACGAGATTTCATACGTTGCTTTAAAACATTCCAAGTTTGAGGCACAGCAGCAGCATTATTGGCATTGCAAAGATCACTCCACCAGAACAAAGCAAAATTAGTAAACTCACTAGTAGCAAGTCTAACTCTATGCTCAGCAGGAACATTATGAGAATCAAATTTTTGTTGAACAGCAAGCTCCCAATCTAAATATGCCTCTGGATCAACATTACCAGTAAAAGGAGGTAGACTAAATTTAATTTTAGCAAAAGGATCATTATTACCATGATTATTACCTTCCATACCGCGACGATTGAAGTTGAGGCGGCGACGGCCACCACCGTCAGCATACGCATCTTCATCACCAAAAGCATCCGCATCTTCATCATCAGCACGATAAGGTGGAGGGCGTTGCTCAAGCTGTTCAATGCAGGTGACCAGATTGTTCATGTTGCGCGTCAGCTCGGTCATAAGATTGCGTTGTTCAGTCATGAACGTTGTAAGCTCACCCTTGGACATGCACTCATTGAAGTCCATCGGAGTTCCTGCCATGGTTAGAAGATAGAAAAAGACAACACCAAAGTATTATCCCTATCAACTAAAAGGAAACAAGTGGTGGTGGTGGTGATGGTGGTGAAAGTGGAATGCAAAATCACAAGCGGCTTACCACCATCTTGCCTGTATTCTTACCAACGCCAAACAGGAGCAAAACCAAAGTGGCGAAGCAATCTATTGTGGAGCGTGGGTAACAGTTGCAAGATGAACCTGTGCTGATAGAAGAATATGTGGAGCTATGGGTAGGCACACAATATGACAGCAAGGATTAGCAATTAACGAATGCAGATTAATGATTGTTCAATCTGGATCCAAAGTACAAATCATAGGTGCTGGCTAAGACGTGACGAGACGTAGCGCAACAAGGTGAAAACAAAGGACGATCGAAAGAACTCACAGAACAAGCAGCCTGGATTTCTCCTTTTTTTCCCAAAAGGCACTAATAGGAAACGAACTTTTTTACTTTTTTTCACTATTTTTTATATACTTTTCTCTGAACAAGGATCACAAAAGATGCAACCACAAAAATTGGCACCTACAACTGAGGTGGGATGTGGTCTACAGAAATTCAGCACGTTCTCTGAAAAGCGTGCAAAAACTTTGACAATTTTTTTTCTATATTTTCCCGATTTTTTTTGGCAATTCTGATGAAACCAAATAGGGCAAAGCCAAGTTTGGGTCGGCTCCAAATGGTGTCAAGAAGCTGCTGAAAAAATTTCAGATTTTTCGGATAAACGAGCGAAAAGTTATGCCTGTTTTACCGAAGGTATCTCAAGGTATGTTTTCCGGGAGGCACAACACGGCGGCGGCAGTTAGGGCAAAGCATCCCGAAACTCTAACACCGATCACAGGATCGTCACTGTGACTAACAGCAGTAGGTATTCGCCTGATGATGTAAGGAGGGCTGCGATGCAGGCAAAATAAGAGCGGCTGGCAACCTGTCTAGGGTTTGCGCGGCGGCGAGAAGTTACACAAGGCGGCTAGCGGGGCAAGTCGAGTAATGTGGTGGCTTCGACTTGTTGTTTGGGAACGGTGGATGGGATAGCGGCGGAAAACAAAATTCACAGCAACGGGCGATTGAACTACGACCACGAACACAATCCTAAACCAGCAACAAGACTCGACCACGGACACAAACTCAACAACACGAATCTAAAACGAAATTGCAAAGGCACAAAGGGCGATAGGACAGCGGAAATTGAAATATTTTTGGGCTTTTTGTAGACTCTTGGTAATGAACAAATATGAATCTAAGGCAAACGAGATTATACCTCGCGGTAAACCTGAAATATCTGATACCAATTGATGAGTACAGGCCCGATCTTCCGAGAGGTAGCCGGTAAGTTCGATTTGTGGAGATCTCGACGTTGGCGATCCGGCTTCAAATCAGACGCGATTCGAACCCTACAACCGTTACACCACTGCTCCGTTGGTTATCAACCAAGCACAACTTGATTGACCTCGCCAAGAAGGCTTTTCCTGCAAGCGAATCGAAGAGCACAAGCAAGAAGGTAAAACACGCAATCTGATATTGCAAATATGAATGATGCAAATATCAATAGAGGGTTCAAGAACTCGGTTCCAAAGGACTAATCGACACAGTGGAGGAGATCAAGAACGGGGGCCCTGGATCACTGTAAAAGGATTTGTCACCACAGTTACAATGAACGATTCAGTTTCTCGATGGAAAACTAAACTCTAAACAAAACCCAATTGTGTAGCAGCGGCGGCGGCTGTGTTTATAGTCTAAGACTCGACCTAGGGTTGGGGACGGCCAGGGGTTGGGCGCCCACAACTTGGGCTTAAGGCCCGACACGATACATGGCCAAGTTGGCCCAAATAGGTGACGCAGCACCTTGCCGTGGTCACACAGAATGATCCACGGACCTTCTGGAGCTAGGACCAGATCCAAAACGATGGCGTCGTCGTCCCCTTTCCAACGCATCCAAGAACGGCCCGTTTCGATGTCGTATGAGAAAGTTATGACCGAAACAGTGACGACGTGTCTGCTGAATCCGAGGGCGACGTGGCAGCTGAGTTGGGAACGAATTGCAACTTGGGGAAGACCATGGCGTCGGTGTGTCCAGCATGGCGATGTCCTCATCAGCGGGGATGGTTGCATGTTCCCCATCCCCGATCCTCGTATCCCCGGTTGTTTCACGCGTATATGCCCTCACCAACTCAAAGACATGAATGGGCCCATGAAGGCCCATCCATCCAACATAGTATATATTTGCATCGCTAACCCTAAATCTACCCCAACCACCACAATGTCCAGGTTCCCAAACTCCTAGCCCCACCGTTCGTGTGCGGCACCGCACCGGAAGCATCCGTGTTCGTGTGCGGCACTAAGGCCCCTCACCGGCAGCATCTGCATCCGCTTGCAGCTCCCAAGGACGGAAAGCGAAGTACGCGCGTGGCTCCCCACTGACCCCACGGCAACAACGGCGTCCGTGCATGCCTCCGCATGCAGCACTGGTGTCCGCGTGTGGCTCCCCGGTCCCCACAGCAGCAACGACATCCGTGTGTGCCTCCCTAGGCCGGCTGTGTGTGGCGGAACCGCCTAAAATAACATGCTTTCGGAGGCGCTCGTCTTCCACTAGACACTAAGCACCCTGAAAGTTAGCTACATCGAACAGTTTCATCGAGCCCACCCTAATGGAGAACTCGAAACAATCCACATTTTACATCTAGAATCCAGTAATAAGTACGAGTTTACAATACTTAGTCCGTTTCATACAATAAGAGTTCTTAGAAATTATTTATTACAATACCAAAGTTCAGAGTGTGATAATTAAACATCGAAATGAAAATAAGCATCTAGCGGAAACAATACAAGGATCCGTCTATGCCCACCAGAAGAATCCTTCACACAAGAGCAACTCCTCAAGCTGCACCTGCAACAGGGGTAAAATAAACTCTGAGTACACAATGTACTCGCAAGACTTACCCGACTAGTCGGGAATACTTTTCTAACTCCAAGGAGTATAATAGGCAATATGGGTTTGTTGTTTTCTTTTTATTTGCGAAAAGTATTACTAATAGTTCATCCTTATAGTCAAGTTTTATTAGCAGTCATGATTACTTCATTAGCTAACCATTCTAGGTAAGCACTTGTTCTACTTTCAAGCAAAGGTTGAGCCATCAGAACCATTTCACCATCTTTCATCTTTCAGTCGTACTACGGTGCTAGACCATAGCCAAGTCCACGAAAACGGTGATTAGCGAACCAATATATCCTAGCTGGGTACCTCGAAACACGCGCCCCGTTTATACCCTAGGCACGAACAAGACCAACCCATTCCACTCCTATCACAGGGTCTAGGTCCCCGTCCAAACTTGGACTCTAAGCCCCCACACTTGAGACCTGATCTTAGTATGGTGCTTAGACCTCCACCTTTCCCCACCTCCAATTAGTCGGTCTGGAAAGAGCCAGAACCCACAACAAGAGTGTAATGAGCCTTCCCGCTCCTATAAGCAAGTATGTGCTTAGGATAATAAGTCTATGACCTGACTACCATCCACAGCAACAGACGGTCCTTAATCGACATGGGTAGGCAAAACAATATAACCAAGCTAAGCCCCGTTGGCCACGGGACACAACCTATTACACCCACCAATATCCATACTATATCCTTGCCCTGTCTCTATTTTTCCTTTCATCATTTTATCATGAGAGTAATTATAATAATCACCTATTATGAGTAACGGTAGGTTACTCATGCTATCGAAAACCTAAGCATAGCAGCTACTCGAACCTGTACTAGTAGGACTCATAGGACATATATATTTATGCATGTGGTTTTCATAAAATTCTTGTAACGTAAATGCACATCACATATATATATTAAGTGATTATAAAAAATAAGGGTTATGCACCAGGAATTGCCTTGGGCAGGCGTGGTGTCAGCAGAGTCAGTCAGTGGCGGCTCTAGGACCTCCTACTACACAGAATCTCCTCCTCATACTACTCGACGATCTCCTCAAACTTGTGATCGTCGTTGGTCACGATCTACGCCAACTCTTTCTCTACATGCATACGATGATGATGCAACACTTAGTATTTATACAACAGCAACTCTTAAAATAAGAATACACATACTAAGCTACTAAGCTAGCTCTAATGACTAAGATACTAAGCTAACTATCATTTTCATCAAGCAAGGTGTTGGATTCAACTAACAAACACCTAGCTTTACAAATAAAGGATATATCTTTATTTTTACTAATGATTTAATGTATATTAAAACAAAGAGCATTTAACTACCCTAATACTTAATCTATTCTAAAGCTACAAAAATTATAGTGAGTACATAATAATACAATGAAGCTACTATAAAAAATTCAGGACTAAAGCTATCACCAATTTACTACAAAATTTTCGTACAATATTTAACCTAATAATATTGAGCACTCTCAAATGATTTAATATCTTCTGGTATCAACATGTATATATATGAACTAAAAACACTAACAGATAGAGCATAATTTTAGGAACCTAACAAAATTTATTTCATAATTTTTGGACACCTATACGGTTTTATATTAATCGCCAAAGTTTAGCTCAGAAATTAAATTAGAAAACTATTTCTAATTCCTTATGAAAAAGAAAAACGAATTCTTCCACATGGCCCACGCAACGTAGCGTGCGCGGCGGGCCACGGTGCGGCCCATGTGAGGCCGGCCTACAAGACGAGACAACCTATGGCGGGGGATCTTGCGCGCCCTGGTGATTTTGCAAAAGGGACCCCGATCTTCTCCCGAATTATGACTAAGTACTAACACTATTTCCCTCTCTCTCAAACCTTCTCACTTAACCCCCTGACTTTCCTAGAATTCCCCTACGTGCACCCCCGGTAACTCAGTGCACGGTGGCGCGGTGAGCGGCGGCACTGGGCGCCTACGCCAGCCGCCTGGGACCTGCGCGGGTCCACCTAATGGGTCGATCACCATCTCCGATCTTGGTGGCTATGCTAAGCGGCAGTGAGGGGTGGCGGGACGCGCTAGAGCGAGCTGCAGCAACGCGCGACCGTCTGCGATGGAGGCACAGCTACCCGGCGATCTAGAGCACCTAAGAACCTAACTGGCTAGCGAGGGAGTATTAGTAGACTACCGTGGACCTAGCTGAGGTGTTGGTTGGGGTGGGGGATGGCGGAGGAGGGCTAGCCACGTGCGGTCGAGCCGTGCGATGGCGTACCGTGATGGCAAGGTTGCATCAGCGATAACGGGCAGGCGGTAGCGGTTCCGCTGACGTGCACAAGGTGAAGAGGGAGCCAAGGCGAAGCTAGTGGTGCAAGTGAATTGGCTTGAGAGGGATGGTAGGAGGGCTGCCCACATCCACGGCCAGACGTGGCCTTATCGGCACGACGGCGGGAGAAACTCCAAATTGGAGCTTGGCCTTGCACAGTTCAAGACTGGGTAGGGTTGGGCAGCGAGAGGACGTGATGTGGAAACCATGGATGCACTGAATTGAATGGAGGTGATCATTCATAGGGTGATTTGATGGCGCGGCTCGACGGCGGCAGCAGAGGGAGAAAGAGAGAGACGGAGCGAGGTAGGTGGGCTTGGCTCGTCCTCACCTTAGTGGGACACGATCGAAGTGATCGTGGAGGCCCACGCACAGGCGCTAGCAGACAGGCACGCATGTTCACGACTGGCGTGGCCTGTGCGCCGTAGTGCCATCAATGACAAGGCGACGACGAGCCCAACCACGTGCACGCGGTAGAGGCGGCATCGCACTGGGCTGGCAGCGGCGCAGAGATGCAGAGGAAGGCACGGACATGACGGAGAGGCGATGACACCGACAGTGGCTGCGACACGGCATAGGGTGAGTCACAGTGTGGCAGCGCGGCGGGGCCGGCGGCAGCACCGCCTGGCTGTGCAAGTAGCAACAACGGCTCCGCGCACCAGGAGCCAGTGGCGGCTAGGCCACAGCCAGGCCAGAGCAGCCGTGGCTGGCCACGCGTGGCAGCGCGCGTGCGTGCGGGACAGTCAGCGTGGCGACGCCGAACGCCCGAGCTTGGTGACCATGCCCACACAGCCAACCAGCCCGAAACCGTGTCGTGCATGGATTTTAAAGCGCCTATAAAACTAAACGGTTGCTTCTGGACCTTAGCCATCTTCACCATACTCAAAGATGGCATATGAGACTACCAAATCAAGCTATAACACCACACCACCCCTTAACCCAATCTCTCAAAATAATTTGCTAAATATAGCAATGTCTAGCTGTTGACAAACTTAGAAAATTTTCTAAGTTTTGAGCTGAACTTAATTTCAATTTGCAATTCCTAGGCTAGTAGAAATATTAGCTAGTAATATCATTTTTCGACAGCAATTATTTCACTGTCATCTACAAAGTTTGTACTTCAAACTTATATCACACACATGTTCTATAGTATTTTTGCTTAATAAAAATTAGTTTTCAACCCTACTTGATATACATGAGCTATTGAATCAACTTTCATTTAGCATTTTTATTGATCATTTTAAGTTATAAGAAATTTATCTACACATTCTATCACATACAGTAACACATAAACATGATGCTCATGACATGTTTTAGTAAATGATTTAGGGTGTAATACCGAGGGTGTTACATTGTGGCCTTCGTGTGTGGCTCACTGGCTCCCCACGCTGTCGGTGCCGACGTCCGCGCATGGCTCCTATAGAGCTCTCAAGGAATGACGCGGGGACGGGGACATTGTCGGGGACAAATTCCCCAGGGACAGGGAGGAGACGTCACCCGTGACCATTCACGGGTACAGAGACGGGTAATTTCCTCCCCATGGGGACGGGGAAGCAACCCTCGATGGGGAATTCCCCGTTGCCATCTTTACTCTTGGCTCTACCGTTTCATGTTCTTGGCTCTACTGCACCCCAGCCAAAAAGGCTTGGTCAATGCTCGGTTGAAGATGCTGAACTTTGTTGACCACTCCCGCTAACAAATATAAGCAAAAAGTCCATTTTGCCTCCCGTAACTATCAACAAAAAATCAGTTTTTCTGCTTCAACTACAAAATCAGACACAACTCCTTCCTCATCTCCCAAACCAGAAATGTGACCCATGGTTGTTTCCTGCGGTTGTTTTGGTCTTTTTCTTTTATATTTATTTGGTTGAATCTTTAAAGAATCAAAGTAAATCACGAAAAATCATAAAATAGAAAAGCTAATTTTTTTTTGACTTCATGTGAGTAGATCTATACAGTAAACATACGATATGATATGCTTCAGTATAAAGTTTTTGTTATAGCTTTATTTTTATGTTTTTTGTAATTATTTCGTAGTTGCAGTTTTCGGTGGTCCAATTGTGATAAATTTTTATGATGGACTAATCATTGTATGCTTGAGCTATAGTGAACATTTCATGATCATTAGATCATGTCTGACTGAGTTATAGATTTGTTTAGGTTTATGCTTATTAAATGGTTTTTAAATAGTTAAAAGTGTGTAAAAATAGAGAATGTGCATTTTTTCTGTAATGTTCTCTGTAACAACACGGTTATGTTAAGTGTTCATAAGATATAACAGCAGTAACAGTACATAGAAAACACACAATTTTCTATTTCTATACAATTTTAGCTATTTAAGAACTATTTAACAAGCATAAACGATCTACATAAATCTATAACTCAGTCATACATGATCCAATAAGTATGAATGTTTACTGCAGCTTAAGCCCATGCAATGATTATCTTGCCATGAAAATTTCACCAAAATTGGATCATAGAAATTGTAGTTATAAATTAATTATAGAAAACCATAAATCTAAAACTATAGCAAAAACTTTATACTAAAGCATATTATATCATATGTTCACTGTATAGACTCACTCATCTAACAAAATTGGATTTTCTATTATATATTTTTTCTAATTTACTATGATTTTTTAAAGATTTAGCTGAAATAAATATAAAGAAATAGAAAAAGACCCGCTGAGGGAAACAACATGTGTCCGGTTGTGGAAGATGAAGGAGTTGCCTCCGATTTTGTAGTTGAGGGAAAAAAAAGATGAAATTTGCTATTGTTGAGAGAGGTAAAATGAACTTTTTCTCATATAAATAGCTTTATATATAAACCAAAAAAATAAGAAGATACATATCCCCAAGAATACAATAATATACTACTACTAATACTAATAGTACGATGGTAGTACATGCTAGCAAGCAGTGGCCAACAAGCCTAGTCACTGGCATTGGGCCCTACGCAGGCCTTAGCCTCTGGGCTCCACAGCCACTGAACCAGGAACTTCCTTCCCTTCCTTCCGTTCACATTCCAGCTCCTCCCCTGCGCGTCCACCGCTACCTTCCCGGCGTACCCGCCGCCACCTCCCGTCCCGTACACCCCCTCGCACAGGTCGGCGATCTCGGTGGGCGCCGTGGGGTCCTCCCCGGCGTACCACGCGTTTACGAGCGGGTTCGTGGCGAGCTCGGCCAGCTCGTGCGCGATGACGCTGACCATGCCGTCGACGCCCGCGTCGCCGTTGGGCGGCCTCAGCGCCGCCATGCCGCTCCGGGACATGTAGGAAGGCAGCGCGAACGGGTACGCGCAGACGTCGGCGCAGCGGCCGCCGCTGTGGCCGACCCACGCGTAGGGCAGCGTGTGGCCCACGATCGACGGGAAGGTGAAGTAGTGGAAGCCGCAGACGGCGCGGCAGAAGTCCTGGACGCCGACGCCGGGCGCCGTGAGCACGAGGTAGGCGCCGCCGCGGGCGTCGGCGGGGAGGCGGCCCGCGGCGACCGCGGAGGCGAGCACGCGCTGGATGTCGAGGCGGGAGAGCGAGCGGCCCAGCGAGGTCGACTCGTCGGCGGCCTCCCCGGCCAGCGCGACGCGGCGGGTGACGTTGGCGAGGGTCTGGTCGGCGTAGAGCGCGGCGGTGGCCCACCAGTCGGCGACGGAGGGCCGCGGCGGGGACGGGTCGGAGAGGGAGAGGAGGAAGTCGCGGATGGGGGCCTGGTGCGCGGGGTCCCAGCGCCCGTACCAGAGCACGTAGAGGCGGAGCGGCGCGGCGGAGAGGACGGGGCCCATGTGGTAGCGGAGGTCCACCAGGTCGGAGCTGCCCTCGTACTTCTTCGACGCGCCCACGAGCGGGTCGCCGCCGCGCCCGTGAGGGTACGGCGTGGCCGCCATCGCCGAGGCGAGAAGGCCTGGGAGCAAGAGGACGACGATGGCGGCGGCGAGCGCCATTTCGAACTGTTTGAGCGCGCGTGTTTACTGCGTGGTCGTGTTTGTGTGACAATGATGATTGTGAACGCTCATTCCGACCGTGAGTGGAGTGAGAGCAAGGAGAGGTGGAGTATTAAAGGAGGGCTCGGAGTGGTGGGCGGCAGGATGACAGTGGCAGGAAGGGTTGGCTGGCAACTGGCACCGATGGGATGGGAGCTGGGAGCTGGATCCAGCTACATGCATGCAATGCAACGCTGCGGTTGCTGAGCCTTGCTTAGTTCCACCCCAACTTCAAAAAAGTTGCTACAGTACCTGTCACATAGAATATTTGCGGTCTGTGCATGGAGCATTAAATGTAGACGAAAATAAAAACTAATTGCATAGTTTGGTGGGAAATTGCGAGACGAACGTTTTGAGCCTAATTAGTCTATGTTTGAACACTATTTGCTAAATAAAAACGAATGTGCTACAGTAGCCCGAAATCCAAATTCCTCCCGCTGAACAAGGGCTGAGTGAGGCTGGCGCATGGACGATGGAGAGTGAAGGCTGTGTGGCGTAGTAGGTGGCGGAGGCATGAGCACGACTGCTGCACAAGGGGCCAGGGATTTGCAAAACCCAGGGCCAAAATTCGAAAAGTTTAAACATTTTTCGGCTGGTTCGCTGGGTCCTGGACTCCTGGGTGTGTTGGGTACGCGGTGCTAGCTCGACCGGATGTCCCGTCCCAATTCCCGAACGTCGATGGCCGGCCGCCGGAAGTTTCACGGGGCAACTGAAGGAATGCGCCTTGTTTTGTGAACCGGGTCCAGCTGGACTGCGCACTGTACTACTGGTACCACAGGGTTTCGCCACTGTCTGGAAAGCGACGAAGAAGAGGGCGTGCCCCCGAGTCTGATCCACAGAGGTGTGGGACAGCGCCCGACAGGGCACCACCGTACGCACGGACCATGGTGGTTGGCTGTGTTCATTGCTCAGTACGATGGAGCTGCGCTGCACTGCGCAATGCGGTACATGATACTGTACATGCATACTCCTGTTGCTACGTGCTCGATCTCATATGAATGACGGGCACAGCACGCGGTTCTTCACCCATTTGTTTTTTCCGGTCTTGCAGACACGCTCCAGGAACAGGCGCGTGTACCCAGGAGCAGCAGCTAACGTGACGGAGTGCAATGTACCCATGTACCGAGCCACCAAGCCTTACCTGGTCCCGCGGCGCTAAACTCGGAATCGACGGAGCATCATCATATCGTGCCAATCACAAATACCCACGAAGAAAACGATTTCACCTTCTATTTCACTACCCACTGGGTGTTCTTTTCACCTTTCCCTCACGGATACTTCCTCCCTATTTTTACATGTCACATTAACTATATTCTAAATTAAATATTACTATTGTTTGACTAATCGTTTAAAAAAAAAAATCCTTGACCAACTCACGTCGTCCACCATGCTGGTGGGCACTTGGCGTAGGCAACAAGTGTATGGACTTTGAAATTTAAGTAAAGTTCAACTTAAATCATCACAAAAACAGTTAAAATAAAAACCTCTAATTTCCAAAAACCCTCCTTTAGCAGTAACTAACTTTTGAGGGTTCGGTTACAGTTAGTTTTAGTGCACCATGACTGGGATAGGGATACAGCAATTTTATGGTAACGTGATTTACGGTGTTCTGCCGTATGTATGAGCTTTTGCTTAAAGTGTTTTTTTTTTCCAGTTTTTATTGTCACAAAAGGATGCTATCGACTCAAAAGGGATTGAAAATAAGATACTATCTAGAAAGAAGTAGCTTGCTGCAGTGTGGCGGGGTTTGTAGCGGTTGCTATAGTAGATTGCAGTTGTTTTCTTGCAGCCTGAAAAACTGCAGCGAGCATAGCCAAAAAAGACAAAGGACCAAAAGAATGGGCCAGAGCCCATTAGAGAAGCATTTTACACTGACGCCAGCCCAAAGGCCACTCAAGAAAGGCACACGTTTCTCGACGCCTCCAAAAGATGGCGGAGATGAATGGGCATATACACATAACACGCAGGCCACTGATAACACGGTTCATTGTAGCTAACTTGCTATCCCATCTTCCATTTCAAACCTGTGTTGGTATGATTACCATTTACGAAACACAAATTAAGTTGCACCTAATAAACAGGTTAGCTCAAATGGCCACGATCCCTACACCCCTCTCTCTCAATTATAACCTTTTCACACACGTACAGTACAGGTTTGAAGAACTGTGACACCAGCACCAGCTGGTGGGTTCCTTTTGTACTTTGCTTATGGCCATTGGTGGTTTCTCTTTAGGTATATTTTGTACATACAATAAGTTAGACAAACTGGCCATAGAATAACTTATTTTATAGCCACTTTGATTTACGATAATATTTATACCAATTTACGATAACATGAATATGCATTTACGATACTCGTGTTACTATAACTCATGGTGATATTTACGATAATGTTATAGTAAATCACTTAGTAAGGAGTTACTGTAATCTCGTAAATTAGCATGGTAATTAAAGTGGCCACAGAATAAGTTATTCTATGGCCAGCCGTAGAACAGTATATATATATATATATATATATATATATATATATATATATATATATATATATATATATATATATATATATATATATATATGCCAAATATTCTAGGGAATTTGTTTTTTGTCTTAAAAAGAAAAAAAAAGAAAAGGGCTTGTGGTGGTATGCTAATTCAAAGCTGCAATCCCTGATTTATCTTGATCATCTACAAAATTTCCATACCATGCATTATTGGCCAGCTGTACTTTTTTTTTAAACCATTAGCCAGCTGTACTACATTGTGTTGAAAACGTACGTCTAGCTGTTTTACCAGCAAATAAGGAAATTTCCTTGTTTGCTGCCCACTGCCGGCTAGCTATATGCTAGCTATTGGCGCATTCACTAGTTCTTTCAGCTAGCCTGCCTCGGTCAGCATTTTGTTTGTACTACGACATGCATGCATGCATGCTCAACGCCTTAATCTCGTGATAAGTAGCATGTATAATATACTATAATCCTACCAGGTGGATCCGAGTGATTCTCTTGCCTTATTTTTGTCCATTTGCTTTTATACATGAAATTTTTGTAATGCAGTCATGCATCTCCAAACTGAATCTACTGTTAGATGCTCCAAATGTAGGGAAATAATCATGGAAATTGTCAATCATTGAATATTTCCTGTATATAAGCAAAAAAAAAGGATTTTCAGTCCTTTGCTCTAACCAGCTGAGCTACCAGAACTATTTGCCTAAAGTCTCTTTTCTTCATCTATGAGCATCCTACCTGCAGTGGAGGAGCTTGCTGGCCACGGACCGGATGGAAATGATCTTTATATGGAAATGAAGGAATCTGGAGTAATTAATTCCAAAAATATTGAGGAATCAAAGATAACTCTAGTGTATGGTCAAATGAATGAACGGCCGGGAGCTCGTATAAGAGTTGGTTTAACTGCTCTAACTATGATGGAATATTTCCGAATAATCATTACAGGAATCAATCGCATATGTTGGTTTAGAATTGCTCGGGAATTTATTGATTGTGACTTTTTTCAGTTTTAGGGGGGCTAGTCTACTCCAAGGCAGATTTTTCATTTGGAGGCTTTCTTGATACCTTTTCCAATTCTTTATTTTTTATAGCTGAGTTACTTCTTCAAGAATCCGAACCTACTTTTCTATGGCTAGCCTGGGAAATGGGCTTCATTCAAGTCTTGGTCTTTTCGGATTCACTTATTGTCGGCGTGAAAACGTGGCAGCCGCGTCGGGTGGATACGCAGCAAGCCGGAACGATCTGGAGATCTGCCTGGCTTCAACACAGGACCAGTCGATCCTGTGAATTCCCAAGGACGTGCCAGTCAATTTGACCTGCAATTGACAAGGAGAGAAAGTTTATCAGTAATTTAGGGTGGAACATGCTGGTTTTACCCAGACAGTTTTAAGTGTGCCGCTTCGGGAGCAGCCAGACGGGAAAATCGACTAAATAGCCGATATGAGAAGAAATCGACTATCAAGGACTGTAACGCTCGTGGATCATGATTGATTTTATAGTAACGAATACAATGCACCCAGTTTTAATGATCCTTTCCCTTAAGCTATTAACATATATGCGTCAAAGATACATCACTGACTAAATTAGATCTGATCAATACGTGGTGTAGAGCTAATGAATCCGGTGAAAAGGGATATGCCGCGCAAACAATCGACTGTTTGATATAGGCAGATCTACGAATTGTCTAGATCTAATCTACTACCGTCAACATTGAGGTTCGACCGGATCGTTGCAGCTATGATAATGATGATAGTCTAGAACCAGAAAATCTATAGAACCGACCATACTTCAATAGGTTCATGAAAGCGTGCCATATCTGTGAAAACACAGGCGAATCAGCTAAAATATCCGATTCAGGTAGAAAAGGGATTACAGCATGAGAACAATTGACTGTTTAATATGGTCAGATCTATAAACTCATCAAATCTAACATGTTATCCTTAATAGTGGGGTTCGACCGGATCGATGGCAGCCATGATAAAGATAACAGATCAAACCTTAAAAATAAACAGATCTATTTACATTTAACAGAATCATGAAGACATACTATAAGCGTTAAAGTACGGACAATCGGCTATTTAGCCGATGTAGGCATAGCAAACAGCCAAGGTCACTCCTAGTCGAAAGCAAATCTACTAACTAGCATACTCCGATCTAAAGTGCTAACAGTGGGGATCGACCGGATCGCTACAGCCATAATAGCGAGCTATAGACCAAATTCAACTAGCTGGTAAACCTTCTCAAGATCAGACACGCCTTAGCTGCATACTATGCACGATCAAGATTGAAGTAGAATGACTGATAAAACATAATCCATCATTTGAAGTAAGAACCATCGCAATTTGACAAAATAAACGATGGACTAAAAGGATGTGAGGCCGATCTAGATCGATCTCGATCGGGCAGGTTGATATTGCTGAAACTAATGACAACAAGAACATCAGCAAGATCGATAACTTAATGAATCTACCCGAAGGATGCCATCCTTAGGTAGAGCCGATAACTTGACCTTAATCTAATTCGAGCAGTGGAGGTCGAACTTAACCGATGCAGCCATACTTGAACTAGATAAGGATCGATAACTAACTTATACTAGAGCTCATAAGAGGTCAGCCGGACCGATGCAGCCTTACAAATAAAAGTATAAGCCATGACGGTACTTACGGACAAGCCGGAGGTCGACCGAATCGATGCAGCCCTGCTTGTTGAAGAACTCGCCGAGATCTACAGTACTCCTACTCCTAAGGGTTGGCGTGAAGCCGAAAAAAGTAATTGGTATTGACTGATTGGATCTCTCTTACAATAGCCGGTGTCCAATATTTATACCCGGAACCTAAATATGAATCCTACTCGAGTACGACTCATTACAATCTTTGGTATAAGAGAAAATATTCCTATCTTAAGATAACTTGGACTCTAATATTTCCTTTTTATAGAGTCTGACATGTTTCCCCCCTCGACGCCATCCGTATGTAGTCCGTTGATATTGTCTGCTGACATCATTTATAAAATAGCCGATTCTGACACTACATCAAAACCAGCTGACCTCGACTCACACCCAATCGATCCCTTGATAATACCATTTTATAAGCCTTGAGTTCCCGCGTTCTTCTTTCCCAAATTTTGGTGTAAACACATGCCCCCCAATTTTGGGATAAAAGTAATTTTATTCTAAAATTACCACGTCTATACCCCCGATGGGTCCATAGTCACGGGTAGAGAACCTTGATCTGGGGCCTACCAACGTCCTTGCCTACTTATGAGCCTACACTTTAAAGCTTCATGAGAGCACTATTGCTTCACAGGTGCTTGGATTCAATCTTTCAGACCGACTATAAATGCTTATCCGACCCTGGCGAGAGCAACCCAACGACTCAGTTAGGTTTCCCTTCTACTTGCCTCCTCGAGTGCCCTTGGCTCTGCTAGACCCTCCATGGTCTAATTCCTTACTATGAGGGTCTTGAATGGTTAAAAGAATTCTTGTGCATAGGGCGATTGTGTCACTCATTTTAGTGCCTTGTCGAGCAAGAGGATCAGCTACTGCGGTTAGAAGAATTCTTGTGATGTCACCTGGGTTTTCTCACCATCAGCGTAGAGTTGTTCTAGTGTTTACAAGGGTTCAAATGTGTGGACACATTCCCTTGTTCACTCTATTAAGTGCTCATGCCGAGAAATTGGTTGGATATATGGGCATCTTTTTAGCAGGCGGCCCTTTCTCTCCCCTAATGCTACTTCTATCAGCGGGCCGATATGACTTAGTTCATGATGACCTTTGGCCTTGTGGGGATCCGGACTCCTTTCAATCCAAGGAAGTCTTAGTGGGTCGATCGTCGGTCAATGTAAATCCTTTGTATCAATCCCACGATATCTGTAATTATGGGAAGCAATAAGTCTTAATCCGTTGTGCTTCCGTGAACCATTCCCTGAATTTCTAGAGTGTTAATCCATTTCCATAACTGACTTCAATTTCATGCCCCTGACGAAGCCTATCTTCTCATCTCCTGAGCTATATATACGGGCCATGGTTGTGGATCGAAAAACAACCTACTTCGTCCCAAACCTTCTGTGCCTTTAGTGCATTTTGCTTTCTAATAGGCTTAAAGACATGGAGAACGGCAAGAGGCCTGCCGAAGAGGCCCTTGATGAGTCTATGCCACCACACCAGCGTCTTCGTCACTAGGAGAATGCAACCTGTGATCTTGGGCGGATGGACTTTCATCTGAATGCACTGCAGGATGCCCTCATCATCTCAGAACATGGGGCCAACTCCACTCAAGCGAGCCTAGCCGAGGCTGAGGCTAGAATTATGGGTGATATATCCACCACAATTCTCTGTTTCTTTTAGTGTTGTCTTCAAGATCTTGATTATCCCTTCCTTGAATCTTTCTAGACCTATCGGCCTAGTTGGAAAGCCTTTGATCAACTACAGAGTATGCGGTAAGATTCGTCAATGCTAGGGGTGCTGTGCTGGTGGTTCACCTGTACAATGCCCCAAATGGTGTCAGAGAAGTTGTCCTTCATGGTGTTCATCATGGTGCTGCCATGGCATTGGCTGTTGCGTAGGTGTCAGTGTTTCGAGTAAACACCAACAAGTAAATTTGTATTATTGCGCGTCTGGCTTAGATGGTGTGCTAAGTGGACATGAGGTTTATACTGGTTCGGGCAGAATGTCCCTACATCTAGTTTATTACTATTGCTCATGTTACTAGCACTGAAAAGTTTGTAGTAGGGGTTACAAACGGGTGAGAGAGGGACTGGTCCTAAGTCTTTGGAGGTGTGTATGTGTTGTGTGATGTTCTGACGCGGTGTGTTGAACCGATGCTATGTGATGCACTTGTTCGATGCCCCTCTAAGGGACACCCTGCTTTCCCTTTTATAGATGAAGGGAAAGCACGGGTTGCAACAAGAGAAAAAAGAAGAACAAGAGGGAGAGAAAGTCCTTTAGGGTCGTCGGGCCTTTCCTTTCCTTTGTGCAGGCCCCACTGACATGGCCGGTGGTGACAGAGACAGTCCCACGCTGGGCGCCTGTCCACTTGATGATGCCATGCCCTAACGTTGTCAGCGGGTCATGATGTCCCGTGCTGATCAGTGACCGTACAGGGAGTGGGCAGCACAGTGACCACGCGTCCATCACCGTGGGCGATGTGAATCCCCAAGAATGACATGTCATGGGGATGGTGTCGATGCGAGACCCACGGGATACCCCTCAAGGAAGGAAGAAGATCTAGTCTAACTAGGATTCTTTCCATGTAATCTTAGTAGTAGTATTATTCTGTAATCCTACTAGGAACTCTCATTGTAAACCGACTAGGACTCTGGCCTCCTGACTATATAAAGGAGGGCGGAGTTCCTGGAGAAGAGAGTTAGAGACAACACTTTACAATCAATCCAACTCAAAGGCTAACGCCAACTGGACGTAGGGCTGTTACTCGATCACGGTCGAGGGCCCGAACCAGGATAAATCGACTGTCTTTTGAGTTTACCGTCGAGTTCTGCATACGCTGAAGCCCAAACAAACTATTCCGGGTACCCCCCGTGGCAGGCAATCGGTGGTGAAACATCGATAGCTGGCGCGCCAGGTAGGGGCTTTCGGCGAATTTGCATCCAAGAGCTCGATAGACCTCGACAACATGATCTTCTCGATGGGATCAACCTTCATCTTTGGTTCATGCATCTATGAGGCAGGCGACAATGGCAAGCTCCAAAGCTATCTCCTCAAAGATTCGGATCACCATGAAGACCTTTCTATTTTGGCGACTACGACAGATCAACTCGCCGGAAGATTCGCGTAGCTCGTGGTGTCCGATCCAACTCAGATTTCGCGGCTTTGCGCATCCGACTCAAACTCAGGCTCCGCATCCAAGATGGAGTCTTACCCGAGTTCTTTCGAGAAACCAAGTCCTTTTCCAGCAAGGTTCTAGAACGTGGCCTCGGCCTATCAAGAATACAACTTGGAGTACACTCAGAGTCCTTTCAAGAAGTCAGGTCCTTTTCTGTTTGGACTCCACAACATGGCAAAATCTTATCAGGCACGGCCCAAAGGATCCCTCGATTCAGTGCTTAGAATGCCACTGAAAGAAGCTTAGGAAGGTCTCATACTAACTATAACATCTCAAGACTGCATCGTCCACTGGCCAGGTTCTGTTCCTGAGGATAGCGGTACCCGACTAGTCGGCACGACGACAACAACAATTCTACCCTACCAAGAAGGAGACTCGATCTGTGACCTTGAAGCCTCTACTAAAGTTATCAATGACTACGACAGTGTGGAAACCAACACCGATAATAGAACAATTCATGCACGAGAAGTATTCATGGTTTGACGTCGTCGATCACCATTGGTCCCCCTAGAAGCACCCGACATTAGGTCATCGGATGAATCTAAGTCCAACATATCACCCTTTATCCAGGGGCACGATGGTGAGACCGAGAATCAGAAGCAAGCCAGAGAAAGAAGAAACAAATTAAAACAAGGACGCCAACGCCGTGCTAGGCAGCGCAAGGAAGCTTGGATAAGATATGAATCAGATCTGGCCGAGTACAATAGAAGAAAATCAGAGCAAGAAGTTGAAGAAAGACGCGCGGCGAATACACCCTACAATAGGATCCGAGAAGCACTAGAAGAACTCAGAGCGACCTCACATCCCAGTGAAAGACAGGAATAGCACCAGGACCTTCTCTGATTAGGAGCCCTAAGGACGCACGATGGAAGGACCCACTCAAGACTACCTGCCAGGTCAACATCTCATGGGCAGAAAGATCAAAATCAAAAGAAGTCCGCTTTTGAGAGACTCGGACCAAGTGAAAGTCACAACAGAGAAAGTAGAAGGGACTATAGTCAAAACTACTGAGTCGAACAACCAAGAAAGATCAGAAGCAAAGTACCTATTTAGACAGCCCCGCAGAACTACTCTCACCAAGACAACAGTTGGCTAGAAGGAGGTGCTGAATCAGAATACACAGAAGTAAGAACGCACGATAGATTCTCCTGTTTTACAAACAGACTTGCTTCAATATGACTACCTTACAAGTTCAAGCCATCCAACCACTCTAAATATGATGGCAAGACTGAACCAAGGCAGTGGCTTAGGATTTATTGGTAGTCGATTAAACTAGCTGGAGGAGACAACGATATCAAGACCTTGTTCTTTCCCATGGCCCTAGAAACCATGCCCCTCCAATGGTTCGACAAATTAAATCTAGGGTCAATCAGAAATTGGGAGGACATGCAAAGAGTTTTCTATGAAAACTTCGTGGGTATCATTACGCACCCCATCACCCACGTAGAATTAAAAGGACTCAAGCAGAAAGGAGGCGAAAGTCTCAGAAATTACTATCGATGATTTGGCGAACTACGTGCTCAAGTACATGACATCACCGAACGAGAAGTAATCAAAGCTTTCTCTCATGGAATCATGGCTAGGTGGCAATTTTAGGACTTCTGCAAAGAAAACCTAAGAAACAATGAAGAATTCAGACACACAGTAGAAAAGATGATTACTACAGAGGAGAAGACACGAGAAAGGTTCCCGGATAGAAACAACCAAGACAACCTAGACAAGCAAAATCATCGAAACATCAGACATCAGGAAAGAAAATGTGGACCAGATAACACCGTAGCGGTGGCTGACAAATCAAGGAAGTTTTCCAAACCCAGAAGGTATGACGACATTGAAAACATGCATTGCATCTGGCACCCTAAAGGAAATCACACCATCGGAAATTGCTACACCTTCAACGATCGATACACAAGAAAAGATAATAAGGTAAACACTAAAGAAGACAATAAAAAAAAGATGAAGACAACCACGAAGACAAGGGATTCCAAAAATCCAAGGGGACAGTAGCAGTGATCTTCGCCGGGGCCCCAGATTCCAGAAGCAAACATCAAGAAAAGCTAGCTCTACGAACCATCATGGCAGCAGAACCGGCTACTCCAAGATATCTCAATTGGTCATAGTATCCAATCCAGTTTTCAAGAGAAGACCAATGGACTAGCGTAGGAAACACAGGCCATTATCCACTGGTTCTAGATCCAACTATCTTCGGTATGACTGTCACAAAAGTACTAATTGATGGGGGAGCCAGACTCAACATCATTTTTTCAGAAATGCTAAGGAAGATGGGACTACAACTCGTCGGGATGATTACACCAATGAGCACCCCTTTTTATGGGATAGTACCCGGCAAGGTAGCCATGCCACTTGGACAAATCACTCTACCGGTTACTTTTGGAAGTCCCTCAAACTACCGAATAGAGTTCATGAAGTTTGAAGTTGCAGACTTCGATTCATCATATCACGCAATCCTCGGGCACCCAGCACTAGCAAAATTCATGGTGATACCGCATTACCCGTACCTATTGCTTAAGATGCCAGGGCCTAACGGTGTCCTTTCCCTTCGAAGTGATTTGAAGCACGCTTTTGACTGTGATGTTTAGGCAATTCAAATTGCAGCCAAAGCAGAAGCCGCCAATAGTAGAAAAGAAATAGCCACTATTGCCGTAGAAATGAGCCCAGAAGAACTAGAGATACCGGCTAAAAAGCCTATCATCCTCGCACCACCAAAAGAAGCCGACGTCAAGCAAATCGACCTGGGCACCAGTGATCCCTCCAAAATGACAACCATCAGCGCCCACCTCTTGGCAAAATAGGAACTTACGCTCACCAACTTTCTTCGGGACAACAAAGATATCTTTGCTTGGAAGCCGACCGACATGCTAGGTGTCCCAAGAGAGTTGGCTAAGCACAAAATCAATATCAATGAAGGCTCCAAGCCTATGAAGCAACGGCTACGACGATTCTCACCCGACAAGAAGGCAACAATTAAAAAAGAAATCACAAAGCTAATGGCAGCCAGATTCATCAGAGAAATCCTTCATCCAGATTGGCTAGTAAACCCAGTTCTAGTACAAAAAAAGAATACGGACGAGTGGCGCATGTGCGTCGACTACACAGATCGCAACAAACACTGCCAAGAAGATCCATTCGGGCTACCACGCATTGATCAGATAGTTGATTCAACAGCAGGATCTGCCCTATTACCCTTTCTTGATTGCTATTCAGGATATCACCAGATCGCATTAAAGGAACAAGACCAGAGCAAGACATCTTTCATCACTCCGTTCGATGCCTACTGCTACAAGACCATGTCGTTCGGACTCAAGAATGCTGGAGCCACTTAGCAAAGAGCTATCCAAACGTGCCTTGGTGAATAGATCGGCGAAAACATAGAGGCATATGTGGATGACGTAGTAGTAAAAACAAAGAACCCGGACACACTAATTGAAGACTTAAAGCAAACCTTCGAAAACCTAAAAAGGTGGAGGTGGAAATTGAACCCAAACAAGTGTGTATTCGGAGTTCCTTTAGGACAACTACTCAGATTCTTGGTCAGTCATTGTGGAATCGAAGCCAGCGCCAAGTAAATTCGAGCCATAACAGAGATGGACCCTCCTCGAAATGTCAAAGATGTGCAGAAACTAACAGGCTGCATGGCGGCCCTCAATCGTTTCATATCAAGACTCGGCGAAAAAGGGTTACCTTTCTTTAAACTACTAAAGAAGACAGACAATTTTGAGTGGACAGAAGAAACCAACGAAGCTTTCAAAAGACTTAAGGCATACCTCACCTCCTCGCCCGTTCTCACACCTCCAAAGAAGTACGAAGACATGATGCTGTACATTGTGGCAACTTCTACTGTGATCAGCACAGCGATAGTCGTAGAAAGAGAAGAAGAAGGGCGCGTATATAAAGTACAACGCCCCATATACTACATTAGTGAAGTACTGTCAGAATCAAAAATCTGGTACCCGCATGTGCAAAAACTACTCTACGCCCTTCTGATCACTTCACGCAAGCTTCACCACTATTTTGAAAGCCACAAGATTACCGTGGTGATAGATTTCCCACTCGGAGACATCCTACACAATAGAGATGCAACAGGGCGCATATCTAAGTGGGCAGTTGAACTTGGTGCTCTCAATATCGATTTCACCCCACAGAAGGCAATTAAATCTCAAGCCCTTGCTGATTTTATTGCTGAGTGGATAGAAATTCAACAACCTATGTCAAATACCATCCTTGACCATTGGAAGATGTACTTTGATGGATCGCTCAAGCTAGGCGGAGCCGGTGCAGGCGTCCTCTTCATTTCTTTAGACGGAAAACAACTCAAGTATGTCCTTCAGATATTATGGCAAGCTACAAACAATGAAGCAGAATACGAAGCCCTCATCCACGGGCTCCGAGTGGCAATTACCCTTGGAATCAAGCGATTACTCGTATATGGCGATTCGGCAGTAGTCATCAACCAAGTCAACAAAGATTGGGACTGCACCAAAGAAAACATGGGCACTTACTGTGCTGAAATACGAAAACTCGAAAAACATTTTCATGGATTAGAAATTCTACATGTCCTACGCGATTCTAATATTGCGGCAGACGTCCTCGCCAAGCTCGGATCGAACAGGGCGAAGGTCCCACCCGGCGTATTCATAGAGGAGTTATTAGCTCCCTCTATCAAACAACCCGATGAGATAACCCCTGAACTCCCAGCTAAAGACACCCAGATTTTGGTAATCACCACCTCATGGACCTAGGTTTTTATTGATTATATCAAAGAGAATAAGTTACCAGCAGAAAAAGAGGAGGCTACCCAGGTTGTTCGCAGAAGCAAGAACTACGTCCTAGTAGGGGACAAGCTGTACAGAAGAGCCGCATCATTAGGAGTACTCCTAAAATGTGTCTCATTTGAAAAAGGCAAAGAGATCTTAGATGAAATACACTCAGGTTGCTATGGAAATCATGCCGCTTCAAGAACACTAGTCGGCAAAGCATTCCGCACCAGATTCTACTGGCCAACTGCTTTGAAAGACACAGAAGAACTTGTCAGAAAATGCAAAGGTTGTCAAATGTTCGCAAGACAAGCTCATGTACCAGCTCACAATCTCATCTGCATCCCACCCGCTTGACCTTTCTCCTGCTGGGGGCTGGATCAAGTAGGACCTCTTAAGAAAGCAAAGGGCGGTTTCGAGTACATCTTTGTAGCAATTGACAAGTTCACCAAGTGGATTGAATACAAACCACTCGCAAAATACAGCACAGCCAAAGCAGCCGAGTTCATCCAAGACATTATGCACCGCTTCGACATGCCCAATCGAATCATCATAGATTTGGGTTCTCCCTTCACAGCTACAGAATTCCAAAGTTGGGCATAGGATTGCGGCTTCGGCATAGATTACGCATCAGTCGCACATCCAGAAGCCAACAGACAGGTAG
The DNA here is from genome assembly GCF_019320115.1 of Miscanthus floridulus. Lineage (NCBI taxonomy): Eukaryota > Viridiplantae > Streptophyta > Magnoliopsida > Poales > Poaceae > Miscanthus > Miscanthus floridulus. Next base: position 128,739,430 of record NC_089580.1, on the reverse strand, counting down.
AAAGAGCTAACGGACTCATACTAGCCGGATTAAAACCAAGATTATATGAAGAACTAGTGGACTATGGATCCAAATGGATTGAAGAATTACCCAAAGTAGTATGGGGGCTACGAACTCAAATAAGCAGAGCCACCGGATACTTACCTTTCTTCCTAGTTTATGGATCAGAAGCCATACTACCTGCCGACTTGATCTGGACGTCACCAAGGATAGAACAATATGACGAAGGAGAAGCAGAACACACCCAAAGATTAGAACTCGATAGTATAGAAGAAGTCAGAGTAAACGCTACCCTTCAATCAGCTAGATACCTCCAAGGCTTAAGACGCCACTACAACAAGAATACCCAGCCTCGATCCCTCCAAATCGGAGACCTAGTACTAAGAAAAATACAAAAAACTGACGGACGCCATAAACTACTTAGTCCATGGGAAGGTCCTTTTATTGTCACAAAAGTCACTGGACCAGGCACGTACAAGTTGATAACTGAAGATGGAAAAGAAGTCAACAATACATGGCACATCAGCCAACTAAGAAGATCCTATGCATGAAAACAACTCAAGGAAGAATATATATACAAGCCACATGAGATCAACGTTCATGATCAATAAAGATGGTGTTCCTCGACAACATATGTCTTATTATGGCTTTCCCAAAGTTATTTTCACTAAGCATATCAACGTTCATGATCAATAAAGATGGTGTTCCTCGACAACATATGTCTTATTATGGCTTTCCCCCAGTTGTTTTCACTAAGCATACCGGTCGAGAGCAAAAGAGCTGAAAAGATGCTTGAGCCTGCCGATGAGGGTAGCTAATAAGCTAACACCCGAACCAAAAAGCAAAATGGCTAAAATTATGCCTGAGCATACCGGCCAAGAGCAAACGAGCTGAAAAGATGCATGAGCCCACCGATGAGGGTAGCTAATAAGCTAACACCCGAACCAAAAAGCAAAATGGCTGAAATTATGCCTGAGCATACCGGTCGAGAGCAAAAGAGCTGAGAAGATGCTTGAGCCCGTCGATGAGGGTAGCTAATAAGCTAACACCCAAACCAAAAAGCAAAATGGCTGAAATTATGCCTGAGCATACCGGCCGAGAGTAAAAGAGCTGAAAAGATGCTTGAGCCCACCGATGAGGGTAGCTAATAAGCTAACACCCGAACCAAAAAGCAAAATGGCTGAAATTATGCCTGAGCATACCAGCCGAGAGCAAAAGAGCTGAAAAGATGCTTGAGCCCGCCGATGAGGGTAGCTAATAAGCTAACACTCGAACCAAAAAGCGAAATGGCTAAAATTATGCCTAAGCATACCGGCCGAGAGCAAAAAAGCTGAAAAGATGCTTGAGCCCGCCAATGAGGGTAGCTAATAAGCTAACACCCAAACCAAAAAGCAAAATGGCTAAAATTATGCCTGAGCATACCGGCCGTGAACAAAAAAGCCAAAAAGATGCTTAAGCCTGCCGATGAGGGTAGCTGATAAGCCAACACCTGAACCGATCCTAAGATGTTTTTACAACCAGGGAAAGAGCCAGATGCTGGCCACATCTTGAGTTAAGCAAAAAAGCTAAAAAGAAGAAGCTGAAGATACTTGAGATTGCTGGTCCTAAGTCTCTTCAGTACTAACAAGAACAAAATGGTTGTCAGGACAAAGATCTACTTAACCTGAGTTGTTTACACGGCAGCCAGACAAGCACTCAACAAATCAAGAAAGTTTGTCAAGACAATGATCTACATATACCAAGTTGTTTACACGGCGCAGACAAAAGCCTGACAAGCACTTGACAAAATCAAGAAGATTTGATAAGATAATGATCTGCATATACCGAGTTGATTACACGGCGCAGATAAAAGCCATACAAATGCTCGACCTATCAAGGAGCGATCCTACAATGGATGAAACAACACGACCACCATAAACTATGGATGCGCACCACAACCAACAAACGACTACTCGAAAAAAATTCTGATCACTTGGACAACTCATTTAAAGAATAAACAAGGCGAAGACATCCAGGCAAAGAAGACATCAACAAAAAATAAAGAATCTTCATTCAAAAAGAAGTATACTATCCTATTACAGAGGCTAGAGTACAAAGGTCAATTACATCAAGCATCGTCATCAGGAGAAGAAATATCAATATTAAGATTATCCACAATCCTCCTGGCTAAATCTTCGACCTCAGGCTCCACCTTTTCAACAGCATCCAGATATTCTTGACTCTCGGCTTCCTCTGCAATCTTGGACAAAGGCACCTCCGAAGCAAGAACTCGGACCTGGGCAAGAACATTTCTAGTACATAGTTGGGCGCACCTCTTCATGAACTCCTGGAAACAGGTCGAAACTTGAGGAATAAACTGAGCCCAAGATTGACCATCATCTGTTGGAGCCCAAAGAAGATCGGCTACTGACCGAAATGATTTCCACAAAGCATTCTAGTTCTCAGTAGCCATCGCCAACTTGCCAGTCAAGACTTCAATTATTTTTTGGACCTGCACAAGATCCCTGTCAGCTCCACACCTAATCAACTTGGCAAGCGCGAGTTCTTCTTCAGCACGAGTAATTACCTCCTCAGCCCCGTTGTGACTATTGCGAACAAGTATCTTCATTTCCTCAATACCCTCCGAGAGCTTCTGCTTTTCAACTCGGAGAGCTAGACTAGGCACCAAAAAACAAGTCAGCAGAAAGGGAAATTTGAATACAAAAGGAAACAAAAAGAACCCACAATACCATTGCACTCATTCTTCATGGCCTCCACATTATTCAAGGCCTGACAGCAGCATCCCTCCGCTTTTCTGCCTCAACCAACTGGGCACGGAGAGCCTGTTCCTCCCTTTGGTGCATTTGACGCTCGGTCTCCATCTCGGCCCGACAGAGGTCAAGCTCTGTTTTTAGGGCACTAACCTCAGAAGACAACTTTTTCTCGGTTTCAGACAAGAAAAAGAAGCCGGTTTGATCCTGAGAAAAAGACTAAACAAAAAGAGAGAGAGAATAAGAACAGAAGAAAGACGAACATCCAAAGAAAGAACTTCAGAAAAACTAACCTAGAGTTTTTCCCCAAAAGAAGTCACAAAGATTCCCCAGGCAGCGGTCAGCTCTGACAACCGATAAGTGGCATCGAATTGTTGCAACACATCATCATCCAAACGCTGACCACCAGTAGCAAGAGGAGCAGAGGGAGAAGCCGGCCGATGCAAAGAAAACAAGACCAGGGCCGTATCCTAGGAAGCCCTGGCTACCTCCTCAGATGGATCCACCGCCACGGCCACCCCTGGAGCCACCAAATCAGTAGCAGCATGATCACCAGGGAACCCTATCTCCGTCACAGCCACCTCGCCGACCATACATTCTGGGTCCTGAGACTCAGTACACAGGGGCGCACCAGAAGACTGACAAGAGGTCGACTGAGGGTTAAGGGAAGGCGAGGGTCTACAAGATGATAAGGAAACTTGATGATAAGAATATGAATCAGAAAAAAGGAAAACAGAAGCAAAGAAACATAACCAGGATTCACTCACTTGGCTATCTTCTTCTTCATAAAACCCTCAAGATGAATAGAATACCTTAGAGGGGGGACTATAGCAGCAAAAATATCACCACCACTCTGTGACATGAGTGGCGTGGTCGGTACCGGAGCCCTAGAAGAACTCAAGCTCGACGACCGCTTACTACAAGAGAACAAGGCCAAAGTTCAACAAAAAGAGGTGTTCAACAACAGAAAAACAAGAAAACAACTCACCGACGCATGACATGGGCCGCATCATCATCCTCATCTACCACACTCTCAAACAAGTCAACCACAGTGCCATCTGAAAAAGGAGAAAAGTACTCGATTAAAGGCACAAACAAACAACAAAAAACAAAACATATTAATATGCTCACCTAGGAGCAAGCTACCTATAACTTGAGTATCTGGATGAGTACTCGACTGGCGAGATTTCTTGGTAGTAGACAAACCAGAAGAAGAACAATCCGCTCGCCCCCTTTTTCCAACACTATGAGGAGCTCGAGGAACTGGACGAGGAACATACTCTACATATGCGTCAAGAACTATGGAAGAAACACCAGGAAACATCGTGGTGGTTTGAAACTTACTGGTTAAAGATGCCCTAGCAAGATTCTCCCCAGTCTCCACCATGGCAGGGCGGTCATCAAGGGGGATCGGATCAACGAAGTTACGCCCCAATTCCTATAAAAGAGTAAAACAACCAGACAAGAAAGATTAAGCAAAAAGTGGAGACAACAAAGGAAATACAAAAAATACCAGCATAAGAAAAAACAACTCACAGTAGGAGGCGGGTTGTTAGCACAATACTCAGGGATAGCATATGGGATGACGCTTACTCCTTTCAACATCTTCTGAAGGCGCTCGAGCACCTCCTCATCAGTCAACTCAAGGGCAGGGACCATAGGAGAAGGGTCCTCCGCCCTAGAGTACTCAAAACCATAATTCTCTCGCTCCTTCAGAGGTTGAACACGGCGGCGAAGAAAACTAGAAATGATCCTAAAGCCGGTCAAGCCTTGCTATTTTAGAGTACATATCCTCTCAAGAAACGGCTTGATCGCCTGGAGCTCATCCATCGTCAGGAGATTTTTATCCCGTCAGTCATTTACCACGGGACCAGAACCAGAATGAACAGCAAGAGGGGGAATCATATTGGCAGCATAAAACCAGTCGGCATGCCAATCCCTCACAGAATCAACCAAGTCATAATCAAAGAATTTACTCTGACGACCCTGACGAAACTGAATCCCGCAGCCACCAAGAACATGGGTGTCATTGATGTGGGGTTGGGGCTTCAGACAGAAGAAGTAACAAAAGAGAGAAAGAGAAGGAGGAATTCCAAGAAAAATTTCACAAAGATGAACAAAAATAGAAAGATGAAGGACAACATTGGAAGTAAGATGGTTCAAGCTAATCCTAAAATAACTGAGAAATCAATGAAGAAAAGCAGAAGCAGGAAGGCAGAGTCCAGCATGGATAAAGGAGACAAAAAGAACAATCTCACCAGGGCCTGGAGTTGGGACCTGATGCTGGCCTGGAGCTTTCCAATCAGCAAACTCCTTGCCCTGGATCAGACCATCACTAACAAGCTCGTGCAACTGATCCTCAGTCGTAGTCGGAGCCGGCCAGATCTTCTGAGCAGCCCTCATGGCCATGAATTCTTGATTTTCAATCACAGAAAGCGATGCCTCCTCGTCTACAAAGGTTGCCTAGGACTTGCTCGCTGATTTATTCCTACCCATATACTAGCGAAAGCAATAAAGCACTAAGAAACAATGATGCTCAGACGGCGGTGCTCAGATGACGGCGACAATGGCGACGGTGGAGTTTTGAAGACTAGGGTTTCAAGGCAAAAGCAGGGCAGCAAAGAAAAAGAAGAAGAAAGACCTTTAAATAGATTTTTACAGCAATAAAAACGCGGCCCACCAGACCCGTTTAAACACGGCATGAGAACACAATGATCCATTTCTCAACACAACTGACACAGCTAAAATGACGGACGACACACTTCTACACAAAGGTGCAGTTCAATGGGCAGATTTTAGATTTATCCATCCAGCACCATGGCAGAGTTATCATATTGCTAAAAAAAGAACTCATCAACCATGAAGCAACGAAGGGTTACCTCACAAGGAACACAAGAACTCAGTTCTTATATAAAGAACTCGGGAATCTCATAAACAATGAGGACAACAGCAGACTACCAAAGAATATGCCAAGATCTAGTTCTTTTGAATAAAAGAACCCAGAAATATGCTCAGGGGCTGCAACAAGAGAGGTTTTCAGTTCTTTGAACAACTTAGATTCAAGACCCTCCAACTCTTTGTTCCAAATAGCAAGAGACTCGGGGGCTACACTCAGTGAGTGCACTTTTTCTTCAAAAAAGCGCACATCACTCAGAAGAATTCTTCAAGACAGGAGTTGAACTTGGGTATATGCTCGGGAGCCCTTCGACGAAGAATCAGAGCAATTTCAAGACAAGACCCTCTAGCTCCTTGTTCTAAATAGCAAGAGGCTCGGGGGCTACACCCAGATGGGAGTACTTTTTCTTCAAAAAAAAGGTACACACCACCCGAAGATCTCATGAAGCGCTACACGGTTTCACTCAAGAAAGCACTCGGACGACGCTTGTTCCTACTCGACAAGACCTGAAGGAACAAGACAAGGCTTCTAGAGCTCAACCATGAAGTGCTTAGGGGCTTGTCGATGCGGGACCCACAGGATGCCCCTCAAGGAAGGGAGAAGATCTAGTCTAACTAGGATTCTTTCCATGTAATCTTAGTAGTAGTATTATTCTATAATCCTATTAGGAACTCTCATTGTAAACCGACTAGGACTCTGGCCTCCTGACTATATAAAGGAGGGTGGAGTTCCTAGAGAAGAGAGTTAGAGACAACACTTTAAAATCAATCCAACGCAAAGGCTAACGCCAACTGGACGTAGGGCTGTTACTCAATCACGGTCGAGGGCCCGAACCAGGATAAATCGACTGTCTCTTGCATTTACCGTCGAGTTCTGCATACGCTGAAGCCCGAACAAACTGCCCCGGGTACCCCCATGGCAGGCTATCGGTGGTGAAACATCGACAGATGGGTCATGTTGAGGCATGACCACTCCCTACATGGTGCTAGAAGGTTTACCTTAGGTTGTACTTTCTAGCTCATAGTGGTTGGTGGCGATGTGAGCTTTCGTCAAGAGCAGTGCTAGAGGGATCGGGCGAGGTGGAGCCAGCCCTCAGATGTTGGGCAAGGCAGAGCCAGCCCTCAGACATCGGGCGAGGTGGAGCCCTCCCTTGGGGATCAGGTGAGGTAGAGCCAGCCCTCAGACATTGGGCGAGGTAGAGACAACCCTTAGATGTCAGGTGAGGTGGAGCCTACCCCTAGACGTCGGGTGAGGCAGAGCCCAACCTTCGGTGGTCGGCTGAAGTAGAGCCAACCCTCAGACATTGGGCGAGGCAAAGCTAACCCTTAGGGGTCAGACGAGGTGGATCCCATAACCTCGGTGGTCGCACGAGGCGAAGCCTAACCTTCGAGGGCTGGCTAAAGCATAGCCAACCCTCAGACGTCGGGCAAGGCAGAGCTAGCCCTCAGACATTGGGTGAGGCGGAGCCAACCCTTAGACATTGGGCAAGGTGGAGCCAGCTCTCAAGGGTCAGACGAGGCAGAGCCTAACCTTTGGGGGTCAGTCAAGGTGGAGCCCGCGACCTCCATGTCCAACGAGGCGGAATCCACCCTCGGGGGTTGGACGAGGCAGATCCCAGTAAGAGGTGTAGTTGCGGTTTTGATTGCTCTAATAGATCTACATTGAGGGCTATTAGCTCCTCCTCTTTGAGTACCCTAGTATTGGTCCTCGACAGTAGCCCCTGAGCCCCTGGGTGATTCAGGTAAAATCACCTGGAGGATTTTTCGACTTGCCAGTTGGTGCGCACGAGCGCACCCAGTGGGTGTAGCCCCCAAGCATGTGGAGGAGTAGAATACTCCTTCGAAGGTTTTTCCAAAAGGGAGGACTCTAAGGGCCCTAGCCTTCTTTTGTCACCCATGGCATGGATGGTGATTCCTTCTTGCCGAGGTCGGACCCTTCGTGGGTATGGCCATGGGATTTGGTGGTTTGTTAGCTAGATAGTTTGATTGAGGTCCCGGCATCCCGTTTGTGGGGATCTAGCTGGGGTCAGCTTGGCGGCCGACCCCAGACTCCTAGCGGTTGACCCGTATAGTTCTCGAATCCATTTGACCAGTCCCGAGGGCTTGAGCCTTTCTTCAAGGAAAAACCACGGATTGTAACCTGCCGAGACTCAGACATGAGCCAGGATGCCTGTGGCATTCGTGCGCCTAGGTACTGGCCGCTTGCAGGCCCATCGCTTTCTATCCCTTATTATGAGGGTGCCCAGAGCGGTTGTTGAAACCACCGATGGGCCAATCCTTCAAACTCCTGGGCCCAGGTGGGCCATGGAGGTGTTTTTGATCCGTATCCTTCTTACTTGTGACGAGTCATGATCCGCCTGGGGAGGCAAAACGTCTAGCGAGTTTTCCTAGGGAAAGGATAGGGATTACGTGCGCATACCCCATGGCGTGATGTTGTGGTAGATCATGGCAGGCATAGAGATCCAAGCGGACGGTTGGTTTCCTCGCATCCGTCGCCCCTATAAAACCAAAGGGTTCATCCCTAGGGTCCTATATCTTGCCTTCTTGCCTCCATAGCCACGACCGCCGCCACCAATGGCCTAAGGTTTCCTACATCCGTGTCCCAGCCACCATTAAGCTCGCATCCACCCACCCCCATCTTCCAATGGATCTATGGTGCTGCTCTGACATCACCTTCTAGCATATGGAGGGCCTCATCCATTGCGGCCTTCTCCGTGCGCGGACCTTGATCGAGGAGTGGTTGCTGCTCGATGAGGAGGAGATGCCATCACTGCCCGATGGCTTTGTGGTGTCTTTTGTGCACTTCCATGAGCGTAGGTTCGCTGTCCCCGCTCACAGATTTCTTCGAGGGCTGCTGCACTACTTCAAGATCGAGTTGTAGCACCTCAATCCCAACGGGATCCAGCACATGGCGGTGTTCATTGCCCTATGTGAGGGATTCCTAGGGATCAGTCCCCACTTCGATCTATGGCAGCACTTCTTTGTTGTCACCCTCTAGAAGAAGATGGAGAAGGGAGGCAGGCAGGAGCTGCACACGTCGATGGGATGCACTGGCATCGACCTCTGGAACAACCGGGTCGGTGAGTATCTGTCGATGCAGCTATCGACCTCCAACAAGGGGTGGCATTCATAGTGGTTCTATCTCAAAAATGACGCTGATGCTCCCCGCCAGAGTTCACCAAGCACCTAATCGAGGAGGCCCCAGAATCATGGAGGAAGTGGGGTGTCCCAGAGAAGGACAAGAAGAGGATCTGGGACCACCTCGCCGCCATCCACATCCTGAAGGAGAGCGGCTTGAAGGGATCGAGCATCATCGGGGCTTACCATGCGAGGAGGGTGGCGCCATTGTTGAGGCGAGTGCTTCTGCTATATGCGATGGCACCCAAGGCATCATTTGATGGGACAACGCTCGTCGAGGAAGCACTCTCCCCCTCTGAAGTTGCATAGCCCATTAAGGAGGTGATGGAGCCTTCGTGGGATGATGCAGGCGCCCCCCTTGATTTCATGTACCTAGTGCTAGGGCATCATTCAATGTAGCTAGAACTAGGCTATGTCATCTTTGTAAGTTTCCTCTCCTCATGCCTCCTCTTCAATTGATCTCCCAACCTCTTGATACTGACATTGAGATGGGGGGGGGGACCAACCGAGGGACCTTGTCCTCATGGATCACCTGGCTCCATTGCCAAGGGATTCATTCATGAGGGTGGTGAATCGCACCGAGGGCAAGCAACTTAGGAAGGTGAAGGAGGACAAGAGGAAGAAGAGGCAACAGAAGATGTAGGTGTGGGAGCGAGGGGAGGACACCAACAACAACGACGATGATGATGAGGAAGATGATGACGAGGTAGTCGATGACATTGAGTGGGATGACCTAGAGAGCGAGGATGTGCTAACAGGTATCTGCTCGTCCTTGTAGGAGTCAGGACCCTTCCCATTCCATGGAGGGGAGGGTGTGTCCATGGGGCCAGCGGAGATGGACTAGACCATTGGCTTGCTCCGGGAGCCGATAGGGGCGGGCGGATCTGCCGCCGCGCCCAAGGTGCTAGTGGAGGTGGGTGGCTCCGCTGTCGCACCCCAAGATGCAAGGGGAGCGAGCCCCTCTACTTGGGAGTAGGGGGCGGGCTCGAAATGGCCACGCCTCAATGATGTGGAGCAAAGGTCTAGGGGTTCACCCCCCAAATGTATCTGCTGCCCAATAGCACCGATGTAAGTCACCAATTCCTCTATTTTTCTCCGTTTTCATCATGACTTATGCTTTTCCTTTTAGGCAGTGTCTTGAGGCGGTGTAATCCTTTGGCGCTGGCGCCAAAGAAGAGCGTTGCCCTTCAAGCGGGGCAACAACCATCGGTTGGCGTCACACCCATTTTGGGCAGGGGTGGCACCGGTGTGACTGCATCGCTAGCTGGTTAGGCGCCTCCCACGGTCATGCCCATGCCCTTAGCGGGACAAGCGGGCATAGGGGCTCAAGGGATGCCCTTGGAGGTCGCTGAGCAGTCGGCGATGGAGGCGATACCACTGCTGATGTTTGGCCGATGGAGCTACCTTCCACGCTCGTGGCACCAGCCGTGGTGGGTGCGACGTAGACGGTCGAGGCCCCACCAGCACAGGTGGAGGTGGTGGCGGCTGTGATAGGCGGGCCATAGCCAGACGCAACCGTGGTGGCGCCCAAGGCAGCGGCGCGACCCGTGCCACCGACGGCCCAAGCGACGGCGCCCGACATGGGCCGAATGGAGGGGGATGTGGCCGAGGGGTCCTCAAACATCATGGTGGTGGGAGAGAGGTCAGCGCCCGTACCGCTGACCCCTTCCATTGCTAGTGGTGGTGTCCTCGTGGGAACGTTGCAGTGAGAGGGCTTGGCGGTGCTTGGAGTCAGCAGGGAGTCGTCTCTGGCCCTGATGTCGGTAGGCGGTGACTCGCCTATGCGGGGTGAACCCCTGCTCCAGTGGACAAGTCTAGAGGACCCGGTGTCGACGCTCTTCACCCTCGATGCCACCGCCAAGAGCATGGAGCGGGAGAGCCTCTACGTGGGAGTCTCATCCATGCTCAAAGCTCTGGACCATGCCTGGGGTGCCTTGGCTGATGTTGTTGTTCCCGCTGGCCGGGTCCTTGATTGTTCCTGCTTCTTGCTTTTTCCTTTCTCCGCATATTATTGTATTATGAACATCGTCTTCTTTCAGTCCCTCATCGCTCGTAGCCGGGGGAAGTCACGATTCCTTTGTGAGCAGAAGGGAACCTAGGACCGCCTCATTAAGGAGGCATGGCTACGCGAGGAGGCGATGGCTCAACTTGCTGCTGCCTAGCAGAGGGTGTCCAAACTAACTCCCCTTGCTGAGGAGGTAGATAGTCTCTGACTGCGGGTGGCCGAGGCCCGTCGACATGCGGACGAGGCCGAGAGGACATTCGAGGCCCTATTGGTGAGGTCTCAAAAGGACGATGAGGAGGCCCCCAAGGTTAGGAGGGAGCAGGATGAGCTGCTCCAGAAGGACACCGAGACCCACCTATGGATCCTTGACCTTCTGGTCGAGGTTGAGAAGGAGTGAGAGCTGAAGCTAGGAGCCGAGGAGAAGCTCGCGGCCCTAGAGAAGAAGGTGAGTCTAGACGCTGCGGTGGTCGCTCGACTATGAAGGAGCAGGATGTGCTGCTCCAAACCACGGAGAGCCTTCGCTCAGAGCATGGTGCGGCTCGCGAGGAGCGTGACCAGGCCCTCCGAGAGCACGACGACGCGCAGCAGAAGATTGGATCCCTCTAGGCCAAGCTTGGAACCACGTTGACCTAGTGGCTAGAGGCCGAGGGCATCTCTGTCAGGCTAGCCACAAACCTCGCTGAGGTGAGGAGGAACCTTTAGGTAGAGAGCAATGAGCTCAGTATCCTAAGCACCGCCCTCGGAATGGTCTGCGATGACTTGGAGGGGACCAGTTCGCTCGTGGCCCATGCTATCGAGATCACAATGTGGGTGCACTAGCTTGAGAGGAACGCCCTTCATGCTGGGGTCAACCAAGCCTTTGCCATTGCCCATTCTCACTACAGGGATAGCATCGACCTAGAGATGATGAGTCTCAGCTTCACGCCTGGCTATGAAGCCTAGGGGCTAGAGGAGATTGAGACGGCGGTGGCTCCTCTTTCGTGGGACCTGGCAGACAGAATAGAAGACATAGTTCTCCCTCAGAGAGGCTAGTTAGTCAAATAGGTTGGATGATCATTATTGTAATCAGTGGACAAGTGCCGATCCTTGTATCATAAAAACAAAGTTGTTATTTCGTTCTGTTTGATTGAATTTGTTATTCCTCCCTTTTTGTGTGTGAAAAGGGGTTCGTGTGTTTCAACTCTTCTGTCTGTTAAGACCATAGGGCTTGAGGTGTAGGATGGAAGCTCTAATCATGTTGGTGAGCAAGAGTGCCGTAGCCATAGGGGCATAGGTTTCTCATAGTCCAACCAGCCATGCTCAATTGTTTGTTGCCACAGATCTTGCCACTTGGTTTAACGCGAGGAAGAGGCTGGACGCCACGACTATTTCAGAAAGGGTGTCAGGTGTCAGGTGTCACTAAAGATCGAGGAGAGGATAGCAAAATTAGCAGGAGAAAACATCTCTTGTTCTCGCATGTATCCCCTCCCTAGGTTCTTTACCATCATTCTACGACCGTATATTCGGTCTCCTTGTGAGTCCAACTTTCCTCGAGCCCCTGGGCATAGCAGGGGTTTGGTCGAGGGTCGACTTTTCTTAGTGATTGTCGCTCTGTCCATGGTTTCCACAACCAGTTGGGTTGAGCTAACGTCACTTGCCTCGATGGATCGAGTGACACGCTCGGTGAGCTCGCTAGTGGGCATGTTCGAGTGGAATCCGAGTCTGTTGTTCGTGATGAGATCGGCAAAGCCCTCATGTAGCATTCCACTGCTCCTTAATCTGCCTTCCAACAGATGCCCCCTCAATGGGGATTCTATGGGCTATGCTGGAGGTTTAGGATCAAATAAGAAAGTTGAGATGACCCTATCCATTTCTAGGTGGGTAGGGCGAAGGCCGTTGGGGCTCATCTATGTTTTCTCCCCTAGCTCTTGTTCGACACGAGATGGCCTCAGGCCCTCCGTGGACTAGCCTTTGAATCTTGGTCTACCAATTTTAGGATCAGGCAGCTCGAGCCCCCGAGCCCCATGAGGCTCGGTAGGGGTCAGCTATGTTTCATGTGTCACCCTGTCCTTAGTTTTTGCAATTGGAGGGGCTAAGCTAACGACACTTGCCTTGATGGCTCGAGTGTCACGCTCGATGAGTTTGCTAATGGGCATGTTCGAGTGGAATCAGGTCCGTCATCCACTTATGGGGTCGGCATAGCCCTCATGTGGCATTCCACTACTCCTTAACCCACCTCTTGGCAGATGCCCGTGTCACTCTAGAGAGCGACTCAGGTGGCCTATTGGCCTCTCCTCAATGGAGATTCTGTGGGCTTGGCTCAAGGTTAGAATCGAACGAGAAAGGTCGAGATGTCCCTATCTGCTTCTGAGCAGGGTCAGGCAAGGCCACTAGGGCTCATCTTAATTTTTCTTCCCTGGTTCTATTTGACACGAGGCAGCATCGAGCCCTTTGTGGGCTAGCCTTCGAACCTTGGTCGGTCGCCGCTCATATTGAATGAGATGACTATTGCTTCATGACACGACGCAAAGCATTGTGATGCAGCAACTGCATATGCAATGCTTGGATGTATGGGATGAATGGATGAATGGATGAATGAATGAATGAATGTATGAATGCGTGCATGAGAATGGATGAATGAATGATTATGTAGTGGAAAAAGAAAGGTGGGGATTGGTAAAGTTACCTTGATGGCTCTAATGATAGGTTCGGGGAGCTCCTACCGAATATGTCCGTGTGGGGTCTGGGTCCGATGTTCGTGATGGAGCAGCGTAACCTACATGAGACATCCCAATTCTACGTACCTGCCTCTCGGCAGTGGCCTGAGTCATTCGATCGACTTGGGCGACCTGTCGGCCTCTCTCGATGGAGATTCTATAGGTGGGCCCCTCTGAACCCTTCCCTAGAAGGTGAAGGCTAAAGCTTGGGATGCGGGGACAAAGACTCTGATCATGCTGATGAGCAAAGATTCCATAGCCGCTGGGGCATATGTTTCTAGCGGTCCGACCAGGTTTATTCAGAGTTTGTTTCCTCACACCCTGCCTTCAGTTTTTTTAACATAAGGAGGGGTCAAGCATAGAGACTGTCTACTGAATAGACACTTTTACCAGCCCCCCGAGCGATGTCTAACCCCCTACCGTTGCTGGGGTCGAAGGCTCGGTAGCAAAATTAATGCGTGAAGTAAGGGTGAACTGTCTCTCGGCAGCGGCTTTGGGCCGTTCGATCGGCCTAGGCATTGGTTTTACCTCGATTGTAAGAGTGATGGGTTCGGGAAGCTCTCACCAGATATGATCGAGCAAGATCTAGGTCCGTCATTCATGATGGGGTCAGAATAACCCACGTGGGGCATCCTGCTGCTCCCTACCCGTTTCATGGCATCGATCAAGCCGTTCGATCGACTTGTGTTACCTACTAAGACAAGGTTTTCCTTTTTGTATGAAAAGGTTAGTGCATTCTAACCCTCTCCACTATTAAGGTCATAAAGCTTGGGGTGAAAAAAAGAAACTCTAATTATGCTAGTGAGCAAAGGCGCCATAGCCGCTAGGGCATAGGTCTCTCGTAGTCCGACCAGTTATACTTAGAGCCTATTCCTGTGACCCTAGCTCCTCGGTCTTAATGTGAGAAAGGGTCGGACATAGAGACTATCTACCAGATAGATATGCTCATATCAGCCCCCAAGTGAGGCCCGACCCCCTGCCGTTGCTGGGGTCAGGTGTCACTAAAGATTAGGGAGTTGGATAACGATACTAATAAGAGAAAATGTGTGTTTATTAAGGGTAAAAGCGACATAGCTGCTCGATGTTTTAGGCATTGGCAAAGACCTCACTACCAATGGTCGTGAGCTTGTAGGCACCTAGTCAGAGCACCTCTGCGATGACGTACGGTCCCTCTCATGGCGGGGAGAGATTGTGGAAGTTCGTGCCGCTCTAAACAAGGTGGAGAACTAGATCTCCGACGCTAAAGGCCCGACCCCACACTCGTTGGCTGTGGTACCATCGCAACGCCTGCTGGTATTTGGCTAAGCAGAGGAGGGCAACATCCCGTGCTTCATCCAGTTGGTCCATGGCATCCTCGAGGAACGCCTCGACCCCCTATTTGTCATACTCCCTAACCCTTGGTGCTCCATAGTCGAGGTCAATCGGGAGGATAGCCTTGGAGCTATAGACCATGAAGAATGGTGTGTAGCCGGTGGCCTAGCTAGGGGTCGTCCTCACACTCCAGAGCACCGTGGGAAGCTCGGTGACCCACCATGCGCCAAACTTGTTCAACTAGTTGAAGATCCTAGGCTTGAGGCCCTATAAGACCTTGCCGTTGGCGCGCTCGACCTGCCCATTCGTGCGGGGGTGCGCCACATCGGGCTAATCAACCTAGATGTGGTATTCATCGTAGAACCAGAGGAACTTCTTTCTATTGAACTATGTGCCATTGTCCGTGATGATGGAGTTCGGGACTCCAAAGCGATGGACAATGTCGAGGAAGAATAACATGACCTGCTCGGACTTGATCATGGAGATTGGTCGAGCCTATATCCACTTTGTGAACTTGTCTATGGTGACAAGCAAGTGGGTGTAGCCCCCGAGCACTCTTTTGAGAGGTTCGACCAGATCGAGCCCCCAGACCATGAATGGCCATGTGATGGGGATATCTGGAGTGCTTGGGCTGGTAGGTAAGTCTACCAAGCATAGTACTGACACCCTTCGTAGGTGCGCACAATCTGCTCAGCGTCGGCTACGGCGGTTGGCCAGTAGAAGCCTTATCGGAACGCGTTTCTGACTAGGGTCCTGTCGATGTTTCACCACCGATAGCCTGCCACGGGGGTACCCGGGGCAGTATGTTCAGGCTTTGGCGTATGCTGAACTCGATGGTTAACGCAAGAGACAGCCGATTTATCCTAGTTCAGGCCCTCGATCGTAAATCGAGTAATAACCTTACGTCCAGTCAGCCTTAGCCTTTGCGTTGGATTGATTGTGATATGCTGTGTTGTCCAATTGTTCTCTCTCTTCTCAGGAGCCCTGCCCTCCTTTATATAGTCAGGAGGCCAGAGTCCTAATCGGTTTACAATGAGGTTTCCTAGTAGGATTACTTAATAGTTCTACTACTAAGATTACATGGGAAGAATCCTAGTTGAACTAGATCTTCTTTCTCCCTTGTAGGGTATCCTGTGGGTCCCGCATCGACAAGCCCCCGAGCACTTCATGGTTGAGCTCTGAAGTCTCGCTCTGCTCCTTCAAGTCTTGTTGAGTAGGAACGAGATGTCATCCGAGTGCTTTCTGGAGTGAAACCTTGTAGCGCTTCTTGGGATCTTTGAGTGGTGAGTGCTTTTCTGAAGAAAAAATACATCCATCTGGTTGTAGCCCCCGAGCCTCTTGCTATTTGGGACAAGGAGCTAGAGGATCTTGTCTTGAAGTTATTCTGATTGTTCGTTGAAGTTTTATCAAAAAGAACTCGAATATGGCTCGTTTCGGGTTCTTTTTGTTGTAATGTCTTGAAATGGTCTGCGTTGAGGAAGTCTTTTGGTGACGTGTGCTTTTTCGAAGAAAAAGTGCACTCACTGAGTGTAGCCCCCGAGCCTCTTGCTTTTGCCTGCAAAAGTTGGAGGGTCTATCCTGCAGCCCCATGCTTTCTCCGAGTTCTTCTCTTTAGAAAAGAAGTCGGACGAAGAGTCTTAATGTGTCGTCGTCGTTGTAGTCTTGAGTTTCTTGTATTCTTGGTCCTTTGTCTTTGGTTCCGAGCCTTCGGGAGTAGTTGAAATGAAGGCCAGGTTCCCTAGCTTAGTGTTGGTTAAGCTATGAAGCTGGCCGAGCCCCCGAGCGTATATCCGTGTTGTTTTGTTCAGGAAGAACTCGGATGTGAGGTCTTGGCCTATTCTTTGATAGTCTGCTATTGTCAGATGTAGTTGTATGGTGGTGGTTGAGTGTAAATGCCTTTTGTTCACGGGTTGTACTGTGCTGGTATATTCTTCCGAATATGCCCGTCTTCGAGTACTGTTTCCTCTCGCCTGAGTCATCCATTATTGAGTCCTGTCTCATCACTGTGTCCTTTGTTAGGCTTATTTCGTTGGTACTCCTAGTCCATGTGCGCCGCTCCTTTGGTCTATAAATACTATCCCGGAGTGCTTGTTTTCATCCATTGGACATTCTGTTGAAACCTTCGTGGTCATGAACATGGTAGTTTGTGAAGTAGAGCAGCCCCCGGACATGTTTTGTAGTTCCTGTGTGTCTTGTCGTAGCTGGAGGAAGTCTTGTGATAGGGATTAGAGGTAGGCTAATCCCGCAACAGCATTGTGCCAGGATGTACGTGGTGGTAGTTGGAGGAAGTCTTGTGATGTGGGCTTTGTTCCTTCATCCGATAGTTCTGGGTTGATCCTCGTCGCCTGTCTTGAGACCGTCCGGTGCAGATCAACACCATATCCAGCATCACATCGGTCTTGGGTAGACAGATGCCCGCCGGCCTTCTCTGCTCCATGTTGCCCTGCCGTGCTGCCGATTTCCGCCTTGGATGCACTGCGTCCGTCCTTTGAAGAAAACAGTGTAGCTGATGGCGGTCTGTCCTTCCGAGTAGCAATTTGGGACACGTAGTCATTCCAGAGCCTAGCCATGTCCGTGTTCCTTTTTGCTACTTTGCTTTTCGTGGCGCCGAGTTCATTGGGTCTTGTAAGATTTGTAATCTTCTATTTTTGAAGTCGCTTGTAATGTAACGAATCTTGTCTTCTGAGTTGTCTTTGACTTTTCTGTTGTGATCCCTGTCGTTCATGAGACTACCGAGTTCTTTCTTATATAACCGGGTTCTTCTATTCCTCGTGATGTAGCCCTTTCTTTCTTCTTTCTTTCTTCTTGGTTTGACGGGTTGTTCTTGTAGTGATCTGATAACCCTGCCGTGGTGCTGGATGGATAAGTCTGAAATCTGCCCGTTGGTTTGTACCGTTGTGTGGATTTGTGCCCTCCGTCGTTTTAGCTGCGTCGGTAAATGGACCGTTGCGTTCCCACATTGTGTTTTAACGGGCCTTGTGGGCCGTTTGTATCACTAAAAAATCTATTTAAAGACCTTTTATCTTCCTTTCCCTTGCTGCCCAGCTCTTGCCTTTAAACCCTAGCTCTCAAAAATCCACCGCCGTCATCGTCGCCATCACCCGAGCACCATCATCCTAGCTTCATCTTCCTTAGTGCCTCTTTTGCTTCCGCCAGTTCATGGGAAAGAAGAAAACCACAAGCAAGTCTCAAGCGACCTTCGTGGATGAGGAGTCATCCCTCCCTTTGATTGAAAACCAGGAGTTCGTGGCCATGAGGGCTGCTCAGAAGGTTTGGTCGGCTCCAACAACAAGCGAAGACCAGCTGTGTGAGCTCGTTAGCGACGGCTTGATCCAAAGCAAGGTCATCGCTGAATGGAGAGTTCCGGGCGAGCATCGGGTTCCAGCTCCGGGTCCTGGTGAGATTGTCCTCTTCGTTTCTTTTGTCCATGCCGGACTTTGCCTTCCTGCTTCCGCTTTCCTTCATCAGTTTCTTGGTTATTTCAGGGTTAGTCTGAACCACCTAACCCCCAATGCCATTCTCCATCTTTCTGTCTTCGTTCATCTTTGCGAAGCTTTTCTTGGAATCCCTCCTTCTCTATCTCTTTTTCGCTTTTTCTTTTGTCTGAAACCTCAACCCCGCCGTGAAGAAACCAGCGTCCTTGGCGGTTGCGGGATTCAGTTTCGCCAGGGTCTCAAAATTAAGTTTTTTGACTATGACCTGGTCGATTCTGTCAAAGATTGGCGTGCCGAGTGGTTTTACACTGCCAATTTGATCCCTTCCCTTGTCGTCCACTCCGGATCTGGTCCTGTGGTGAATGACCGATGGGACAAGAAGCTTGAGTCACCTGCTGAGATTAAAGTGATCCAACCACTCCTTGATAGGATTAGCATGCTGAAACAGCAGGGTTTGACCGGCTTCGGTATCGTTTCGAGCTTTCTCCATCGCCAGGTTCAGCCTTTGAAGGAGCGGGAGCATCTTGGCTTTGAGTATTCTAGGGCCGAGGATCCTTCACGCATGGTCCTAGCTCTTGAGCTGACCGGTGAGGAGGTACTCGAGCGCCTCCAGAAGATGCTGAAAGGAGTGAGCGTCATTCCTCCTGCCGTCTCTGAGTTCTTAGCCATCAATCCGCCCCCAGCTGTGAGTTGTCTATCTCTTTGTTTGAGTACTTTATGTACTCTTGCTACATCCGTTCTTGCTTAGCTTTTCCTTGTCTTGGTGTCTTATCTTTTTTCACAGGAGCTTGGGCGGAACTTTGTCGATCCGATCCCCCTTGATGTTCTCCCTGCCGTGGCGGAGACTGGGGATTGTCTAGCTGGAACTTCTGCAATTAGTAAGTCCCAAACCTCTACAGCCCTTCCTGGGGTTTCTTCCGGATTTGTTGATGTATATGAAGAATATGTTCCTCGTCTAGTCCCTCGCGGTCCTCGCAGTGTCCCGAAGAGGGGGCGAACGGACAGGTCTTCATCTGGCTTGCCTGTCTCCAAGAAGCCTCACAAACCAAATACTCCCTCAGGTACTCCAGTCGTTGCTAGCATGCTCTTAGGTGAGCACATTTAATACTCTTTGTTCCTTTACTCTCATGTTTCTCTCTTGATCCGAGTACTTTTTATTCTCTTTTCAGCGGGTGCTCTGGTTTCCTTGGCTGAGGAAGAAGAGGATGATGAAGTACCCCTCATCATGCGGCGGTGAGTTGTTTTTCATATTCCTGCTGCATTGAATTTCTCTTCTTTGTCCTGACTTTTAGTCTTGAATTTTTTGAAGTAATCGGAGGTCGGTTGTGAGTTCTTCCGAGGCTCCCACGCTGACTTCTTCTGAAGCTCCGGTGTCGAGTTCTTTGGTTGCCTCTGTCCCGAGCTCTACCGCTCCTCCGGTGCGGAGTTCTTTCATGGTTCCAGCCCCGGCTTCTTCCGCGGCTCCGTTGTCGGCTATCCCGCTTCCGTCGCCGGGTGGCGGGGACGTTTTCGTCGTCGTGGTTCCCCCTGCGAGGCCTTCTTTTGGCTTCGCGAAGAAGAAAGTAGTCGGGTGAGTAAATCCTGGCTTTTATCTTTTTGGCTTCTTTCTTCCTTCTTCTGGTTCTTATCGGTGCTTCCTTTTATCACTTTTAGTGTTTCGTCTTCTCTCGTTTCTTCATCGACTTCTTCTCTGCCTCCAGCCGTGCCAACGAGTTCTGAGCCTCAGGACTCCCAACATTCTGTTGTGGAAGTTGCTGCGGGGGCTTCGGAGCTACCTAAGGATTTGGCCACTCCGGAGGTGACTGTGGCCGTCGTGCTAGGTCCTTCTGAGGGTTTGGCTCCGGCTTCTCTGGAGGTTGCTTTGGTTGCTCCTTCTTCGCCCCAGTCGGCCTCTCCTTCCCCTTCTGCTGCTTCCGGTGGTCCTTCTTTTTCCGGTGGCGTGGTGCAACAGTTCGATGCCACTCATCGGTTATCGGAGCTGACCACAGCCTGGGGGACCTTGTCGACCCTCGCGACTTCTTTTGGTGAAAAGCTTCAGGTAGGTTTTACTGCCACTCTTTTTTACGTGCTTGTTTTTCTTCTGTCCTTACGCCTTGTTTCTTTTTGCCTCTTTTTGCTCAGTCTTTCTCTCGTGATCATTCTGGCTTCTTTTTCTCATCTGAAAATGAGAGAAAGTTGTCTTCTGCGGTGGACGCTCTGAAAACTGATCTCGACCTTCTCCGGGCTGAGTTGGAGACAGAGCGTCAAACGCACCGAAAGGAGGAGAAGACCCTTCGTGCCCGGGTAGTGGAGATGGAGAAGCAGAGAGATGCTACGGTGGAGTCTGCGAAGAATGAATGCAAAGGTGTCGCGGGTTCTGCCTGTTTCTTCTTGTAATTTGACTTCTTTTTTCGCTGACTTATTCTTCGGTGTCTTGTCTAGCTCTCCGAGTTGAGAAGCAGAAGCTCTCGGAGAGTATCGATGAAATGAAGGCTCTTGTCCGTTCTAGTCATAATAAAGCTGAGGAGGTAATTACTCATGCTGAGGAAGAACTCGCCCTTGCTAAGCTGATTAGGCGCGGAGCTGACAGAGATCTTGTGCAGGCCCAAAAAACTATTGAAGGCTTGTCCGGGAAGCTGGCGACGGCTACTGAAAATTGGAACGTTTTGTGGAAATCTTTTCGTTTAGTAGCCGATGTCCTTTGGACTCCAGCGGATGACGGGCAATCTTGGGCGCAGTTCATTCCCCGGATTCCGACTCGTTTCCAAGAGTTCGCGAAGAAGTGTGCCCAAGTATGTACCAAGAATGTGCTGGCCTAGGTCCGGGTCCTTGCTCCAGAGGCGCCTCTGTCCAAGATAGCAGAGGAAGCTGAAAGCCAAGAATACCTTGACGCCGTTGAGAGGATGGAGCCTGAGGTCGAAGGTCTAGCCAGTAGGGTTGTAGACAGTCTAAATATTGACATTTCCCTTCCTGATGACAATGCCTGATCCGATTGACCAGCCTCTTGTAATATTACACTCCTCTTTAAATGAAGATTCTTTATTTTCGTTGATGTATTCTTTGCCTGGGTGTGGTCGAAGTTACTTGACTTGCTGAGTACTTTATCCCGTTTTTGTCTCTGCTCCTCAAAAACAACTCTGTGTGTTATCCTGATGAGACCCCTCGATTTGTCGAGTACTTTTCTTTTCTTCCTCTTTTGTGATCCGTCGAGTGCTTTGTCCGTGCTATGACTTGTTAGATGCAGATCTTTGTGTTGACAACCTTTCGCCTGCGCTATGTAAAATGACTTGGCATAGAATGTTGCCTTGACAAACTTCGGCATCCGAGTGCTTTCTTGAGTGGCGCTTGTGCTTTTCTGAGGAAAAAGTATTCCTATCTGGATGTAGCCCCCGAGCCTCTTGCTTTTCGAAACGAAGAGCTGGAGGGTCTTTTGAAGTTAAATTTCGGTCGACTGGTTTTATCGGCTGGCTCAAGCGTCTTTTCAGCTATTTTGCTCTTGGCCGGGATGCTCAGGCATGTTTTTAGCCGTTTTGCTTTTTGTTTTGGGTGTTAGCTTTTAGCTACCCTCTTCGGCGGGCTCAAGCATCTTTTTAGCTATTTTGCTCTCGGCCAGGATGCTCAGGCATGTTTTCAGCCATTTTGCTTTTTGTTTTGGGTGTTAGCTTTTAGCTACCCTCATCGGTGGGCTCAAGCGTCTTTTCAGCTATTTTGCTCTCGGCCGGGATGCTCAGGCATGTTTTCAGCCATTTTGCTTTTTGTTTTGGGTGTTAGCTTTTAGCTACCCTCATCGGCGGGCTCAAGCGTCTTTTCAGCTATTTTGCTCTCGGCCGGGATGCTCAGGCATGTTTTCAGCCATTTTGCTTTTTCTTTCGGGTGTTAGCTTTTAGCTACCCTCATCGGCGGGCTCAAGCATCTTTTCAGCTATTTTGCTCTCGGCCGGGATGCTCAGGCATGTTTTCAGCCATTTTGCTTTTTGTTTCGGGTGTTAGCTTTTAGCTACCCTCATCGGCGGGCTCAAGCATCTTTTCAGCTATTTTGCTCTCGGCCAGGATGCTCAGGCATGTTTTCAGCCATTTTGCTTTTTGTTTCGTGAAAACAACTCGTTGGAAGTCATGACAAGACATGCTGTGGATGAATATCATCTTTATTGATCATGAGTATAAACTACTACATATGTTGTTGAAGAGTATTGTTTTTTGTCGATTGTGAACGTTGGTCCCTTGTGGCTTGCATATCTGTTTTTTCTTGAGTTGTTTTTACGCGTAGAATCTTCTTAGCTGGATGATGTGCCATGTATTGCTGACTTCTTTTCCATCTTCGGTTGTTAACTTGTATGTGCCTGGTCTGGTGACTTTTGTGACAATGAACGGACCTTCCCATGGACTGAGTAGCTTATGTCGTCCGTCAGTCTTCTGTATCCTTCTTAGTACTAAGTCTCCGACTTGTAGTGATCGAGGTTGGGTACTCTTGTTGTAATGCCATCTTAAACCTTGTAGGTATCTGGCTGATTGGAGGGTAGCATTTACTCTGACTTCTTCTGAGCTATCGAGTTCTAATCTTCTTGTGTGTTCTGCTTCTCCTTCATCGTATTGTTCTATCTTTGGGGATGTCCAGATCAAGTCGGCGGGCAGTACGGCCTCTGACCCATAAACTAGAAAGAAGGGTGAGTAGCCTGTTGCTCTGCTTATTTGAGTTCGTAGCCCCCATACTACTTTCGGTAATTCTTCAATCCATTTGGACCCATAGTCCACTAGTTCTTCGTATAACCTTGGCTTTAATCCTGCTAGTATGAGTCCATTGGCCCTTTCCACTTGTCCGTTGGCTTCTGGATGTGCAACAGACGCATAGTCTATACTGAAACCACAGTCTTGTGCCTAGCTCTTGAATTCTGTAGCTATGACGGGGGAGCCTAGATCTGTGATGATTCGATTGGGCATGCCAAAGCGGTGCATAATGTCTTGGATGAACTCGACTGCTTTGGTTGCGCTGTATTTTGCAAGTGGTTTGTATTCAATCCACTTGGTGAACTTGTCAATTGCTACAAAGATGTACTCGAAGCCGCCTTTTGCTTTCTTCAGGGGTCCCACTTGATCCAGCCCCTAGCAAGAAAAGGGCCAAGCGGGTGGGATGCAGATAAGATTGTGAGCTGGTACATGGGCTTGTCTTGCAAACATTTGGCAACCTTTGCATTTTCTGACAAGTTCTTCTGCGTCTTTCAAAGCGGTTGGCCAGTAGAATCCGGTGCGAAATGCTTTGCCAACTAGTGTTCTTGAAGCGGCATGATTTCCATAGCGACCTGAGTGTATTTCATCTAGGATCTCTTTGCCTTCTTCAAATGAGACACATTTTAGGAGTACTCCTGATGATGCTGCTCTTCTGTAAAGTTTATCTCCTACTAGAACGTAGTTTTTGCTTCTGCGAACAACTTGGGTGGCCTCTGCTTTATCTGCTGGCAGTTTATTTTCTTTGATATAGTCAATGAAAACTTGGCTCCATGAAGTGTTGATTACCAAGATCTGAACGTCATTAGCCTGAATTTCATGTGTTGTTTCCCCGGGTTGTTTGATAGAGGGAACTGATAGCTCTTCTATGAATACGCCGGGCGGAACCTTTGCTCTGTTTGATCCGAGCTTGGCAAGGACATCTGCTGCAATGTTGGAATCACGTAGGACGTGTAAAATTTCTAATCCTTGGAAATGTTTTTCAAGTTTCTGTATTTCAGCACAGTAAGCACCCATGTTTTCTTTGGTGCAATCCCAATCTTTGCTGACTTGGTTGATGACTACTGCTGAATCGCCGTATACGAGTAATCTTTTTATTCCGAGGGTAATCGCCACTCGTAGCCCGTGGATGAGGGCTTCATATTCTGCTTCGTTATTTGTAGCTTGCCATAATATCTGAAGGACGTACTTGAGTTGTTTTCCTTCTGGAGAAATGAGGAGAACGCCTGCACCGGCCCTGCCTAGTTTGAGTGATCCGTCAAAGTACATCTTCCAGTGGTCAAGGATTGTATCTGATAAAGGCTGTTGAATCTCTGTCCATTCGGCCATGAAATCGGCGAGGGCTTGAGATTTGATTGCTTTCCATGGGGTGAAATTGATGTCAAGAGCTCCGATTTCAACTGCCTACTTGGATATGCGCCCCGTGGCATCTTTATTGTGTAGGATGTCTCCGAGTGGAAAATCTGTCACCACGGTAATCTTGTGGCTTTCGAAATAGTGGCGAAGCTTCTGTGAGGTGATGAGTAGAGCGTAGAGTAGTTTTTGTACATGCGGGTACCGGATTTTGGATTCTGACAGTACTTCGCTGATGTAGTATACGGGACATTGCACTTTATACACACGCCCTTGTTCTTCTCTTTCTATGACTATTGCCGTGCTGATTACGGTAGGAGTCGCCGCAATATATAGCATCATATCTTCATCTTTCTTTGGAGGTGTCAGGATAGGCGACGAGGTGAGGTATTCTTTAAGTTTTTTGAAAGCTTCGTCGGCCTCTATTGTCCACTCGAACTTGTCTGTCTTCTTTAGTAGTTTAAAGAAAGGTAACCCCTTTTCGCCGAGTCTTGATATGAAGCGGTTGAGGGCCACCATGCATCCTGTTAGTTTCTGCACATCTTTGACACTTCTAGGTGGGCCCATTTCTATTATAGCTCGAATTTGCTTGGTGCTAGCTTCGATCCCGCGCTGACTAACCAAAAATCCGAGTAGTTGTCCTGAGGGAACTCCAAATACACATTTATTTGGGTTCAATTTCCATCTCCATCTCTTCAAGTTTTCGAAGGTTTGCTTTAAATCTTCAATTAGAGTGTCTGGGTTCTTTGTTTTCACCACCACATCGTCCACGTATGCCTCCACATTTTCACCGATTTGATTCCCAAGGCAAGTCTGGATAGCTCTTTGGTACGTGGCGCCAGCGTTCTTTAGTCCAAACGACATGGTCTTGTAGCAGTAGGCACCAAACGGGGTGATGAAAGATGTCTTGCTCTGGTCTTGTTCTTTTAGTGCGATCTGGTGATACCCTGAATAGCAATCGAGAAAAGATAATAGTACAAATCCTGCTGTTGAGTCAACTATCTGGTCAATGCGTGGTAGCCCGAACGGATCTTTTGGGCAATGTTTGTTGAGATCTGTGTAATCGACGCACATGCGCCACTTGTCCGTGTTTTTCTTCTGCACAAGGACCAGGTTTGCTAGCCAGTCTAGATGAAGGATCTCCTTGATGAATCCGGCTGCCATCAGTTTTGTTATTTCCTTTTTAATTGCTGTCTTTTTGTCGGGTGAGAATCGTCGTAGCCATTGCTTTACAGGCTTGGAGCTTTCATTAACGTCAATTCTGTGCTCAGCCAACTCCCTTGGGACTCCTGGCATGTCGGCCGGCTTCCAAGCGAAGATATCTTTGTTGTCCCGAAGAAAGTTGGTGAGCGCGAGTTCCTATTTTGCCGAGAGGTGAGCACTGATGGTTGCTGTCTTGGAGGTATCGCCTGTGCCTAAGTCGATTTGCTTGACGTCGGCTTCTTTTGGTGGCGCGATGATGCTGGGCTTTTTAGCCGGTATTTCTAATTCTTCTTGGCTTGTCTCTGCAGCGATTGCGGCTATTTCTTTTCTTCCATTGTCGGCTTGCGCTTTAGCTGCAATTTGGATTGCCTGAACGTCGCAGTCAAAAGCACGCTTCAAATCGCTTTGAAGAGAAAGGATACCATTGGGTCCTGGCATCTTAAGCAGTAAGTACGGATAATGTGGTATTGCCATGAATTTGGCCAGTGCTGGACGTCCGAGGATTGCATGATATGACGAATCAAAGTCGGCGACCTCAAATTTGATAAACTCTGTTCGGTAGTTTGAAGGAGTTCCAAAGGTAATAGGTAAAGTAATTTGTCCGAGTGGCATGGCTGCTTTGCCGGGTACTATTCCGTAAAAAAAGGCGTGCTTGTTGGCATGATCATCCCAGCGAGTTGTAGTCCCATTTTCCTTAGAGTTTCTAAAAAGATGATGTTGAGTCCAGCTCCTCCATCGATTAGTACTTTAGTGACGGTCATACCAGCAATAGTTGGATCTAGAACCAGTGGATAATGGCCTGTGTTTCCCACGCTAGTCCATTGGTCTTCTCTGGTAAATTAGATAGGATACTGTGACCAATTGAGGTATCTTGGTGTAGCCGGTTCTGCTGTCATAATGGTCCGCAGTGCTAGTTTTTGTTGATGTTTGCTTCTGCAATCCGGAGCCCCTGAGAAGATCACTACTACCGTTCCCCTAGGTTTTTGGAATCCTTTGTCCTCGTTGTTGTGTTCTTCTCTTTTCTGATTGTCCTCTTTGGTGTTTTCCTTACTATCTTTTCTTGTGTATCGATCATTGAAAGTGTAGCAATTTTCGATGGTGTGCCTTCCATTAGGGTGCAATGGGCAACGTATGTTTTCAATGTCATCATATCTTCTGGGTTTGGAAAACTTCTTTGATTTGTCGGCCATTGCCACAGTATTGTCTGGTCTATGTTTTCTTTCTTGATGTCTGCTATTTCGGTGATTTTGCTTGTCTGAGTTGTCCTGGTTGCTTCTGTCTGGGAACCTCTCTCGTGTTTTTTCTTCTGCAGTAATCATCTTTTCTACTGTTCGTCTGAATTCTTCATTATTTCTTGGATTTTCTTTGCAGAAGTCTTGAAATTGCCACCTAGCCATGATTCCATGAGAGAAAGCTTCAATTACTTCTCGTTCGGTTATGTCATGCACTTGAGCTCGTAGTTCGCCGAATCGTCGATAGTAATTTTTGAGACTTTCACCCCCCTTTTGCTTGAGTCCTTTTAGTTCTGCATGAGTGATTGGGTGTGTAATGATTCCTGTGAAATTCTCACAAAAAGCTCTTTGCAAATCCTCCCAATTTCTGATAGATCCTGGGTTCAGTTTGTCGAACCATTGGAGGGGCATGGCCTCCAGTGCCATGGGAAAGAAAAGGGTTTTGATATCGTCGTCTCCTCCGGCTAGTTCAATTGATTGTGAATATATTCTGAGCCATTGCCTTGGTTCAGTTTTGCCATCATATTTGGAGTGGTTAGACGGTTTGAATTTGTGAGGTAATCGTACCAATGCAAGCCTGTTCGTGAAACAGGGGAACCTGTCGTGTGCCTTGGTTTCTTTGAATTCAGATTCGGCACCTTCTTCTGGCCAACTGTTGTTCTGATGGGAATAATCTTGTGAGGTTGTCTGGGTAGGTACCCTACTCCTAGTCTTCCTTGGTTGTTCAAATCGGTGGCCATGATTATGTTCCTTCCTACTTCCTCCGTCATGGCTTCCACCCGGCCCAAGTCTTTCGAAAGC
Source organism: Miscanthus floridulus (assembly GCF_019320115.1). NCBI lineage: Eukaryota > Viridiplantae > Streptophyta > Magnoliopsida > Poales > Poaceae > Miscanthus > Miscanthus floridulus. Next base: position 128,711,912 of record NC_089580.1, on the reverse strand, counting down.
GAATTTCCTTTGATTTTGATCTTCTTGCCTGTGGGTTGTTGATCTGGCGGGTAGTCTTGATCGAGCTCTCTCTTCATGCGTTCTCAGGATCGTTGATCGGAGCAAGTCCTGGAGCTGTTCATACTTCTCACCAGGATGTGAAGTTGCTCCGAGTTCTTCTAATGCTTCTCGAATCTTATCGTAAGGCGTATTTGCCGTGCGTCTTTCTTCGACTTCTCGTTGCGATTTTCTTTTGTCGTACTCAGCCAATTCTGACTTATATCTGATCCAAGCTTCCCTGCGCTGCCTAGCATGGTGTTGGTGCCCTTGCTTCAACTTGTTTTTTCTTTCTCTAGCTTGTTTCTGACTATCGGTTTCTCCATCGTAGCCCTGGGCAAAGGGTGATATGTTGGATTCTGATTCATCTGATGATCTGACATCGGGTGCTTCCGGGGGATTTAATGGTGACCGCGGACGTCGAACCATGAGCACTTCTCGTGCGTGAGTTGTTCTGTTATTGGCGTTGGTTTTCATGCTGTCGGAGTCGCTGATAACTTTAGTAGATGTCTCAGTGTCGTAGATCGAGTCTCCTTCTTGGTAAGGTAGAATAGCTGTTGTTGTTGTGCCGACTAGTTGGGTTCCGCTACCTTCAGGAACGGAACCTGGCCAGTGGATGATACAGTCTTGCGATGTTATCGTTAGCACGAGACCCTCCTGAGCTCCTGTCAGTGGTATCCCGAATCTTGGATTGAAAGATCTTTCGAACTGTCCCTGATAGGATTTTGCCATGTTGTCGAGCCCAAATGAAAAAGAACTCGACTTCTTGAGAGAACTCTAAGGGTAATCCGAGTTGTTTTGGGTTGTGCTCTGGGATCTTGCCAAAAAAGAACTCGGTTTCTTAAAAGCACTCGGATAAAACTTCGCCTTGGAGCTTGAATTCGAATCGGATACGAGTGGTCGTGAAATCTGATTTGAATCGGATACTATGAGCTGCGCGAATCTTCTGGTGAGCTGATCCATTGTAGTTGTTGAAATAGGAAATTCTTCATGATGATCTGGATCTTTGAGGAGATGGCCCTGAAGCTTGCCGTTGTTGTCTGCCTCGCAGATCCATGAGCCGAAGATGAAAGTTGATCCCGTCGGGAAGATTATGTTGTCGAGGTCCATCGAGCTCTCGGATGCAGAGTCGCCAAAAGCCCCCTACCTGGCGCGCCAGCTGTCGATGTTTCACCACTGATAGCCTGCCACGGGGGTACCCAGGGCAGTATGTTCGGGCTTCGGCGTATGCTGAACTCGATGGTTAACGCAAGAGACAGCCGATTTATCCTAGTTCAGGCCCTCGATCGTAGATCGAGTAATAACCTTACGTCCAGTCGGCCTTAGCCTTTGCGTTGGATTGATTGTGATATGCTGTGTTGTCCAATTGTTCTCTCTCTTCTCAGGAGCCCTGCCCTCCTTTATATAGTCAGGAGGCCAGAGTCCTAGTTGGTTTACAATGAGGTTTCCTAGTAGGATTACTTAATAGTTCTACTACTAAGATTACATGGGAAGAATCCTAGTTGAACTAGATCTTCTTTCTCCCTTGCGGGGTATCCTGTGGGTCCCGCATCGACAGGTCCTAGGCATAGCATGGTGACCATAGACCCCACCATGGATATCGCTCAGCAAATGCTTCCCCTGTTCGATAGGGACACAGCGCTGTAGGATCCTGGTGTGGCTTCGCTTATAGAGTTCACCCTCTACAAGGATGAAGGACTTGGCATGACGTGCGAGCCATTGAGCCTCTGTCTTGTCTGTCGACAGTGCCTCACGGAGGAGGTAGTCGAGGTAGGGCATCCTCTAGTCAACTAGAGGGTCAAGCTCTATTGCTAGGTCCTCTTCGAGCTCCATGACTTCAGGGACGGATGGAGCCAATAGTTGGTCAGCCCCCAAGCCTAGGGTAGACGGTGTGTCACTGGCTTGTTCTGATCCCTCGTAACAAACTAAGGGCTTGTGCTGATTGCTGGCGAAGACGCCTGTTAGCACCAGTTCTCGACCGGATGCTGCTTTTGCTAGTGCGTCGACCGCCTCATTGAGACACCTTGGAATGTGGTTGATCTCGAGGCCATCGAAGTTGTCCTCTAGTAGGTAGACTTCTTGGCAGTATGCGGCCATCTTGGCATCGTGATAGCTTGACCTCTTCATGACTTGGTTGACGACTAGCTAGGAGTCGCCTCAGACATCAATGCATCAGATGCCCAACTCGATGGCAATGCTTAGGCATTGATGAGCGCCTCATATTCGGCCACATTGTTGGAGGAGGGGAAATGGAGATAAACCATGTACCTCATTTGTACCCCAAGGGGTGACACGAAGACTAGCCCCATGCTAGTGCCTTTCTTCATCAGCGATCCATCAAAGTACATCATCCAGTACTCTTGGTCGACGACTGCTGGTGGCATTTGGACCTTGGTCCACTCTGCAACGAAATCAGCCTACAACTAGGACTTGATAGCCGTCCGAGAGGCATACACAATGCCCTAACCCATCTGCTCGAGTGCCCACTTCATGATTCTTCCCATGGCATCCTAGTTTTGGATGACCTCGATGAGGGGGAAGGATGTCACGTCTGTCACCGAATGTGACTCAAAGTAGTGGTGCAACTTCCTCTTGGTGATGAGGATGGCATATAGGAGCTTCTAGATTTGGGGGTAGCGAGTTTTAGAGTCAGATAGAACCTTGCTAATGAAGCACACAGGGTGCTGTACTTTGAGGGCATGCCCTTCTTCTTCTCGCTCCACTACCAGGGCGGCGCTAACCACTTGTGTGGTGGCCGCGATGTATAGCAAAAGGGGTTCTCCATCGATCGGAGGAACCAGGATCGGGGCCTTTGTTAGAAGTTGCTTGACCATGTCAAGTGATTCCTAGGCCTCAGACATCCATTCGAAGTGGTTGACCTTCTTCTGAAGTCAATAAATTGGGAGACCTCATTCACCAAGGCACGAGATGAAGTGGCTAAGTGTGGCGAGGCACCTAGTAACTCGCTGTACCCCCTTCATGTTCTGAATTGGGCCCATCCTTGTAATAGCTGAGATCTTCTCCAGGTTGGCTTCGATGCCATGCTCGGAGATAATGAAACTGAGCAGCATACCCCTCGGGACCCCAAAAACACATTTCTTGGGATTGAGCTTGATGCAGTTTGCTTGGAGTTTAGCGAAGGTCTGCTGAAGGTCAGCTATGAGCTGGTCATCCTGTTTGGACTTGACCATGATGTCATCTACATAGGCCTCAATGGTCTGCCCGATGAGGTCCCCGAAACACTTGAGCATACAACGCTGGTACGTAGCCCCAGTGTTCTTCAGATCGAATGGCATTGTGACATAGCAGAATGATCCGATGGGGGTGATGAAAGATGTCATGAGCTGGTCGAACTCTTTCATCATGATTTGATGGTATCTAGAGTATGCATCAAGGAAGCAGAGGGTTTCGCATCCTAAAGTAGAGTCGACTATCTGGTCTATGTGTGGTAAAGGAAATAGATCCTTTGGGCATGCTTTGTTGAGACCCATGTAGTCAACACACATCCTGCATTTCCCACTCTTCTTTCGTACAAGAACAAGATTAGCTAGACACTCGAGGTGGTACACCTCCTTGATGAATCTGGCCACCAAAAGCTTTGTGATCTCCTCACCGATGGTCCTATGTTTCCCCTCATCGAAGCAATGCAGGTGTTGCTTCACTGGCTTGGAGCCTGGGCAGATCTTCAAGGCATGCTCGGTGACTTCCCTCAGAATGACTAGCATGTTTGAGGGTTTCCATGTGAAGATGTCTCTATTGGCATGGAAGAAGTCGACGAGCGTGCTTTCCTATTTAGAAGAAAGTGTGGTGCCAATGCGCACCACCTTGCCCTTGGGGCTATCGGGGTCTAAGAGGACCTCCTTGGAGCCTTCTGCTGGCTCGAAAGACCCGATCGACCACTTAGGGTCGGGTGCTTCTTCGGCAACCTCCTTCCTGATGGCTGTGAGCTCTCCAGAGGCGACGATTACTTCGGCATGATAGCAGCACTTGACCTCGCACTCATAGGCACGCCAGAAGGAGGTGCTGATGGTGATGACCCCGCCTAGGCCCGGCATCCTTAGCTTGAGGTAGGTGTAGTTGGGGACGCCCATGAACTTTGCATAGTATGGTCATCCTAGGATGGCGTGGTAGGTTCCGTGGAACCCAACCACTTCGAAGGTGAGAGTCTCCATCCTATAGTTAGACGAACCCCCGAAGGTGATGGGCAGATCGATCTGCTAAAGTGGCATGGCCTATTTTCTAGGCACGATGCTGTGGAAAGGTGCTCTAGTCGGTCAGATGCACGCTCAATCGATGCCTATAGGATCGAGCATCTTGGCGTACATGATGTTGAGGCCGCTGCCTCCATCCATCAGTACCTTGGTGAGCTGCTTTGTGTCGATGATCGGGTCAACCATGAGCGGGTATCTCCTAGGTTACATGTTGTTCTCTGAGTGGTCAGTCTGATCGAAGGTTATGGCAAACTCCGACCATCGGAGGAAGGAAGGCATGGTCCACTCGATCATATAGACCTCACGGCGTGCAAGCTTCTGATGGCGCTTGGAGTCAAAAGCTACCATCCCTTCAAAGATCATGAGGCAACCATCCAGCATTAGAAAGCCACCGTCCTTCCCCTCGACGTCATCCGTGGTCAGATCAGGGTCCTTCCTATGCTCCCCTTTGTTGGTGCCTCTAGACAAGAACCGCTTCATGAGGTCATAGTCCTTGTATAGATGCTTGACGGGGAAGGCATGGTTCGGGCATGGCCCCTCGAGTAACTTCTCGAAGTGGTTCAGAGTGCCCTCCATGGGCTTTTGATCACCCTTTTATTCGGCGGTGGCCACGAGCGAGCCCTTGTGCCACTGCTTGTTCTTCTTCTTGGTAGGACAGTTGGAGGTGCCTTCGCCGACACCCTCATCCCATTTTGCCTTGCCCTTGAGGTGGTCGAAGGTCGCTCCGACCACCTCTTTGCCTGAGGCATGGCTGGTGGCAATATCGAGGAGCTCCTTGGTGGTTCATGGGCCCTTGCATCCTAGCTTGTGAACTAGGGACTCACAGGTGGTCCTAGATAGGAAAGCTCCTATAACATCAGCATCGATGATGTTAGGAGGCTCGTTGCACTTCTGAGAGAAGCACCAGATGTACCCACGGAGCAAGGCCGCTGCAACAGCGATGTTCTGGCTTGCCTGGGCAAAGTGTGGGAGGGCATCATCATCCTCAATGATCCTCTAGTTTATGTCATGGGCCATGGCACGTGCGCACCCACTGTCTCCGTGGCTCTTGATCTTGTGATCGAGCTCCACACGTTCCTGCTCTAGCTGGAGTTGTGCTTCCTTGAGCTCTTGGTGCCAGGCCTTTAGCTGTTCCACCTGCATGCGAGGTGGGGCCAATGTCTCTTCCTTGACCTCGTCATTGAGGTCATTCATTAGGGTAGCGTCCTCCTCATGGATGCTTTCGACATGTCCCTCGGGGGTACCTATCATGAAGCATTCATGAGAGGGGTGATGGCTCCCCTGCTGGAGTCAGAGCCAGAGGGTGACTCTGGCTCCTCTGCTAGGAGGTCATGGAAAGACTCCATGACATGTTCGATCACCCCTACGAACTCGTCATTCACAGGAGATGGAATCATGCGTTGCACCACAAGGTGGCCAACGGTCTCTGTGGCATTGCGGAGACCGAACGAGAGCACTGTCGGGGCGCTCCGGATGAGGTATTTCGGGGAGAGCGGTTCTCCCCTGGTGAGCTATGCTATGATGTTGGTGAACGAAAAGGTGAGGTGGCGTAGGTCCTCCTAGGATGATGACCGAGGTCCTAGGAAGATGCTGAGCTGGCGCTCAAGCCTTCCTTGGTCGAAGTTGAGAAGCCAGTCACTTCTGGGGGGCGCGGGCCTCCGGCGCACGCAGCCGCAACACCTCAACTGCCTCAGTGATCACGTCGAGGTTGGCGGAGTGGAGAGATTGGACGATGGTGGGGAGCAGCCCCAGCTCTCCTGCCATCGTGATGGTGAAGTCCAGGTCCCCAAAGCGCACATGCACACCTGGGACCCAGCTGATGTCTTGATTGGCCATCCAAAGCATGGTGTTGATGTCAAGACGTGCAAAGGCCCCTACCTGGCGCACCAACTATCGGTGTTTCAAGTAAACACCAACGAGTAAATTTTTATTATTACGCGTCTGGCTCAGATGATGTGCTAAGAGGACATGAGGTTTATACTGGTTTGGGTAGAATATCCCTACGTCTAGTTCATTCCTGTTGCTTGTGTTACTAGCACTGAAAAGTTCATAGTAGGGGTTACAAACAGGTAAGAGAGAGACTCGTCCCAAGTCTCCGAAGGTGTGTATGTGTTGTGCGATGTTCTGATGTGATGTGTTGAACCGATGCTATGTGATGTGCTTGTTCGAAGCCCCTCTAAGGGACGTCCTACTTTCTCTTTTATAGACAAAGGGAAAGCATAGGTTACAACGGGAGAAAAAAGAAGAATGAGAGGGAGAGGAAGTCCTTCAGGGTCGCTGGGCCTTTCCTTTCCTTTGTGTGGGCCCCGCTGACACGACCGGTGGTGATAGAGACAGTCCCACGCTAGGCACCTATCCACTTGATGATGCCATGCCCTAGCATTGTCAGTGTTTCATGATGTCCCATCCCACCCTAGCAGGCTGCGCGGTGACCTAGCGTGCTGATCAGTGGCCATACAAGGAGTGGACGTCATAGTGACCACACGTCCATCACTGTGGGCAATGTGAATCCCCTAGAATGACATGTCATGGGGATGGGTCAAGTTGAGGCATGATTGCTCCCTACGTGGTACCAGAAGTTTGACCTTGGGTTGTACTTTCTGGCCCATAGTGGTTGGCAGCAATGTGAGCTTCCGTCAAGAGCCATGCCTGAGGGATCAGGCGAGGTAGAGCCTGCCCTTAGACATCGAGCAAGGCAGAGCCAACCCTCGGACGTCGGGCGAGGTGGAGCCCTCCCTCGGGGATCGGGCGAGGCGGAGCTAGCCCTCAGACGTCGTGTGAGGCAGAGATAGCCCTCAAACATCGGGCGAGGCAGAGCCTACCCCTAGATGTCTAGTGAGGCAGAGCCCAACCTTTGGGGGTTGGCTAAAGCAGAGCTAGCCCTTAGACATTGGGCAAGGTAGAGCTAACCCTCAGGGGTTGGACAAGGCAGAGCTCGTAGCCTCGGTGGTTGGACGAGGCGGAGCCCAACCTTTGGTGGTTAACTAAAGTGAAGCTAGCCCTTAGACATCGAGCGAGGTGGAGCTAGCCCTTAGGGGTTGGACGAGGCAAAGCCTAACCCTTGGGGGTCAGGCGAGGTGGAGCCCACGGCCTCAGTGTCCACCGAGGCAAAGTCCACCCTTGGGGTCGAATGAGGCAGAGCCCAATAAGAGGTGTAGTCGCGCTTTTGACCGCTCAAACAGATCTACGTTGAGGGCTATTAGCTCCTCCTCTTCGGGTGCCCTAGTATTGGTCCCTGACAGCAAGCTTGCTCTGGCCATGAGCTTCGACTTCTTCCCCATGGTTTTCCTACCACCGGACACCCTAAGGACCATGAGCGCCTGGTCAAGGACTTCTTCAACACTGCCAACTCTATAGCCCTAGCTTCCTAGGCCGAAGACATAGTGAACAAAGTGTTCCCTGGCCCTTAGTTTGTAATAGGAGAAGCTGGCAAACAATCTATTCATTTTAAGTGACTCCTCTTTTGCCCTGTACTCATGTTTCATATACCAATTTGTAAGCAGTTATCTGGCCTATTGTGTGCCTCCTCGAGGCTTAGTAGAATAGCCGTTTTGGATTAGCCAATTTTGACCTGTGATTCGATCTAACTTGATTAAATCTAGAAATAGCTCTCATGGTAAAACCTTTCAAATTCCTCCCTAGTCATCAATCGCTGCATTTTCCCTCTGTACTGGCAGAACGGTGCTCCCTCTTCCATTAATTGGGCTTGCCTTTGCATATTTCGAGATGTCGACCATCCAGTCTCTGTGGTTATAAACATCGGCTAAGGGCTTTTGCTTCAAGCATATCTACACTTGCAACTACCTCTGTTCTCTGTACTTCTTTGCCTTCACAAACCCTCTAGCAGTTTCCATTCTTCTTCCACGATCTAGGCTAGCATCCATGGCAGGAGAAGATCACCGCGACAAGCGTGCAGCGAAAGATCTCCCAGAGGGGGAGGACCTGGTCAGTTAGCAGTTCCGCCACTTGAGGTAAGACTGAATGCTCCTATCCATAGCGAGAATCATCTACTAATGCATCTATAGGCTCGTCCTTAATGACAGCCTTCGGTCACTTCCTCCTAGGACCGGCGAGCCTTCTACCACCGCATCCACTGCTGCCACGCTGGACTCATCGTTGGACTCCTCCAACTCCTACAACCATGATGACGCCCGGTGTTTCCTCTAGGAGTGGAGGGCTACCAAGGATCGTTACTCCGAGGCAACTCAGGAGAATGGTTAGCTTGAGAGCCACCTTGAGGCTTCTCAAGCCACTCGCCTTGCCACCGAGGAAGAAGCCAACGCTGCTCAGGCGTGGTTGGCTGAGTCTAACACCATGGTGGTGGGTAAGGGAAACTCCAAGAAAACCTTCATTTCAATTTACACTTTTTTTTTCTTGATAGCTCCTTTCTTTCTGTGATTTCCATTCTTGATGGTGTAGTTGGAGAACCTCCAACTGGCGGTGAACGCGGCTATGGCGTCTGTCAACGCCTGGGGCCCTCTTCTCATCAACCGCTTGCAGGACATCCTGGCACGCGTTTAGGAGATCGCCCTCCACAGCGCTCACCATGGCATGGCGATGGCTCTGGCAGCGGCGTGGGTCTAGACCAGGCATGACCTTCACACCATGGAGCCAGGCTTTCCGATGGCCGACAACCCTGGCACACATGAGGACCTGATCGAGGACTTTGAAGACACCGCAGCGGCCATCGTGGACATCACTTCTGCTCAGGATGTTGTAAATAGGGTGTTCAATTAGCTTGTACCTAGTACAAACTGATCAATGAATGAAATCCCTGTTTTTCTATGATTGCGTCTTAGTGAACTTCCCGCAATATCTTTGTATACATCATGATTGTCTCAGTGTTTGTTTTTGCTCTATAGATGATACACATCATATCGTCTTTTACCTCTTTGGGTCTATTTTTAAACTAGAGGCGATACCCTTCCGGTACCGGCTATTAGAGCCGATGACTAAACAAACTGGCTATCAAGTATTAGTCCAAACGCTAGGATAATATTTCTTTAGATACTTTCCATTGATCACTCTATCAAATTCTTCTTCTCTTTCTAGCGTTTCCAAAATATAAGCATTGCTGGGCGCACAATGTTTAATCCGATAAGGTCCCTCCCAGTTAGGTGACCATTTGCCGAACTTGCTATCTCTTCACCCGATCGACAATTTCACTTTCTAGACCAAGTCTCCTTTAGAAAATTGTTTGCTCTTGACCTTCTTATTGTAATACTTCGCAATCCTTAGCTTATTGGCTTCGATATTCTCAAGAGTACGCAGCCAATGGCAACTTAAGTCTTCTAAGTCATCTACCATAAGATTCTTGTAAACTTTGGCTGACAAATCATTTTGCAATGTTGTAACACCTCGGGTGTTAGCCTTACATAACTTGACTTGCATAACATGAGCATGAGCATCAAGCATTCATAAATCATCATTTACAATTGAAACATTTGATCGAAACATATGAAACATTGCTTGTTATCTCGTGTTTCTTGGAACATATGCATATGATCATGTGCAAATGAATGCAAGTGGGTAATGTTAGCCACTAAAACACCTTAGCTACACTTAGGTTAACAAAAGGAACCTTGTTCATGAAGGTCACCCTTCATGATCAAGCACTTAAGTAATATTACATGTATTGACCTGGATAGCTCTATGAGTGACTACTACATGAAATGCTTAAATGACCTTGCAAATTGTTTAAACATGCTTAGAGTATCATCATGAACAACTTTGGTATTTAGGGCTAGGGCTAGTTTGGTCATTAAGCCATGCTTTGATGTGTTTCATCTTTTAAATGTGACATGTTTGACCAATTTGGAACTAGGTGTTAGAGACCTTGCATGGAGAAGTTCACTAAAGCAATGTTGTAGTGTTTGACATAAGGAACAACTTTGATTTTTGGGTCTTTGACTGATTCAGCTCCTAACATGTGTGAATTTGGATTTCAAAAATCATCAAATCACTGATTTCAGCACTTAGCAAATTTCGCTAAGTCATGGACACTGACCGACTGACAGGCTCACTTTGGGGATGACTTTTCTCAGTTTCGGTTGCGAATTAGCACAAGATGATTGAACAACATTTGTAGCTAGTACTTAGGACTACGAAAGTCATTTAGATCGTTTACGAATTGGAGCAACGGTTTAGCAGTTAGATGAATGTCAAAACTCGTCGTCAGGCTCGGCATGTCGCGACTGACGAACTGAATCGAAGCCGATCGGTGGCCGACCGGCGCCAGAGCGCGAACACTGCGTGTCCGCGGCGACAGCCGCGCGTCGCCAATGCCCTGACCGCATAGGCCATGACGCGCCTGAGCGCACCTTCATCACGCCAGCGTCTGCCCGAGCCGTCCCGCGCCCCCATTTGCTTCGCCTCGGCCTTTCTTCCTCGCAGCAGCAGCCGCCGAGCTCCCGCAGCTCCGCCATCGCCATAGCCGTGCATAGCTCGCGCCTAGCCACTCCAGCCCCACTGCCATAGCTCCACCACCACCCCAGCAGCGCACTGCCTCCTCCCGTGCCCGCTGACAGCGCTTTTGAATAGGGATTTGAAGTGTGCTTTTGAATGCATTCAAATTTGTTTATTTTATATCTAGAGTTCCTGTGCTCCAAAAATTATGAAATTTTTGTGGTAAGCTATTCTTGTCATATATGAACTCTAGTGAAAATTTTAGGACCAGTGCAAGGGTAGATTTATAGTTATAGATTTTTCTTTTATGAATAGTCAATCCTTGCATGAATTTTTATAAATTATTTATGAGTCCAAAATTCATGAAATTTGTTGGAGGTAATCCTAGTACCATATGGATGTTAAGAAAAATAGGAAATCTATTGCTTGACACTTTTCAATAGGATTTTCCATTTATGCTATTTCAAGCCTTGCTTCCTTGTCATTTTTGTATAGAATGTTCTACTTAGTAAAATGACATGAAATTTTTATAGTAGTCCTTTGATAGCATTAGTAAGGCACTGTAAATTTTTGAGAATTTATTAAGTATATCTGATATATGTTTATTATTTAACCTAGATATCTAAATAAAATAATAAAGGTAATTAAATAAATAGTTTGGGCTTCACCATTATATTATCTTAATTGTATTTGGTATGATTAAACTGTTGGTAGATCCTATGTTGTCAAATTTTGCATGATTACATGAAGTAGAAGTATTATTACTTTATGTTGCATATTAATTAGTTTCCGGATTGATTCTAGAGTTTGATGAGTTGCATATTGAAACTGATGTGTACTGTAAAAATGGTTAATAACAAAGTTGTAAATAATTTGATAAGCTTTCCAGAAAGTCCAGGATCACTGTTTTTGGGTTTGTAGAACTCTAGTTATGAGTGAAACAAGTAGCTACTGTTTGTGGCATAGTCGATGCATTGTCAAAGTAGATTCAGGAATAATCGAGAAGAGATATGCACCTACTCAATGAACATGATGCACTTGTTAACATATATGCATTTGTAATACTTATGCCATACTCATGCATCTAGGATCGGAGGAAGAGATCACGTTGCTGGAATTCAAAGAAGCAGAGGAAGGGAATCAGCAGGAAGATCCGCAAGCCGCAGCTCCCGAAGGCGTGGAGCAGAACCCTGAAGAGCTTCCGGAGTGTCCTGACCACCGCCCTACTTCCTTTCTGTGAGGCAAGCCCCGGAGCATTATAAGTCTCCCAGTAATTTACAAATGTTTACTTACGTACTTATGATTGATGCATTAGGTTATAAGAGTTGAATGAAACCACTTGATGCATGTAAATTCCTTGTCCAGATATTAACCCTTTAACCGGTATAGGTCCAGGATCGAATATATGCTTAGCCATGCTTAGACCGGTAGAAGTCGGGTGATGTCCTGTCACCTGCGAGATGTAGGTGGATACCGGAGCACGGTTGGCTATATCTGCTATCGGGGAACAGAACCATGAGGTAAAAGTAAATTGAGACCGGACGGGAAGTCGATAGAGAAGCAACAAGACATGGAGGTCTTGGGTGTGGACTTATCCCCATCTATGTCGATTAAGGACCGTACTGTTGTTGGCGCTTCTGACAAGATTGAACGCATGCCTCTCACTTAGCTGGCCGGATAACTCGTTCCGACCGTGAAGCCAAGTAATTCAACTCAGGCCGGGAACCGTTCTGTTGTGCGCTCCTTCCGGGGAACGATCAGACTGAGCCCAAGGGCAGGCTTGGCCTGAGCATCCTGGCATCTGGTGTTCCAGATTGTGCGGCGCGGTACGGACCCGCGAAATGTGTACCTGAGTTGTACCAAAGGTGACCTAAGACTATCGTGGCTGGTAGATCTGGGTTTGTGTTAGGAATAAATTCCCAGCTGGTTGAAATCGATTCGAATCGCCGTCTCTCCCGGATAGTGAGAAACTTGGCTAGTCCCAACATCGTAGCAACTGTGTTATGAAACATGATGGTTCGGATAAAAAGGGAATTACAATACCTGCTATGGTTACTATTGTATGCTTCTAAATGATATACCACATGTTTGGCACAGGATAGTTGCTAACCTAGAAATGAATAGTTATAATTAACTTGGTAAAGAATTGGTAACTGTACCATGATTTAATTGCTTTTACGCAAAAATATTGTCAAGTTACGTCCACGTATACAGCCATGCATAATCCTTGGAGTCATTTTATTTCTGGTTCATGACGGGTAAGTCTAGCTGAGTACCTTCTTGTACTCAGGGTTTATTTTCCCATTGTTGCAGATGGCACTGTGTATCATGGTTATTGCAAGAGTTGCTTCTATCCCGCTGTGGATGAGGAGTAAGCCTTGGACAGGCTTCTTTATTAATTCCTATCCTTGCTTTTGTGGACCGTGATCTTACTTGGCACTGTATCAAACTATGTTGGAAATTTTATCTTCGAACTTATTTGCTTCCGCTTTATTTATCAAACTTGGTTTGTAATAACTTTTATTCGTACTCTGATTATGAAAAGTATCTGTGAACTTTATGTAATATGTGGCATGTATGTTGAATCCTATACGATCTTGGTTGTTGTAAATCGTTTATCGAGACCCGTCGTGGTACTCGACGGACTACCGGGTTTATATGGGTTCAAGTATAACAGTGCGACCGCTTGCGGATTGCCATTGTACTTGTATTCTTATAAATTGGTCGGTTCTACGACAAATGTGACACACCTTGATCCAGTTTGAATCTCCCAAGGAAGGACTGCATTATGACCATACACAAGTCATAAGGTGACGCTTTAATCGATCCATGACAGGCCATCCTATATGCCCATAATGCCTCATTAAGCGTTGAATACCACTTCCTTGGCTGCTCTTCGATCTTTTTCCTAATTAGCTTAATCATAATTGGATTGGACGCCTCTACCTGGCCATTAGCCTGAGCATAGTAAGGAGAAGAATTTAATAACTTAATTCCCATACTGGCAGCAAAATCTCTAAACTCTTCTGATGTGAACATTGTCCCCTGATCAATAGTAATAGTTTGAGGAATCCCAAAGTGATACACAATATGTTCTTTGACAAAATCAACCATGTCCTTTGAGGTTACCGTCTTCAAAGGAATGGCCTCAACCCACTTAGTGAAGTAATTTGTTGCTACTAATATGAACTTATGTCCTTTACTTGAAGGTGGAAAGATCTGGCTAATTAAATCAATTCCCCAACCTCGAAACGGCCATGGTTTGATTATTGGATTCATAGCTAATGCGGAAGATTTCTGAATATTACCAAAACATTGACAATCCTGACACCCCTTATAATATTCAAAACAATCTTCTAGTATTGTTGGCCAGAAATATCTGGTCCTGCGAATAACCCATTTCATCTTATAAGCCAATTGATGGGCTCCACATATCCCTTCATGTACTTCACCCATCAACACTTTAGCTTCTTCTTAATTTAAGCATTTAAGCAACACCCCATCGTCTGTCTTGTAATATAGCTGATCATCTAGTAAAACATACTTAGTCAATTTATACCTTAGTTTCCTAGTAACCTTCCATGATGGATTCTTAAGGTAATCGGCTATTTCAACTCTCCAATTATTAGTCAAGGTTTCACTACTTAAGATCTCTTGAAACACCCGATAACCTGACGCACTTTGAGCTAACCGATTAGCCTCTTGATTTTGTGCTCTTGGAATATGCTAAAGAGAAATATGAGGAAACTCCTTGAGTAACCTCTAGCATTCATCATAGTACCCTCTCAGAATATCATCTTTACATTCATATAGGCTGATCAACTGATTAATAATAAACTATGAATCTCCAAATACTTCAATTGACTCAGCCATTACTTCATGTAGCAGTTGAAGTCCCTTAAGAATAGCTTCATATTCTGCTTGATTATTGGTAGTCATTGGTTTAGTTGGAGAAGCAAACTCAAAACTTGCTCCCCGAGATGAAATAATAACAATACCGATGCCACCACCTTGCTTGCACGATGATCCTTCAAAGATAACATCCAAGGTATCGGCTCTACACAGCCAATACTCGGCTTATGATGTTGGGTGACAAAATCGGCAATTACTTGCCCCTTGACTTCTTTAGCCGATTCATACCTCAAGTAAAATTCTAACAATGCAAGAATCCACTTTCCTATTCTCCCAATTAATATCGGCATTGATAGCATGTGTTTGATCACATTAGCCTTAGAAACAACTGTACACTCAGCTGATAACAAGTAATGTCGCAACTTAGTGCAAGAGAAATATAAGCACAAGCATAACTTTTCAATAGGAGAATATCTTGATTCTAGATTCAAAAGCCTTCTACTTAGATAGAAAATAACTCGTTCTTTTCCTTCAAACTCTTGCATTAAGGCCGAACTAATTGTTTGGTTATCAACCGTCACGTACAACTTAAAAGGCTTACCTTGCTGAGGAGGGACCAGCATGGGTGGACACTTCATATATTCTTTTATCTCCTCAAACGCCTTTTGTTGTACGTCACCCCATTTAAATTCTTGATCATTTTTCAACTTCAACAAAGGAGAAAATGACAGAACCTTTTCTGACAAATTTGAAATAAACCTCCTGATAAAATTAATCTTTCCAAGCAAAGATTGTAACTCTTTTTTAGTAGTCGGGGGCACTGCCTCGTCAATTGCTTTCATACTTTTTTGACCAATTTCGATTCCTCTCTCGTGGACCAAAAAACCCAAAAATTGTCCAGCTGACACTCTAAAGACAAACTTATTGTGATTCATCTTTAAACCATGTTTTCTTGTGCACTCCAAAGTCTCTCGCAAATCAGCTAGATGTTCCTTGTACCCTTTAGATTTTACCATCATATTATCAATGTAGATCTCAACAATCCTGCCGATCAACTTATGAAAAATATAATTCATCGCTCTTTGATAAGTTGCACCGGCATTCTTTAAACCAAAGGTCATCATAACCCATTCAAATAAACTAATTGCACCAGGACACCTAAAAGCTGTTTTTGCTATGTCTTCCTCAGCCATACAAATTTTATTATATCCTGCATTGCCATCCATAAAACTAATAACCTTGTACCCAGCTGCTGCATCTACCAACATATCGGCTATCGGCATTGGATAACCATCCATGGGTGTAGCCTTGTTTAGATCTTTGAAATCGATGCAAACTCTTAACTTCCCATTTTTCTTATACACAGGAACAACACTCGATATCCATTCTGCATATCGGCACGGTCGGATAAATTTCCCTTGTAGTAATCTTTTAGTCTCCTTTTTGATATCATCAAGAACATTTGGGTTAAATCTCCTTGGAGCTTGTTTAAACGGCCGATATCTAGGTTTGATTGGCAACCGATGTTCAAAAATTGATCGATCTAGACCAAGCATCTCATAATATTCCCAAGCAAAACAATCTTTAAATTCTTTTAGTAAATCTACCAACTCTTGCTTATACTCAGGATCCAACTTAGCACTTACATACGTCGGCCTAGGCCTATCTCTAGGACCAATATATAGCTCCTCTAATTCATCGATCGACGTGAAGCCATGCTCTAGTTTATCATCTATACCATCTATTGGATTATCCATTAAAACAAACTCTCAGAGCCAACTGCTTGGATCGGTTGTTGGCTTTCATCATTGATTTTAATGAAGCCTTCTTCCCATAGCTTGCCAGAAAAACACTCAAAGTCTTCTAGTTCCCAATACATTGGATCAGCTATTGCTATACTCACAGAATCATCAGCATGAACCAGCTCAACATCATCTCCATGCCACTGAATCAAGCATTGATGCATAGTCAATGGTACACAACAATTTGCAAGAATCCAATCACGACCAAGGAGTAAACTGTATGAACCTTTTCCATCAATGACGAAGAATGTGGTGAGCAAAGTCTTATTTCCGATTGTCAATTCGACGTTTATTCCCCCCTAGTCTTGGATGCATTACCTCCGAAATCCTTAAGCATCATGTTAGTCTCAATCAAATCTCCTGGTCCCTTGCCAAGCTTACGAAAAGTAGTATAAGGCATAAGATTAACAGAAGCACCTCCATCCACCAACATTTTGTTCATCGGCTTCCCATCAATGAAACCTTTTACATATAAAGCCTTTAAGTGTCGATGCTTGACTGGCTTATCGAATATAGCTTGCTATATAACTATCAACTTGATAACTATCTCCTCATACTCTAATTCATTAAAATCTGAATAGACTTCTTGGTCTGCTGGAGCTCTAAGTTCTGACGGCAACAGAAAAATCCATTTGAATATTAGCCGATAGTTGACCCCTATCGACTGTTTGTTTAGCACGCCACACTTGAGGTCTACTAGATGCCTGATCCTATTCTAGCTCTCTGTTCCTTAGGCGTTGTACCCTTCTTTTCTGGCTTCTTGTCAAACCTCCTGGACACCATTGCCCTTCCTGCCAAACATACTCTTCCTCATCATCCTCTTCTTCATAATCAGTCCAGTTTTGATCAACAACTCACTTCCTGAGCCGATCGTGAACACTTCTATTTTTAAGTGCCGATCCATATTATTATTATGATACTCATTTTGAGTACGGACAGACCGCCGGTTGGCTTGAGATTGCCTAAACTTCCAATATTGTTCACTACACTCTGGGCAATTATTTCTAGTAAATAATTTCAAATCTTCATTCCAACAATGTCTGAAAAAGGGCAATTCCAATTTGATTCAACTTGTTTTCTTTCATACCTCTCCTCTTCTTGTTGACGCTAGTATTCTTTCTCTTCTAACCGACGTTGATAATCCTTTTCCTTCTGCCATTGCCATTTATTCAACAAAATTCAAGATGTGACATGCAGCCTTATGGCCCCATCCCTTGATGTCTCTCCCTGCTCATATCGGCTCTTCTGTTGGTTATGACGCCTTTTAATCTCTCTATATACATCAGCCGATATTTGCATCTTTGGATCGACAATTCTGGTTTCTTTTGCCCTGGTTGATGTTAGGACTTTAGTCTTTCCTTTGAGCAAGTTAACATCGACCATATTCTAATCTCTTGGGAAAGGATTATCATCAACTTTCATCTTCCGAGGTGTATCAAATTTAAGCTTCCCTTGCTGAATAGCCCTCTGTATATGTTGTCGGAAAATTCTACACTCGTTAGTAGAATGAGAAGTAGCGTTATGAAACTTGCAGAACTTCTTATTCTTCAACTGATCAGGAGGTAACATAACATAATTGGTGGACAATTTGATCTGTCCTTTCTTAAGCAAGAAATCAAAGAGCTTGTCTGATTTTGTGACGTCAAAATCCTAGCTCTCCTCAACTCCTTTTCTCCAAGGATTTGGCACCATTACTATCTTCTTACCCCAATTCCATTCAGCCATAGCAATCTCTTCTTCTTCATCGTTCTCATCGCCATCATTAACTAAATATGGATTATAGGCTTCAATAATTGTGGTATTCTTCTAGAATCGGGTATCTCTGCGCATAGTCTAGAATTGGCTATTGAGTGCTGCCACCTATTGACCCAACTGACCTAAATTGACAAACTCTTGCCCAAGCAGCTTCTCTCTCCTCGTTGGCAACATTCCTTGAATGGCCAAAGCAGCTAGCTGATCATCAGTCAGATTTAATGAAAAGCACAAATTCCTGGTTTCTTGGAACCTCTAAAGAAACTTGGCATCAGATTCATTAGTTCTTTGCCTTATGGTCATCAAATCTATGATTTTCTTTTCTCCTATCCCAGTATAGAAATATGTATAAAACTTCTTCTCTAGGTCAGTCCAATTGGCAATGAAATTAACTGGTAATGATGAATACCAGGTGAAAGTTGGTCCTAATAGGGACAAGGAGAAGAAACGAACTCGATGAGCTTCTTCAATGGATGCTTCGCCCAACTATATAAGATACTGACTAACATGTTCTATTGTGCTCGTGCTATCTTGACTAGTGAACTTAGCAAATTCGGGGAGCCTATAATTTGTAGGAAGAGCAACCAAATCATACCACTCTAGATATGGACGTTTGTATGAAAAGGTCTACCCTTTTGGTTTTAAACCAAATTGAGTCTTCATCATTTTGGTTACTCTAAGCAACAACTCATCAGCATTTGAATCTGGATTTCTCTATAACTGTTGACCCATCTATGGGTTAAAATTTTGGGTACCTTGATACCCTGGATTTAGAATCATATGAAGGGTATTGTAATCTATTCCATAATGATATCCTTGTGGAATCTCTATCTATTGGGTCCTTTGCTGATTTGCTGCTTGAAGTCTCTGGTTGTAGATGTTGAGATCTGTATCTCTGTGAATCCTTTGAACTGATGGCGCTATTTTTTGGGTCGACAACGGTATTTGGCCTGATGTGCCAAAATTAACTACTTGATTCTGAACTTGCCCCATCGGTTGTTGCACATACTGCTCTGATGATCCAGGATTATTTTGTATTTGATTAGTAGTGGTACCTTGAACTTGCTCAGATGAGCTCTGAACTACCTGGACATCATTGCTTGATTAGTCCCCTGAGTCGATGGATGTGGAATATTGTAATAAGCCGGTCCAACCTGATCAATTGGACATCCATGAAACACCTCTTTCATGGTATTGTGGAATGTGTTCAAGAAAGTTGTATTATGGTTCAACATAGCATCATGAATAGATTTGTTTACAACATCTATGAAGAAATGCCTATCATCAGCTTCGTCTATATCTGACTACCCATGCATCAAAACTCTTGGCAGTGGATATTTCTGAATAACTTTATTGTCACGTGTCTTGGTGTAGGACAACAAACACTTGTTTTGAAATTCTTTTATAGCTTTACTGATGACATCTTTATCCTCATTAGGTAGGTCTTCATAAGGCACCATAAGAATGTCCCTGTTGTTGTGAGTTGCCATAATGATTGTGGGGTCCCACTGAGCAGGGGTGCAAAAATGTGGTAGCCATGCTGGGTGGACACGCAGCAAGCCAGAATGATCTGGAGATCTGCCTGGCTTCAACGTAGGACCAGTCGATCCTACGAATTCCCAAGAGCATGCCAGTCAATTTGACCTGCAATTGACAAGAAGAGAAAGTTTATCAGTAATTTAGGGTGGAACATGCTGGTTTTACCCAGACAGTTCCAAGTGTGCCGCTTCAGGAGCAGCTAGACAAGAAAATTGACTAAATAGCCGATACGAGAAAAAATCTACTATTAAGGACTGTAACGCTCACGGGTCATGATTGATTTTATTGTAACGAATACAATGCACCCAGTTTTAATGATCCTTTTTGATGAGGACATCACTTTTTCGGATGTACCTTTTGATCCTCCAACCATTATGCAAGGTCCAATGACCCAAGCTCGAATGCGTCAACTCAATTTAGAGGTGAGCTTGTTCTTAAGCGATGATTTTCATACTTTTGAGAATAGACTACTACCTAATGATGTTATCTTGCTTAGGAACATTGGAGAGGGTCATGAGGGACTTAGAGGAAGAGGTGGAGGTGATGATGACCAGCAAGGACGTCCAACAGAAACCGGAGGCCTGGTCCAACATGATTTTGAGTCTGCCTCGGCCTCCAGGACTAGTCTGCCTTAAAATGGTCACCCAGGATGCATCCAGACTCTGTTTTCAATAATCCACATATGGCTGCAAAGCTAATTTGATAAGGAAGCCAATGCAAGTAGTCTCACAACAAAATCTCTTCAGAATCCACATGAATTATCGAAATAATTCAGCGTCCATAATCTATCTAGGTGCTGCGTCACCGTATTTGGTCCAATGGGCCATGTATCATCTTTGAGCCCGTTAGGGGGGTGTGTCCAGGGTAGGCAACGACCATAAGACCTTTATAATCGTACACCACCGCTGTCATTAGGTTTTGGGTTTTGCTTAGATTAATCTATTAAGAACAGTTTTGCCGTTCATCGGTTTATGAGACCCCAACTTCGTGAGATTAATCATTCATATGCAATTTGGTTGATATTGCTAAAACTAATGACAACAAGAGCATTAGCAAGATCGGTAACTTAATGAGCTACCCGAAGGATGCCACCCTTAGGTAGAGCCGATAACTTGACCTTAATCTAATTTGAGCAGTGGAGGTCAAACTTAACCGATGCAGCCATACTTGAACTAGATAAGGATCGATAACTAACTTATACTAAAGCTCATAAGAGGTTGGCCGGACCGATGCAGCCTTACAAACAAAAGTATAAGCCATGACGGTACTTACGGACAAGCCGAAGGTCGATCGGATCGATGCAGCCTTGCTTGTTGAAGAACTCACCGAGATCTACAATACTCCTACTCCTAAAGGTTGGCATGAAGCCGAAAAAAGTAATTAGAATTGATTGGATCTCTCTTACAATAGCCAGGGTCCAATATTTATACCTAGAACCTAAACATGAATCCTACTCGAATACGACTCATTACAATCTTTGGTATAAGAGAAAACATTCCTATCTTAAGATAACTTGGACTCTAATATTTCCTTTTTGTAGAGTTTGACATGTTTCTCCCCCTCGACGCCATTCGTATGTAGTCCATTGATATTGTCTGCTAACATCATTTATAAAATAGCCGATTCCAACACTGAATCAAAACCAGCTGAACTCAATTCACACCCGATCGATCCCTTGATGATACCATTTTATAAGCCTTGAGTTCCCACGTTCTTCTTTCCCAAATTTTGGTGTAAACACATATTTACGTGCATTTTCTTAAGGAAAGAGCCTACCAACTCAAACCTGATAGATGGATGGAATGAACCTAGTGTCGGGGACCAAAACTAGGGTACCCAAAGAGAAGGAGCTAATGATCATCAACATTGATTTATCCAAGAAGTCAAGAGCATGACTATAGCTCCAATCGACCCCAGGCGTGCAAGCTCCACCTCGCCTAACCTCAAGGGGAAGACTCTACCTTGCCTGACCTCTAGAGGAGGGCTCCACCTCGCCTAACCCTGAGGCCACGGGCTCCGCCTCGCCTGACCCCAAGGCCATGAGCTTCACCTCGTCTGACCCTTGGGTTCATGCTCCACCTCACCTGACCTCTAGGGGCAGACTCTGCCTCACCCAACCTCTAGGGGAGGGCTCTGCCTTGCCCGACCCCAAGGCCACAGGCTCCACCTCGCCCAACCCTTGGGTTCATGCTCCGCCTTGCCCAACCCCAAGGCCACAAGCTCCACCTCGCCTGACCCTTGGGTTCACGCTTCACCTCACCTGACCCTTGGTTTCACGCTCTGCCTCACCTGACCCTTAGGTTCGCGCTCTACCTTGCCCGACCCCAAGGCTGTGGGCTCCACCTCGCCCAACCGTTGGGTTTGCACTCTGACTCGCCTGACCCCAAGACCATGGGCTCTGCCTCGCCTAACCCTTGGGTTCATGCTCCACCTTGCTTGACCCCAAGGTCACAGGCTCCGCCTCGCCCAACCTTTGAGGATAGGCTCCGCCTTGCCTGACCCCAAGGCCATGATCTCTACCTTGCCTGACCCCTCAGGTGTGGGCTCCATCTCGCTCGATGGGGTCTCATACCACAGCCAACCATTCTAGGTCTAAGCATATGGGCTTAGGTCAAAACTCTAATGCCAAGGAAGAGACAAGCATGTCATGATGTAACTCGTGGCCATGACAGGGCATGCCTAAGGATTCACATTAGGAACAACATCGGGCATACCGGTGTTATTCCGCCTAACCCTTGTACGAACACTGACAGGCACATTGGTTCACCACGACGTCTGCCAGGATAGAGTGGAGCGCCGTGACTGGCAGATGACGCCTGTGTATGGTGCCAGTGACGGACAAGACTGCGATGTGGCACCATACCTATTGACATCTACATTGTTGGTAGGGCCCGCATGAAGGAGAAGAAGGACCCAGTGACCCTGAGGGCCTTTGGCTCTCTCTCTCATTCTTCTCTTTCCCTCTACTATAACTTGTGCTTTTCCTTGTCCTATAAAAGGGAAAGTAGGGCACCCCATGAAGGGCATCGCATCGAACCCCGCCAGACCTGATCGAACCATCATGAACCCATCGAACCTCAAACCGATTAGAGCGCAACACAAGCACATGGCCGAGCAGCAACTGAGCTCTTGGCACCCGTTCACTCTTTTCACTAGAGATTTGGGACCTGTCCCTCTCTCATCCATTTGTAACCCCTACTACAAACTTTTGGTGCTAGTAACACGAGCTACAATGAACTGGATGTAGGGACATTCTGCCTAAACCAGTATAAACCTTGTGTCCTCTTAGCACACCATCCAAACCAAACGTGCAATATTAGAAATTTACTTGTTGTTTGTAACTCAAAACACTGATAGTTGGCACGCCAGGTAGGGGCCTTTTGTGTGTCTCAACATCCACACCAGGCCTCAGATGGCTAGTCACAACATCAGCTAGGTCCCGGACATGCACATGCGCTTCGAGGACCTAGACTTCATCATCATGACGGATGGAGAGTTGGCGCTGGCTCCCACCGCCATCCAACCTATCCACTCCACCGACCTCAATGCGATCATTGAGGTGCTTGAGGAGCTACAGCTGCATGCACCAGAGGCCCGCGACCCTACGAGCGACCAGCTCCTCGGCTTTGACTACTAGAGTTTAGAGCACCACCTCGGCGCCTTCCTGGTACCTTGACCATCTTGGGAGGACCTACACCACCTCACCTTCTTGTTCACCAATGTCATGGCATAGCTTGCTGGAGGAGAGCCATTCTCTCCTAAATACCTCATCTAGAGTGCCCCGACAGCACTCCCGTTCATTCTCTACAATGCCACAAAGACCGTTGGCCACCTTATGGCACAACACACGTCTCCATCCCTCGTGAACGATGACTTCATGGGGATGACCAAATATATCATGAAATCTTTACATGACCTCCTCATGAGAGAAACGGAGTCACCCTCCACCTCTAACTCTAGCAGGGGGAGCCATCACCCCTCTTGTGAGTGTTTCATGGTAGGTACCCCTAAGGGACATGTCCAAAGCATCCATGAGGAAGAGGCTACCCTAATGAATGACCTCGATGACAAGGTCGAGAGGGATGTAGGGGCCCCACCATGCCTATGGGTGGAGCAGCTGAACGCCTAGCACCAAGAGCTCGAGGAAGTGTGACTCTAGCTCGAGCAGGAACATGTGGAACTCGAGCAAGAGATCGAGCACTAGGGAGATGGTGGGCGCATGTGCCATAGCCCATGACATGAACCAGAGGATCATCGAGGATGATTAAGCACTCCCACACTTTGCTCGGGCAAGCCAGAACATCGCTGCTACAGCAGCCTTGCTCCGAGGGCTTCTAGGGCCCACGATGCCCAAGGATCATTGAGCCCATCATGAGATTCGCACGTTACTCGAGCATGCGGCGGCACAGCAGGCCGAGAGCTCGCTATCCTGACGATGCGAGCTCAACGCTAGCCAGCGCACGCCCTTGGAGCGACCCAACAAGGATGCATTAGTTCACCAGGCGCTGTAAGGCGATAGGCCAAGCACCATGGCCCCAGTGCATGAGCATCTCAGCCGCCACCATGACGCACGCAACACCCTTGATGTCAGCAGGCGTGCCCGTGGTGATGCAATGGAGGGGGCTAGCCACGGCTACCACCCTCATCGTGGTGGATGCTACGACAGCGACGAGGACCGAAGCCCGAGCCCTGGCCTTCTGGAACCTCAGGCCTTCTGCCGACACATCCTCAATGTCACCTTACCACCACGGTACCGACCGCCGACCAACATCCCGAAGTACTCTAAGGAAACGAACCCCGGACTATGGCTCAAGGATTATTGGCTTGCTTGCCAAGCCGGTGGAGAGGATAATGATGATTTTATTATCCGCAACCTTCCAATGTTCTTGGCCGATTTGGCTTGAACATGGTTGGGCGGACCTAAAAGAGTTCTTCGTGGGAAACTTCCAGGGCACATACAAGCATCCTAGGAACCCATAGGATCTCAAAAACTGCTGATAGAAGGCCGGGGAAACCCTTTTGTTGGTACATCCGTCGCTTCTCCTAGTAGTGCAATGAGCTGCCTAACATCACTGACGCCGATGTCATAGGAGCTTTCCTATCTAGGACCACCTATGAGTCCCTGATCCATAAGCTAGGACATAAGGGCCCGTGAACTACCAAGGAGCTCCTTGACATCGCCACCAGCCATACCTCGGGCAAGGAGGCGGTTGGAGCGATCTTCGACCACCTCTAAGGCAAGGCGAAGGGGGATAAGGACACCGATGACGGTGCCTCCAACTGCCCCAGCAAGAAGAAGAACAAGCAGCGGTGCGAGGGCTCGCTCATGGTCACTGCCGACCGCAAGGAGGGTTAGAAGCCCGCAGAGGGTACCCTGAACCACTTCGAGAAGCTGCTCGAAGGGCCATGCCTAAACCATGCCTTCTCCATCAAGCATCTCTATAAGGACTATGACCTCATGAAGCGGTTCTTGTCTAGAGGCTCCAATAAGGAGGAGCACAAGAAGGACCCCAACCTAGCCGCAGATGATGCCAAGGGGTATGATGGTGGCTTTTTGACACTGGACGGCTACCTCATGATCTTTGAAGGGTTAGCGGCCTTTGACTCTAAGCGTCATCAGAAGCTTGCGCATCATGAGGTCTATATGCTAGGCCCAGGCGGGGTCATCACCATTGGCACCTCCTTCCAGCGTGCTTACGAGTGCAAGGTTGAGTGCTGTGATCATGCCATGGCAATCATCGCCTCTAAGGAGCTTGCAACCATTAGGAAGGAGGTCGTCGAAGAAGCACCCGACCCCAAGCGGTCGACCGAGTCTTTCGAGACAGTGGAGGGTGCTAAGGAGGTCCTCATAGACCCCAGCGGCTTCAAAGGCAAAGCAGGGCACATTGGCACCACACTTTCTTCCGAATAGGAAAGCGCGCTCATCGACTTCCTTCGTGCCAATAGAGACATCTTTGCATTTTGAGGGAAGTCACCGAGCACACCTTGAAGATCAGGCTAGGCTCCAAGCTGGTGAAGCAGCACCTGCGTCGCTTCGACGAGGGGAAGCATAGGGCCTTCGGCGAGGATATTGTGAAGCTTTTGGTGGTTGGGTTCATCAAGGAAGTATACCACCCTAAGTGCTTAGCCAATCCCGTTCTTGTATGAAAGAAGAGTGGGAAATGGAGAATGTGCGTTGACTACACGGGTCTCAACAAGGCGTGTCCAAAGGATCCATTTCCTTTGCCATGCATAGACTAAGTAGTCAACTCCACCACAGGGTGCAAAACCCTTTGCTTCCTTGATGCATACTCCAGGTACCCTCAGATCGTGATGAAAGAGTCCAACCAGCTCGCGACATCTTTTATCACCCCATTCGGATCATTTTGCTACATCACAATGCCATTCGGTCTAAAAACGCTGGGGCTACGTACCAGCGTTGTATGCTCAGGTGTTTCGGTGACCTCATCAGGTGAACCATTGAGGCCTACATGGATGACATCGTGGTCAAGTCCAAATGGGCTGACCAAGTCATAGCCGACCTAGAGCAGACCTTCACAAAACTCCGAGCAAACGACATTAAGCTCAACCCCCAAGAAATGCGTTTTCAGGGTCCCAAGGGGTATGCTGCTGGGTTTTATCATCTCTGAGCATGGCATCATGGCCAACCCAGAGAAGATCTTGGCCATCACAAGGATGGGCCCGATTCAGAACATAAATGGGGTACAATGAGTTACAAGGTGCCTTGCCGTGCTCAGCCGATTCATCTCGTGCCTCAGCGAATGAGGTCTCCCCCTCTATTGGCTTCTGAAGAAGGCTGACCATTTCGAATGGATGCTCAAGGCCTAGGAGGCACTTGACACGGTCAAGTAGCTTCTGACAAAGGCCCTGATCCTGGTCCCTCAGATCGACAGAGAACCACTTTTGTTCTACATTGTGGCCACCACGCAAGTGGTTAGCGCTGCCAGGGTGGTGGAGCCAGAAGAAGAGGGCACGCCCTCAAAGTGCAGCGTCCCATGTACTTCATTAGCGAGGTCTTATCTGATTCCAAGACCTGCTACCCCCAAATCTAGAAGCTGCTGTACGCCGTCCTTATCACCAAGAGGAAGCCGCATCACTACTTCGAGTCGCATACGGTGATGGTTGTGATGTCCTTCCCCCTCGGTGAGGTTGTCCAAGACCAGGATGCTACAGGAAGAATCACAAAGTGGGTACTCGAGCAGATGGGTCAAGGCATTTCATATGCCCCCCGAACGGCTATTAAGTCCCAAGTGCTGGCTGATTTCATTACAGAGTGGACCGAGGTCCAAATGCCACCGGCAGTCGTCGACTAGGAGTACTTGATGATGTACTTCAATGAATCACTGATGAAGAAAGGCGCCAACGTGGGGTTGGTCTTTGTTTCGCCCCTTGGGGTATGCATTAGGTACATGGTTCGCGTCTATTTCCCCTCCTCCAACAATGTGGCTAAGTATGAGGCGCTCATCAATGGCCTACGCATTGCCATCGAGTTGGGTATCCAATGCCTCGACGTCTAGGGTGACTCCCAGCTGGTCATCACCAAGTCATGAAGGAGTCAAGCTACCACAATGCCAAGATGGTTGCTTACTACTAAGAAGTCCATAAGCTAGAGGACAAGTTCGACGGCCTCGAGCTCAACCACATCTCGAGGCGTCTCAACGAGGCGGCCGACGCGCTGGCAAAAGCAGTGTCTGGCCAAGAGCCAGTGTCGATAGGTGTCTTCACTAGCGATCAGCACCAGCCCTTGGTCTGCTATGAGGAGCTAGAACAAGCTGGTGGTGGACCGCCTGCCCTGGGCTCTGGGGCTAACCAGCCATCGGCTCCATCTGACCCCAAAGTCATGGAGCTCGACAAGGATCTAGCGACAGAGCTCGACCCTCTGATCGACTGGAGGGTGCCTTACCTTGACTACCTCCTCCATGAGGCACTGCCAACGGGCAAGATAGAGCCATGGTGGCTCACGTGTCGTGCCAAGTCCTTTGTCCTTATTGAGGGTGAACTCTACAAGCGAAGCCACACCAGGATCATGCAGCGCTGCATCCCCACCAAATGGGGGAAGCGGTTGCTGAGCGATATCCATGGTGGGGTTTGTGGTCATCATGCTATGCCCAGAACCCTGGTCAGAAACACATTCTGATAGGGCTTCTACTGGCCGACCGCGGTGGCCGACGCTGAGCATATCTTGCGCACCTGCGAAGGGTGTTAGTACTATGTTCAGTAGACCCACCTACCAGCCCAAGCACTCTAGACGATCCCCATCACATGGCTGTTCGAGGTCTGGGGGCTCGATCTGGTCGACCCTCTCAAAAGAGTGCCCAGGGGCTACACCCACTTGCTTGTCCCTGTAGACAAGTTTACAAAGTGGATAGAGGCTTGGCCAATCTCCGCGATCAAGTCCGAGCAAGCTGTGCTATTCATCCTCGACATCGTCCATCACTTTGGGGTCCCAAACTCCATCATCACGGACAACGACACGCAGTTGACCAGAAAGAATTTCCTTCGATTCTATGATGAATACCACATCCATGTCAATTGGGCTGCCATGATGCACCCCTGCATGAACAGGCAGGTCGAGCGCGCAAATAGCATGGTCCTATAAGGCTGGAAGCCTAGGATCTTCAACCGTTTGAATAAATTTGGCGCACGATGGGCTATAGAGCTTCTTATGACACTCTAGAGCCTGAGGATGATCCCCAACCAGGCCACCAGCTACACACCATTCTTCATGGTCTATGGTTCTAAGGCTATCCTCTCAACTGACCTCGACTATGGAGCGCCGAGGGTTAGGGCGTATGATGAATAGGGAGCCGAGGCGTCCCTCGAGGACGCCATGGATCAGCTAGATGAAGCACGCAACATTGCCCTCCTCCGCTCGACCAAGTACCAGTAGGTGTTGCGCTGGTACCATGGCCATCAAGTGCGGGGACAGGCCTTCAACGTTAGAGACCTAGTGCTCCACCTCGTCCAAAGCAACAAGGACCGCCATAAGCTCTCTTCGCCATGGGAAGGACCATATGTCATCGTGGAGGTGCTCCAACCAGGCGCCTATAAGCTCAAAACCATCGACGACGAGGTCTTGATCAATGCCTGGAACATCAAGCAGCTACGTCGCTTTTACCCTTAATAAACGCCCACTTTCTCTTATCATTTTCACTATCAAACTCCCTGATCCTTAGTGATGCCCGACCCCAGCAACGGTGAGGGGGTCGGGCCTCACTCGGGGGCTAATAAGAGCGCACCTATCTGGTAGACATTTTGTATGCCCAACCCTCTCTCATGTTAAGACCTAGAAGCGAGGTTTGCGGAAACAAACCCTGAGTATAACTGGTCGGACTACGAGAAACCTACACCCCCGATGGCTACGGTGCCTTTGCTCACCAGCATAATCAGAGTTTTTCTCCGCACCCCAGGCTTTTTGGCCTTAGCCATGGCAAGAGCCGATGTGCGTCTAAGAGTATATCCACCTGGCAAACGTTTCTCTATGGTAGACCCCCTCTCACGTTAAGACCTAGGAGCTTGGGTTGTCGGAACAGACTCTGAGTATAACTAGTCAGACTGTGAGAAACCTATGCCCCAGCGGCTATGGCGCCTTTGCACATCAGCATGATCAGAGTCCGTTCACCTGCACCCCAAGCTTCTAGGCCTCAATGATGAAAAGGGTCAGAATGCACTAACCTTTTTATACAAAAAAGGGGAGAAAGGCTAAAAAGTTGTTTGGCCATAATGAGATTTAAGAGCTTGTCTATTTGTTACAAGTTCACCGCCGGGCTTATCTGCCTAACTAAATTCTTGGACGGGGTGTTCTCATCCTCTATCTCTGTAGGTAAGTCCTATCCCAGCAAGGCAATACAAGTGACTGGATGGCTTAGTCACTACCGAGGGACGGATAGGGAGCAACAGGGTGCCCCACACGGGTTGTGCCGACCCCATTATGGAAGACGGACCCGGATTCTGCTCAAACATATCTGGTAAGTCCTATCCCAACAGGGCAACACAAGTGACCGGACGGCTTAGTCACTATCGAGGGATGGGTAGGAGCAGCAGGATGCCCCACGCGGGTTGTGCTGACCCCATCACGAATGATGGACCTGGATTTCGCTCGAACATATCCGGTAAGTGCTCCCTGAACCCGTCACTTGTACCATCAAGGTAATTCTTGTGCCAGCGAGGCACCCTTAATTTATGCACATTTATTTTGCTCTCGAGCCCCCGACCCCAGCAGCAACAAGGGGTCGGGCCTCGCTCGGGGGCTGGCAAGAATATCTGTTCGCTAGACATTCTTTATTACCGACCCCTTCTCATGTTAAAAAACTAGAAGCAAGGTGTGCGAAAACAAAATCTAAGAAAAACTGGTAGGACAGCTAGAAACCTACGCTCTAGCGGCTATGGCATTTCTGCTCACCAGCGTGATTAGCGTTTTTCCCCACACCCCAAACTTTAGCTTCCTCCTTCCTCGGAAGGGTTTGGAGGGGCCCACCTATAGAATCTCCACCGAGGAGAGGCCCGTAGGTAGCCCAAGTCGATCGAACGGCTCGGGCCGTTGTTGAGAGATGGGTAGGGAAAAATAGGATGCTCCATGTAGGTTGCGCCAACTTCATCATGAACGATGGACCAAGACCCCACACGAGCATATTATGGTAAGAGCCTCCCAAACCAGTCACTCAAACCATCAAGGTAACTTTACCAACCCCCACTTTCCTTTTCTAGTGCATGAACATTCATTCCTCCATTCAATCATCCATTCATTCATACATTCATTCATACATTTGTTCATTCATACATTCATCTCATACATCCAAGCATTGCATATGCAATTATTGCATCACAACGCTTTGCGTCACGTCACAAAGCGGTAGTCGTCTCATTCGACAGGAGTGGCGACCGACTGAGGTTCAATGGCTGGCCTACGAAGGGCTTGAGGCCGCCTCATGTCAAACAGAGCTAGGGGAGAAAAACTTAGCTGAGCCCCAGTGGCCTTGCTTGACCCCACTCAGAAGTAGATAGGAACATCTAGACCTTTCTCATTCGATCCTAACCTTGAGCCAAGCCCATAGAATCTCCATCGAGGAGAGGCCAGTAGGCCACCTGAGTCGCTCCGAAGTGACACGGGCATCTACCGAGAGGAGGGTTAAGGAGTAGTGGAATGCCATATGAGGGCTATGCTGACCCCGTCAATGGATGATAGACCCAGATTCCACATGGACGTGCCTGTTAGTGAGCTCACCGAGCGTGACACTCGAGCCATGGAGGCAAGTTTTGTTAGCTCAGCCCCTCTAGTTGCGAAAACTGAGGATGGGATGACACATAAAATCTAGCCAACCCATAATGACCCCCACAGGGCTCTAGGGCTCAAGCCACCTGACCCAAAATCAGGAGACTAGGGTTCGAAGGCCGGCCCGCGAAGGGCCTGAGGTTGCCTCGTGTCGAACAGAGCCAGGGGAGAAAATGTAGATGAGCCCTAGCGTCCTTCACCCGACCCGCTTGGAAGTGGATAGGGTCATGTCAATCTTCTCATTCGATCCTAACCTTGAGCCAAGCCCGTAGAATCCCCACTAAGGGGTGGCCAACGGGTCACCGGAGCCGCTCCCTGGAATGGCTCGGGCATTTGTCGGGAGGCGGGTTAAGGCGCAGTGGAATGCCACACAAGGGCCATGCCGACCCCATCACAAATGATGGATCCAGATTCCACTCAAACATGCCCATTAGTGAGCTCACCGAGCGTGTCACTTGAGCCATCGAGGCAAGTGACGTTAGCTCAACCCCTCCGGTTGCGGAAACCACGGACGGGGTGATGATCACAAAGACGAGATGACCCTCGACCGGACCCCTGCTATGCATAAGGGCTGGAGGCAAGTTGGACTCGCAAAGAGACTAAACGCACGGTCATAGAACGATGGCTCAGATCTTAGGGAGGGGGTACACATGAAAACAAGAGACGTTTTTCCTACTAATTTCACTATCCTCTCCACGATCTTTAGTGACACCTGACCCCAGCAATGTCAAGGGGTCGGGTCTCACTCGGGGGCTGATAAGGGTATACATACACCCTTTCTAAAATAGTGGTTGTGCCCAAAACCCTTCCTCATGTTAAACCTTGCAGCAAGGTCTGTGGGAACGAACGCTGAGTAAAACTGGTCGGACTATGAGAGACCTATGCCTCGGCGGCTATGACATCTTTGCTCACTAGCATATTCAGAGTTTCCGTCCTATACCTCGAGCTCTACGGTCTTACCAAATGGAAGGGTCAGAATGCATTAACCCATTTTCACACATAAAAAGGGAGGAAAAACAAATTTGTTCGCAACAAAACAAGATGACGAGTTTGTTTAAATGATACACAGGGGTCGTCAATTTGTTCGATTATGACAAAGACAATAATCCAACTTATCTAACAAACTAACCCCTCTGTGGGAGAACTATGTCTTCTATTCTGTCCACCAGGTCCTACAAAAGGGGAGCCACCGCCGTCTCTAACTCCTCCAGCTCATGGGCTTCATAGCTAGGTGCGAAGCCGTGGCTCATCGCCTCCAGATCAATGTTGTCCCCATAGTGAGAACGAGCAATTGTGAAGGATTGATACACCCCGATGCGAAGGGCTTTCCTCTCGAGCTGGCGCACCCAAGCTGTGATCTCGACGGCATGGGCCGTGAGCGAGCTGGTCCCCTCCGACCGCACCACCTCAAGGTCATCGTAGACCACTCCGAGGGCAGCGCTCAGGATACCGACCTTGTCGCTCTCCGCCTAAAGATTCCTCCTCACCTCGGCGAGGTCCATGGCCAGCATGGCTAAAATGCTCTTGGCCTCTAGCTTCAAGGACATCGCTGTTCTAAGCTTAGCCTAGAGGCAGCCAACCTTCTGTTGCATGTCGTCGCACTCTTGGCAGGCCTGGTCCCGCTCTTGAAAGGCCTAGTTACACTCCTCACGAGCCGCGCAACGTTCCACGCAGAGCCTCTCCGAAGTTTAGAGTAGCTCATCGCGCTCCTTGCACAACCGAGCAACAGCCGTGGCATCCAGGCTCACCCTCTTCCCTAGGGCCATGAGCTTCTCCTCGGCTCCCAGCTTCAGCACCCTTTCCCGCTCAACCTTGGCTAGAAGGTTGAGGATCTGCTAGAGGGTCTCAGCGTCTTTCTAGAGCAGCTCATCCCCTCTCCTTCCTGACCTTGGCGGCCTCCTCGTCGCCCCGTTGCGATCTCACCGATAGGGCCTCGAACGCCCTCTTGGCCTCATCAACATGCCAATGGGCCTTGGCCACCCGCGATCGAAGACTACCTGCCTCCTTAACAAGGGGAGTCAGCTTGGCCCTAGGCAACAACAAGCTGAGCAGCCACCTCCTCACGCAGCCATGGCTCCTCGATGAGGCGATCCTAGGTTTCCATCTGCTAACAAAGGAACCAAGACTTCTCCTGGCTATGTGTGATAAGGGACTGAAAGGAGACGATGGTTAGAATACCAAAATATGTAGAGAAAGGAAAGGGTGAGAAGCAGGATCAAGCAAATACCTAGCCGGCGGGAATGACAACGTCGACCAAGGAACCTCAGGCATGGTCTAGGGCTTCGAGCATGGACGCAACCCCCACGTCGAGGCTTTCCCGCTCCATGCTCTCGGTGGCATCGTCGAGGGTGAAGATCATTGACGCCAGGTCCCACGGATTTGTCCACCGGAGTAGGGGCTTGCCCCACGTAGGCGAGTCGCCGCCCACCGATGTCAGGGCCAAAGGCAACTCCTCGCCGGCTCCAAGCGTTGCCAAGCCCTCTCTCCATGACCTTCCCATTGGGACACCCCCTCCGATGACAGAAGGGGTCAGTGGTACAAGCACTAACCTCTCTCCTAGCACCATGACATTCGGGGACCCCTCGGCCGCGTCCCCCTTCGTCCGGCCCACACCAGACTCCATCGCCTAGGCTGCCAATGGTGCAGGTCATGCAGGTACCTTAGGCACCACCACGATGGTGCTCGGCTATGACCCGCCTATCATAGTCACCACCACCTCCACCTACATTGGCGGGGTCATGACTAGCTACATCACACCCGTCGCGGTCGGCGCTACGAGCACGGTCGACAACCCTGTTCGCCCTGTCGTTGGCAGTGGTGTCACCGCCATCGTCGGTTGCTTGGCGACCTCTGAAGGCACCACAGTGGGTAGCGCCTGTCTGGCTGGAGGCGTGGTCACACAGGCACCGCTCCTGCCTAAAATGGGCATGGCACCAGCTGATGGCTACCACCTCGCTTGAAGGGCGACACTCTTCTTTTGTGCCAGCACCAATGGATTATGCTGCCTTCCGATGCTGCAAAAAATGAAGAACATAAGCCACGATGAAATCCACCCAAAATAGAGGAAGCAGGGGAACTGATAGCTTACCTCAGCGCCATCGGGCGGCATATATGTTTAGGGGCCACCACCCCCCGACCTCTGCTCTACCTCATCGGGGCGAGGCTGCTTTGAGCCCGCCCCTACTTCTGGGTAAAGGGGCTCACCCCCCTTGACTCTTAGGGGGTGGTAGCGGAGCCGCCCACCTCCACCGGCATCTTAGGTGCGGCGGCAGAGCCACTCGCCCCTGTTGTCTCCTGAGGGAGACCGATGATAAGTCCTACCTTCGCCGGCTCCTCGGACGTACCCTCCCCTCTGTGGAATGAAAAGAGTCCTGCAAGGGCAAACCACTACCTATCAACGCATCTTCATTCTCTAGGATGCCCCACTCAACATCGTCGACCACCTCATCATCGTCGCCATCATCATCGTTGTCATCGATGTTGGTGTCCTCCCCCAGTTCCCGCGCTTGCAGCTTTCGCTGCCTTTTCCTCCTCTTGTCCTCCTTTGCCTTCCTCAGCCGCTCGCCCTTGGCATGATTCACCGCCCTCATAGATGAATCCCTCAGCAATAGAGCTGGGTGATCTATGAGGATGAGGTCCCTCGGCTGGTCCCGTCTCCCTCAAAGTTAGTATCAAGAGGTCAGGAAATCAACTAGAGAAAAGACACAGAAAGGGGAAACTTACGAAGACAACGTATCTGGGCTCCGACCGCATCAGAGGATGCCCCGGCACTAGATAAATGAAATCGAGGAGGGCGCCTGCGTCATCCCATGAAAGCTCCATCACCTCCTTGATGCGTTGCACGATCTTAGAGTTGGAGAGCGCCCCCTCGGCAAGCGTTGTTCCATCAAATGATGCCTCGAGTGCCATCACGTATAGTGGGAGCAAGCGCGTCATCAACGGCGCCACCCTCCTTGCATGCTAGGCCCCGATGACTCCCGACCCCTTCAGGCCGCTCTCCTTTCGGATGCGGATGGCAGCGATGTGATCCCGGATCATCCTCTTGTCCTTCTTCGAGATGCCCCACTTTCTCCACGACTCCGAGGCCTCCTCGATCAGGCGCTCGGTGAACTCCGATAGGGCGACAGTGGCATCATTCTTGAGGTACAACCACTACAAGTGCCACCCCTTGTTGGATGTTGGCAGCCGCATCGGTGGGTACTCACCGACCCAATTGTTTTGGAGCTAGATGCCAGCGCACCCCATCAGCATGTGCAGCTCCTAGCTGCCGCTTTTCTCCCTCTTCTTCTGGAGGGTGATGGCAAAGAAGTACCTCCAGAGATTGAAGTGGGGGCTGATCCCTAGGAATCCCTTGCACAGGGCGATGAACGCCACCATGTGCTGCATCCCATTGGGATTGAGGTGCTGCAACTCGATCTTGTTGTAATGCAGCAGCCCCCAAAGAAATCTATGGGTGGGGGTAGCGAACCTGCGCTCATGGAAGTGCGTGAACAACACCACGTAGCCATCGGGCGGTGACGACACATCCTCCTCGCCGAGCAGCAACCACTCCTCGGCCGAAGTCCACGCACAGAGAAGGCCATGATGGATGAGGCCCTCCATGATGAGGACATCACTTCTTCAGAGGTATCCGCTGATCCTCCAATCGTCATGCAAGGTCCAATGACCCGGGCCCGAAAGCGACAACTCAATTTAGAGGTGAGCTCATTCTTAAGCGATACTTTTCATACTTTTGAGAATAGACTACTACCTAATGATGTTATCTTGCTTAGGAACATTGGAGAGGGTCATGAAGGACTTAGAGGAAGTGGTGGAGGTGATGATGACCAGCAAGGACGTCCAACACAAGCCGGAGGCCTAGTCCAACATGAATTCGAGTCTGCCTCGGCCTCCAGGACTAGTCTGCCTTAAACTGGTCACCCAGGACGCATCCGGACTCCGTTTTCGATGATCCACATATGGATGGAAATATAATTTGATAAGGAAGTCAATCCAAGTGGTTTCACATCAAAACCTCTTCGTAATCAACGGGAATCGTCAAAACAAGTTAGCATCCAGAATCTATCAGGGTGCTGCGACACCTTCTTTTGGTCCGTTGGACCGTGTATTGTGTTTGGGCCCATTAGGGGCGCATCCAGGGGTCTTGCACGACCCTAGAGTCTTCATAAACAACCACCACTCCTCCATTAGGGTTGGGGTTTTTGCTTAGATTATTTTGTCAAGGATAGTTTCGCCGTTCATCGGTTTGTGAGACCCCAACTTCGTGAGATAATCATTCATCTGCAATTTGGTTGTGTTCTTTCTTGTTCTTGCTTGTATTCTTCGTTGCACAGGCAAGGATTAGCCTTCTTGGTGAGGTCAGCCTGGTCCATGACTTGGTTGATAACCAGAGGAGCTATGGTGCTAAGATTGCAGGGTTCGATCTTTCGATCTAAAGCCGGATTGGTGTGTCATTCTCCGCCACAACGATAGTTACCATCACCTGACGGAAGATCGGGATCCCCATCTCTATTAAGTGATAATCAGAGCTAAGGTATACCATCAGATTCACATTTATTCCCTAGTTTGAGTGTTTTGCATTCGTCCCATAGTCCAGTGCCATACTCGTTTTTCCTGTCCTAGAAACTTCCGCGCCATAGCCTTTGCATATTTCAGTTTTAGAGTCCGTCGTGTTGAGTTTGTGTCCTGGTCGAGGTCTTGTTGCTGGTTAAGTCATGTTAGAGTCCAGTTCGTGTGTTTTCCCCCATCGTTTCCATTAAATCTTTGCTGTTGTGACCAGTTTTGCGCATATTGTTCCCGTTTTGTCCTCTAATTTGGAGCCAATTTTTAAAACTGGTCTAGTTTTCGCATACGAACTCTGATTTTGACGTTCCATATATCAAAATCGATCAAAAAAATTTTTTGGATCCATCCATCCCTTGTGTTTTCGAGGTT
Source organism: Miscanthus floridulus (assembly GCF_019320115.1). Taxonomy (NCBI): domain Eukaryota; kingdom Viridiplantae; phylum Streptophyta; class Magnoliopsida; order Poales; family Poaceae; genus Miscanthus; species Miscanthus floridulus. Next base: position 128,675,109 of record NC_089580.1, on the reverse strand, counting down.
CAAAAATTTTAAATTGGTCAAAAAGTGGTCACAAGATCCTCTTTTTGTGGTCACAAGGTTTTTGTCGATTTTGAGCAAGTTTTCTAAAAATTCCACAGGCCATGTCTTTCACTTGTTTCAGCTCATATTTTCTGTGGTTACTTCTTTTGTGCTCCTAAGTAAAGGAAAAATATAAATAAAATAAAATAAAAAAGTCAAAATTTTCCAAAAAAAACAACGACAGCCCAAAAATAGAAAAAAAGATAGGGGCAAAAGAGGAACAATATTTAGAGGAGCACATAGAGAAGACCAAAGTGAGCTGTGTTAGCGTGTGCTGTCTGGTTCCTTGTTTGTGTTGCTGTTTCCATCCACCATACTTATTTTTCATACACCTATCACCTTGCTATCCACCATACTTTTGTCACACACCTGGTACTTGGAACATTTTAGACCAGCAACGAGAACAAGTACTTTGGACTATAATTCAGCATTACTTTCTGTTACTGACTTGTGTGCCAGATATACATATTACTCTTTGTGTGCCTTCCAAGCTCCACAAACTCTTTAGATCAGAACAGACAAAGGGCCTTGCAATCTCGGTGCCACTGCCTCACAGGTATCACGAACCAGCCGCCGGTTGTACCGCCCACTGCTTGTGTTGGTAAGAACTTTGTAAGAGCTTGGTAAGACGCTTCCACTTACTGTGAAAAGTGACACCACTGCAACCACGTAGTCATTTGGTAGGGATAACTTTCACCTGTTTGTTCCTGTTTTTGTGTTTTCAATGGCAGGAGGTGAATAGTCTGGAGATAACAATCCTAAGGGTTTCAACGAGTGTGTCAGTCAAGAGCAACTACAAGCTGTTGTAGAGGATGCCCAAAAAAGGATGAATAAGGCCGTCAAGAAGGCCGTCACCGACGCACTCATTAAACTCAACATTGGCAATAGCATGGAGAGATTGGACAAGCGAATTTCCATGCTAACCGACAAGGTTACTGAGTTGGAAACCTTTGTGGCGGGCAACAACGATGTCTCCGGCAGCAACACCGATGGTCAAGACACGGTGTATGATGCCAACGGGAACATAGGTCAAGCAGCTTTCCGACAAGAGAGATTACGACAACGTCTTCGCCGCAACACGACAGGTATGGGTGGTGTCCACCACCACCATCAAGGTAATAATCACCGTGTGCCCGATGATCCTTATGCTAAAATTAAGTTTACAATACCATCTTTTTCGGGTCATTATGATGCTGAGGGATATCTTGATTGGGAGATGACGGTAGAACAAAAGTTTAGTGCTCACCTTGTACCTGAGCAGCATAGAGTTAGACAAGCTACTAGTGAGTTTAAGGATTTTGCCATTATTTGGTGGAATGGGCTAGCTGCACAGAATGCTTTATCTGGTACGTGGGAAGAACTTAAGGTAGCTATGCGTGATCATTTTGTTCCTCCTTCTTATCATAGAGACTTGCGTAAGAAATTGATGCGTTTAGAACAAGGAGATAAATCTGTACAGGATTACTATGGTGAGCTCCAAAAGGGATTGATGCGCTATAGTGTTGTGGAGGGAAACGAAGATGCCATTTGTCGTTTTTGTTCAGGTTTGAGGCGTGAGATTCAGGACATTGTTGATTATAAAGAATTTAACACTATCAACCAGTTGTTTCAGTTTGCTATGCTTGTAGAAAAGGAATTGTAGGGGCGTGAACAGCAGGGCAAGAGCAAGGTCAGCACCAACACATACACACCATGCTCGGCACCATCTTCGGGGCTGACCAAGCCAACCACTTTTCGAGCGCCTCCACCAGCGCGCAAGCGACCAGCAACCTTTGGAGTTTCTGCTACACCTAAGGCACCTCCCGCACGACCTTTAGATTTAGGTAAAAATTCTTTGCAGGTGCCTACCAAGAGTTCCTCATCCGTTGCATCAACGGGATGCACTTCGGGTATTTAGTGCCACCGCTGCCATGGCATTGGCCATGTGCAGAAGGACTGCCCAAGTCAGCGGGCATATATTGCTATAGAAGATGGTTACATCAGCACCTCTAACATTGAGAATGAAGAAAACCAAGATGCGGATGAGGAGGATGGCGAAGTCCTTGGTGATGAGGCCACGGCGTCCTATAGGAGCATCATTGTACAGCGGGTGCTTAGCTCACAAGTCCAGCAACCTAAGAAGCTACAACGCCATAACTTGTTCTAGATTTTCTTTGTCATCAGCGACCGTCGAGCACGTGTCATTGATGGAGGTAGCTGCAACAATTTGGTGAGTTCTAATTTGGTCAAGAAACTTGGCTTGACCACACGCCCACACCCATGTCCATACCATATTCAGTGGCTAAATGATTCTGATAAAGCAAAGGTAACATAAACTTGCAGAGTTTCATTTTCCATTGGTTCTTATGCTGATTCTGTTGATTGTGATGTGGTACCTATGCAAGCTTGTTCACTCTTATTGGGTCGTCCTTGGGAACATGATAATGATGCTACACACCATGGTAGAAGTAATAAATACACTTTTGTGCATAAAGGAAAGAAAATTACTTTGGTACCTTTGACCCCTGCTCAAATTGTACAAGCTGATAGAGAACGCGCAGCTAGTTTCAATGATGTTCAATCTGAAAATTAGCAAGTTGCTAATTCTATTTTCCCACCTAAAAAGGATAAGTCTACATCTATTTCCAAGGCTAAGGGGATTAAATTGAAGGGTGGTGTTATGCTTGCAACAAAATGTGACTTTGCTGAAATTTCTTATGATGATATTTGCTATGCTTTGGTATGCAAACGAGCTATGTTTTCGCTTGATGATATTGTTAGTTCGGTACCTCTTGCTGTCACTAACCTTTTGCAGGAGTATGAGGACATTTTTCTAGCTAAGATACCCCCAGGGCTGCCACCTATGAGAGGGATAGAGCATCAAATCGATTTGATTCCAGGAGCGACCTTGCCCAACCGAGCTGCCTATCGAACCAATCCTGAGGAGACTAAGGAAATTCAACAGCAAGTCCAAGATCTAGTGGACCACGGGTATGTACGTGAAAGCCTTAGTCCTTGTGCCATTCCTATACTTTTGGTTCCTAAGAAAGATGAAACTTGGCGTATGTGTATTGATTGTAGAGCCATCAATAATATTACTATTCGGTATCGTCATCCTATTCTTAGGCTAGACGACATGCTAGATGAGTTGTGTGGTTCTATAATTTTCACTAAGATTGACTTGCGAAGTGGCTACCACCAAATTAGAATGAAACTTAGAGATGAATGGAAAACTGCGTTTAAAACCAAATTCGGGTTGTATGAGTGGTTAGTAATGCCTTTTGGTTTAACAAATGCACATAGCACTTTCATGCGCTTAATGAATGAGGTTTTAAGAGCTTTTATTGGACATTTTGTGGTAGTTTACTTTGATGATATATTGATTTACAGCAAGTCTTTTGATGAACATATGGATCACTTACGTGCTGTTTTTAATGCTTTACGTGATGCACATCTATTTGGTAACCTTGAGAAGTGCATCTTTTGCACGGATCGAGTTTCTTTTCTTGGCTATGTTGTAACTCCATAGGGAATTGAGGTGGACGAGATGAAAATTGAAGCCATAAAGAGCTGGCCGGTTCCCCAAACCGTCACACAGGTGAGGAGTTTTCTTGGTCTTGTAGGATTCTACCGCCGCTTCGTCAAAGATTTTAGTACCATTGCTGCCCCATTGCATGAGTTGACGAAGAAAGGGGTGGTGTTTCATTGGGGAGAGGCACAAGAGGAGTCCTTTGACACTTTGAAGGACAAGCTCACGCACGCACCATTGCTGCAATTTCCAAATTTTGGTAAGACTTTTGAGCTAGAATGTGATGCTAGTCGAGTTGGCATTGGTGGTGTTTTGATGTAAGATGGTAAACCAGTTGCTTACTTTAGTGAAAAATTGCATGGTCCTGTTCTTAATTATTCCACGTATGATAAAGAATTATATGCACTTGTTCATTTTTTAGAGACGTGGCGTCATTATTTGTGTCCTAAAGAATTTGTTATTCATTCTGATCATGAATCGCTTAAGTATCTTCGCTCTCAAAATAATCTGAATCGTAGGCATGCTAAATGGGTTGAATTTATTGAATCTTTTCCTTATATTATCAAACACAAGAAAGGGAAGGATAATGTGATTGCTGATGCTTTGTCTAGAAGATATACATTGCTGTCCCAACTTGATTGTCGGATTTTTGGTCTTCAATCAATTAAAGAACAATATGTGCTTGATCCTGATTTTAAGGACGTGTTGCTTAATTGTAGAGAAGGACGCACATGGAATAAGTTTATGATCAATGATGGGTTTTTGTTTAGAGCTAACTGCCTATGCATTCTAGTTGGTTCCGTTCGTCTTTTGTTATTGCAGGAGGCACATGGAGGCGGATTGATGGGACATTTTGGTGCCAAGAAGACAGAGGAGGTGCTATCCACACACTTCTTTTGGCCAAGGATGAGGCGAGATGTAGAGCGGTACGTGGCTCGGTGTGCCACATGTCAAAAAGCTAAGTCGCGGTTGAACCCACATGGTTTGTATATGTCTCTTCCTGTTCCTTCTACTCCTTGGGCTGATATATCTATAGATTTTGTGTTGGGTTTGCCAAGGACTAAGAGGGGGAGGGATAGCATTTTTATGGTGGTTGATCATTTTTCTAAGATGGTACATTTTATTCCTTGTCATAAGAGCGACGACGCTGTTCATATTGTTGACCTTTTCTTTCAAGAAATCGTTCGCTTGCATGGTATGCCTTCTACTATTTTTTCAGATTGCGATGCAAAATTCTTGAGTCATTTTTGGCGCATATTGTGGAATAAATTAGGAACCAAGCTGCTGTTTTCTACAATATGTCATCCCCAAACTGATGGGCAAACTGAGGTTGTGAATCAAACATTGTCCACCATGTTGAGAGCAATTTTGAAGCGCAATTTGAAGATGTGGGAAGAGTGTTTGCCGCATGTGGAGTTTGCATATAACAGAGCAGAACATTCCACCACCAAGGTAAGTCCTTTTCAGGTAGTGTATGGTTTTAACCCCCGTGCTCCTATTGATCTTTTGCCTTTACCTACCACTGAGAGAATACATAGTGATGCTAGAGAGCGTGCTGATTTTATTCGTAAGTTGCATGAAACAACTAAAGCAAATATTGAAAGAATGAATAAAAAGTATAGAATTGCTGGTAGTAAAGGTAGAAAAGAGATTAAACTTGAACCGGGTGATTTGGTTTGGTTACATTTGAGAAAAGATAGATTTCCTGAGCTGCGTAAGTCTAAATTAATGCCAAGAGCAGCTGGTCCTTATAAGATCATTAAGAAAATAAATGATAATGCCTACAAACTTGAATTGCCACCCGAGTTCGGGGTTAATCCCACCTTTAACATTGCAGATTTGAAACCTTATTTGGGAGAAGAAGATGAGCTTGAGTCGAGGACGACTCCAATTCAAGAGGGGGAGGATGATGAGGGCATCACTTCTTCAGAGGTACCCGCTGATCCTCCAACCGTCATGCAAGGTCCAATGACCTAGGCTCGAAAGCGATAACTCAATTTAGAGGTGAGCTCGTTCTTAAGCGATACTTTTCATACTTTTGAGAATAGACTACTACCTAATGATGTTATCTTGCTTAGGAACATTGGAGAGGGTCATGAAGGACTTAGAGGAAGTGGTGGAGGTGATGATGACCAGCAAGGACGTCCAACACAAGCCGGAGGCCCAGTCCAACATGAATTCGAGTCTGCCTCGGCCTCCAGAACCAGTCTGCCTTAAACTGGTCACCCAGGACGCATCCGGACTCTGTTTTCGATGATCCACATATGGATGGAAAGCTAATTTGATAAGGAAGCCAATCCAAGTGGTTTCACGTCAAAACCTCTTCGGAATCAATAGGAATCGTCGAAACAAGTTAGCATCTAGAATCTGCCAGGGTGCTGCAACACCTTCTTTTGGTCTGTTGGACCGTGTATCGTGTTTGGGCTCATTAGGGGCGTGTCCAGGGGTCTTGCACGACCCTAGAGTCTTCATAAACAGCCACCACTCCTCCATTAGGGTTGGGGTTTTTGCTTAGATTATTCTATCAAGAACAGTTTCGCCGTTCATCGGTTTGTGAGACCCCAACTTCGTGAGATAATCATTCATCTACAATTTGGTTGTGTTCTTTCTTGTTCTTGCTTGTGTTCTTCGTTGCGCAGGCAAGGATTAGCCTTCTTGGCGAGGTCAACCTGGTCCATGACTTGGTTGATAACCAGAGGAGCTGTGGTGCTAAGATTGCAGGGTTCGATCTTTCGATCTGAAGCCGGATCAGTGTGTCATTCTCTGCCACAACGATAGTTACCATCACCTGATGGAAGATCGGGATCTCCATCTCCATTACTCCATATGTTGGAAGGTGATGTTAGAGTGGTACCACAGATCCATGGGAAGATGGGGGCAGGTGGATGCGAGCTTGACGGTGGCGGGGACACGGATGCAGGAAGCCTAGGCGATTGGTGGTGGCGGTTGCAGATGCAAAGGCAAGAAGGTAAGGTATGAAACCCGGTGGGCGAACCCTTTTGTTTTATAGGGGCGACGGGCATGAGGAAACCAACCGCCCTCCTATATCTCCGCGCCTACCATGATCTGCCACAACATCACGTCATGGCATATGCGCACGCAATCTCTATCCGTTCCCTCAGAAAACTCACCGGATGTTTTGCCTCTCCGGACGGATCACGACTTATTGCAAGTGCGAGGAATATAGATCTAAAAACACCTCTACGACCCGTCTGGGCCCAGGAGCTCAAAGGTTGGCCCATCGACGGTTTCGACAACCGCTCTGGGCACCTTCAAGGTAAGGAAGTAGAAGGGGGTGGGCCCGCTAGCGACCGACACCCAGGTGCACAAGCGCTATGGGCATCCTGGCCCACATTCGAGTCTCGACTGGATATGATCCATGATTTTTTCCCTAAGGAAGGCAGAGAGCACCCGGGACCGGTCGAATGGACCCGAAAACAATATGGATTGACCGCTGAGAATCTGGAGTCAGTGACCAGCTGACCCTAGCTGGATCCCCGCGAACAGGATACCGGGGCCCCAATCAGGAAGACCTTTTCCAAACCACCAAATCTAATGGCCATACCCACGAAGGATCCGATCTCGATGAATGGAAACCACCGTTCCTAGGTTACATCATGGGCTATAGAAGAAGGTCAAAGCCCTCAGAGTCCTCCCGTTGGGAAAAAGCCTCCGAAGGAGTATTCTACTCCTCCGAAAGCTTGGGGGCTACTGTCGGGGACCAATACTAGGGTACCCGAAGAGGAGGGGTTAATGGTCGCTATACGTTAATTCATCCATGCAGTCAAAGGCGCGACTATAGCTTCAACCGACATCGAGTCCGCGGGGTCCACCTCGCTAGACCTCTGGCCGCGGGCTCCGCATCGCCCAACCCCAAGGTCGTGCGATCCGCCTCGCCCGACCTCTGGGGGCGGGCTCCGCCACGTCCGACACCGAGGCCGTGGTCTCCGCCTCGCCCGACCTCTAAGGGCGGGCTCCGCCTCGCCCGACCTCTGGGGACAGGCTCCGCCTCGCCCAACACCGAGGCCACGGGCTCCGTCTCGCCCGACGTCTGAGAGCGGGCTCTGCCTCGCCCGACCCCTCAAGCATGGCTCCTAACGGAAGCTCACGCCGCCACCAACCATTTCTGGCATCGTGTAGGGAGCGGTCATGTCTCAACACGACCCGTCCCCACGACATGTCATTCCAGGGACCTCACATCGCCCACAGTGACGGACGCGTTGTCACTATGTTGCCTACTCCCTGTACGGCCGCTGATTAGCATGCTGGTTCGTCGTGCCGCCCGCCGGGGCGGAGTGGGACGTTACGACCCGCTGACAACGTCAGGGCATGGCAGCATCGACGGATAGGCGCCCGGCGTGGAGCTATCCCTGTCACCACCTGCCGTGTCAGCGGGGCCCGCACAAGGGAAAAGAAAGTCCCGGCGACCCTGAAGGACTTCCTCTCCCTCTTGTTCTCCTCTTTTCTCCTGTTGTAACTCATGCATTCCCTTGGCCTATAAAATGGAAAGCAGGGCGTCCCATTAAGGGGTATCGGACCAACGATCAGAGCACCACATCCGAACTCCACTCGACTCAACTCGAATCGGAGCTCATCGCAACACACACCACCAGAGACTTGAGACCTGTCCCTCTCTCGACCGTTTGTAACCTCTACTACGAACTTTCAGTGCTAGTAACACGAGCAGCAGCAACGAACTGAACGTAAGGACATTCTGCCCGAACCAGTATAAACCTTGTCCCCGTTCGCGTGCCCTTAAACCCGGCTGGATCCGCTTCTTTTTTTCATCCGGAACAGTGTTTTCCTCTCACAAATTCCTACAGATTCATCCATATTTCTCCAAAATTCCTCCAAGCGAATGGAGCCCTTGTGTCCTCTTAGCACACCATCCGGGGCAGCCGCGTAATATTAGAAATTTAATCGTTGGCGTTTACTCGAAACAGCGACAGTACTATGCTTTTTATATCACATTTTTATACGGCTTTTCTCTAAATAATATGCTTCTTATATTGGGAATTAGATTACTTAATTTATTTAAATATGTTGGAAGCATGTCACTTGTATCTGCAATATTAAACATCAATGTGGATTAATTTACTTCTTTCTCTTGATACTGTACCGAGGATACGTGAACCATGTTTTTTTTTATTTCTTCTTTGAAGTGGAATTTTTCTAATTTGCTGTACTGAATCAAACATACGTGAACGCTGATTTCCGACGACCCGGCCTGTAGAGAGCTAAGGTAGCCTGATGGACATGAAGGAGGAGGGGCACGGGGCTCTCGTGGGTAGTAACCGCACCGGCGACGGCGAGGAGGACATCAACGTCTTGGTCGCCGATGTGGCCGTGGAGGAGAACGAGCAAGAGGTACGTATGTACGTACGTACGTACGGTGTTGTGTGGCTTATTATTATTACTTACTTCGCTGATACTAATATGGAGTATAACACTACTCCGTAGATCGTTGCGGCGGATATTCCAACAACTCAGGAGGCGGCGGCCGTCGCTCGCATCCGCAGCATCAACCAGGAGGCGGAGGAGTTGGCCAAGGAGGTGCGTGCGACGGCGGCTGCGGCGGTCGCGTCTCGCACTCGTCGCAACCATGTGGCGGAGACGGTGTGCTTCTTCTTCGAATTCTGCTGCTGCCTGCTGATCTTCGGCGCCTTGGAATGGCTCATCACTCCCTCCTGCACCGGCAGTGAACACCAAGTCCCGTCGCGGCGCCCGCGCGTCATCATCCACTTCAGATGGGGGTTTCGGCTCAATTAGCCAGTAAGATTGGAGTACTTAAATTTTTACTGTTGAAAAATACTGTTTATGCTGAAATATTTTGAGAAAAAAATACTGCTCTGGCTGAAAACCATAGCCAATCAGTCAGCCAAGAAATACTAGCCGAACACAGCGTGGTTGGATGCTTTATTGATTTGCAGATGGAAGCCGCGAGTTTGATTTATTAATGTCGCGTACCCGTTTCAACATCCATTTTTCTCCTTTTCTTTTTTATTAAATACTAGGTGTTATTATTTTTAAAGATTTGCTAATGAACTTAAAACTATTTAAGTCATAAACAAACTTTGCATTCTTTTTTGCAACGGAGGGAGGGAGTACGAAAGCTTGGCGTTCTATAAAAATCAAAACAAAGCAAAGAAAAAAATAAGTTCGATGGCAAAAGTAGACAATCAGAGACCAAAAGGCCCAATGGGTCGGATGTAATGAAACTCTCACCGGGAGTCCGGTACTGGCATTATGAGTACATTTTGCATTGCATTGTGTACTCTGAAAATCATAGGAATATATACGTTGGTTTGTGCATTCATGCAGGCGCGCCGGTTGCATGAATGATGGTATATATACGCCTGGATGATGGGGTCGGTCCATCAGATCCGTCCATGCATCATGCATGGGAGATGGACGACAGATATGAGATGTCTGGGCGTTGGCCGGCCACGGCCGAGCCCGTGACTGATGCGTTCGCTTTCATATATTCAGTGTAGCGCTAGCGCGCGCCTTGCACCATCGTCGTACGTACGTTCTGGTCCTACAGTTGTAGTCTTCCAAAGGGAAAGGCCTGCCACTGCACTACTGCCTACACCTACTACTAGCTAGCCACAGCACTGCCACTGTGCGTGGTGATTATGCATGATCATGACCAAGCATGCGTGCAAACGCAATGGCCATACATGACACGGTGCATGCGTCGGTGCCCCTGCTACGTACCACCTCAACCTGGTTTTGCTTTGGTTCCGGCTGTGCTGTCTCTGCTGTGCAAGTGTGCAGCTACCACAACCTGCGCTGTTGCATGCGCCAATTCGTGGTCGTGGGCCCTCTTGCCCTGCCACTGGGTATGTATACGGGGGCTGGGGCAAAAACAAAAGAGCCTACTCAATAACTAGCAAGACTTAGGCCCTGTTTGGGTGTTTAGAAATTATATATATGCACCTGTAAATGCAATACAACTGTAATTTGTTGTGCACAAGTAAACCCTTGGAATGCAAATGAATTTTACACCCCTGGAAAAAGGTGTTTGGGTATATATTGAAATGCTTGTAGGTGTTCTGAAACTGCCATCCGAATATCAACAGAGAGAGAGCGCGCAAAAAGCAACGTTAATATCAACTTGGATCTTGGAATTTAAATTGGATCTCGAAGTTTGGAACTGAAAATTTTAAGAATTACATAGCAGAAACACATTCTCTCATCAACAAACAGACGGAAGAATCGTGAATCGGAGCATTCGAGAAACCAGAGCAGAAGAGACGAGAGAGTCGACGAGTGAAAGAAAAGAAAAGTCAACTCATGCTGCTCCATTGCTTGAATCCTCACTCGTCCGTCTGACTTGTCAGTTGCTGATAGATCTGTGTCATTTCTCTTATTTGCTGGCTGCTTTTCTTCTCAGTTTTATCATAACGGCGGCGGCAGCTGTCATTCAGCAATGCCCTCTGTAGCTTCACCAATTCAGTTCAGAGAATCCGTCTTTCTTTTTTAGTTCAGAAGCAGTAACCAGTTTCGGTACTTTTCAGATGGTCTGTAGCTTTTCTTTTCCGGTGCTTGGACTCTATCAGCATTGATCCATCTGGTGCCTCTTCTCTTGGTTTTGTCAGTTCAGATTTAAAGTTCGTTTAGTTTCTCGTGCTTGCTGCTAAGTCTCTCAAATGCGTGTTTGGTGTTTCAGCAGTACCTCTCGAGCTAAACGTTGGATTTGAGTTTTCTAGCCTGTGAAACGTCTTTGTCCAGCTACAGTATCAGTTCTTTTTGAGTTTTGTTTTTGCATGACAGGCCCCGTTTAGTTAGCTGCCGAAGTCGGCGCCGCCGGAATTTGTTTTCACTGTAGCGCACTGTAGCATTTCGTTTGTATTCGGTAATAATTGTCTAATCGTTGACTAATTAGACTCAAAACGTTCGTCTCGTAAAGTACAACCAAACTGTGCAATTATTTTTTGATTTCATCAACATTTAGTACTCCATGCATGTACCGCAAGTTTGATGTGACGGAGAATCTTCTTTTTGCACAGTGCCAAAGTTTGGATTTTGGGTAACTAAACAAGGGCACAGTTTGTCTCACTGACATGACTTGATCTTTCAAGCACCATCACGTCGTTTGTACGCAATCACTAGGTGTTGGCGTTGATCTCGATCTGGTGGATTTCAGCGTTGCATTGTGTTAGCTGTACTCTGAAAAAACAGTCTGCTATCTTGTGTTTTGCCAGGAGCATTAATTAATTCTGTGAGAGAAATAATCTTGGTCTTATTCAGTTTAGTTCACCTGCAGCTTGTGTTGTTCTTCCCAATTGGCTCTTTTTGTTTAATATTTCCTTACTTATTAGAGCTTTTGTTAGCCAGCTTTTTAGTGACTAATTTAATACGCTTTTTGCCATTTTGCTTCCGCACAACTTTAGGAAATTCAGGAATTTTTTAGGTAATGCATGCGTGCATGTTCTTGCATGGCCGTACGTGGCCCGGGGGGGCAGTGCTTTCAATTCGTTCAGATCGGTTCCTTCCTTTTGCAATAGAAATAAACCAGTTTTGTCATCAGTTTAGTTATTAGTTTACTCTAGTTTTATATTCGTAGCAGTAGAACTGTGGTAGCAGCTAGCTTATTTATTTTGAGTTCGGTTCCTTGCTTTTTTCTATTTTTGCCTTCTCTGTATCACTGTCCATGTTGCAAGAACTACAGTTTATATTATTTGCTCTTTTTTAGTTCAGCAGCTCAAAGCTTATTTTTTTGGTTTTCAGATCAGCAGTAAGTGGAAGCAATTACTACTATTTTTTGTTCTCTTTCTCACTGTTGAGTCTCTATTCAGAAACTTGATGCAGCAGCCATTTCATATAAAGTTCAGGTATTATTCTCTCAACCATTTTGTCAGTTTAGATCTGCAATCTAGCTGTAGTCCTTTTCATTATTAATCAATACTTGGTTTCTAATCTTCTTTGTACGTTTAGCTATATTTCTCTTGCTAGTGTTTCTGTCAGCCTGCTAGTATCATCAGGGGCGGATCCAGAACGGGGCAGCGCCCCGGGTTGAGCTGTTGATTTACGTTCAAAACAGTCTGATCTTGCTTCCTAGGCCTCCTTTTGTCTAATTAAGATCATAGTTTTTTATGTTAAACACCACATATGTTAAAGGGGCTACATGGACTCGTCCCGGGCTGCAGCCCGGGCAGCCCGGGCCCTGGATCCGCTCCTGAGTATCATTAATACTTACTTGGTTCAGCTATATGTTTGCATTATCATTCAGAGCAAGTCAATCTGTATTCAATTTTTATGAGCCATGCTATTTTCGTACTACCAAAATGTTTACCTATATGTTTTTCTTACTACAAAGTTGTAATGTTTTTCAAGCAAGTTGACTACCATGCATATTCGCATTCATTGAGAATATGTGGATCCTCCCTATTCTAGTTTTTTTTTGTTCTTAGCTGCTTGCACATGAGTTTTTTCGTTCAACGCACGTTAGCTAGCTGCTAGTTAATGATTTATAGTACCCTGAATTAGATTCATTTTCTGCTATTGCTTATTGAGTACTTTCGGTTTTTGGTCTGCTGCTCTATAGCATGTATCAGTACTAGTTAACTTCAAATCATTTAGAATTTATTTTTAGGGCATGCACCCATTGACTTTGAGCTTGCTCCCTGGCTTTGCATGATGTTGACCTGATGCCTGAAGTGTTTTTTTTTCTTTATGAATCAGATGGCTACGAAAAGGAAGAGCCCCGCGGACCATGGTGGTAATTCATTTTCTGTTGGATTAGGGCAGCATAACAACTTTTTTAGGTTTGAAGATTTTGAAGATGATAAGAGTGTAAGTATATTATTTATGTAGTTACTCTGTTCTTTTATGTTAATTCTTATTATTATTTTTGTTTGTCTATTTATTTTTCATGTTGTTTTGATGGAAGCTCATTTAGAAATGATGCAAAAGTTCATTAACTTTGTAAGGAGAAGGTATGTTAGTTTTGCTTTTCAATTCATATCTACTTAGATTTGAAGTTGATTTTTTTTTTTGTTTTTGACTATTCTTTTAGAAAGTAAAATATGTCCAGGAGCTCCCTGATAAAACCAAACTCAATCTGCATGAAGAGAATGAGGTTTGTTTTTTTTGTAAGTTTTTATATGTGTTTTTTATATTGTTTTGTATAAATTTACTAGGAGTCCTTCAAAAGAAATGCATTCAAGGAGAAGCTTACAACATATTTCGGAGAGCATTTGCCTTCTGATGTAAGTTTTTTTTCGTTTCATTTTACCTATTGTCATCTTCTTTTATTTTTTTGGCAAAATAGCCGAATTCGTCCTTGAACTATCGCGCTGGGCTCAATTTCGTCCCTCAACTACGAAAACGTCCGATTCAGTCCCTGGACTATCGTATTGGGCTCAATTTCGTCCCTCAACTACGAAAACGTCCGATTCAGTCCCTGAACTATCGTGCTGGGCTCAATTTCGTCCCTCAACTATAAAACCGTCCGATTCAGTCCCTGAACTATCGTGTTGGGCTCAATTTCAAATTTAACACAGTTGCTTTTTTATTTTTAAATCTAACCGGGTTAATATACTGCTAAAACTTGGTTTGTTTTTTTTTCTGAGCATCTTAAAGACCTCAAATTAAAAAACTCAAAACTAGAACGTTGTAGATCTCATCGAGAACTACAATTTTTATATATAAAGTATCTCCATTTGACCCCATATACGAGAGATACGATTTTTCCAATGCGATAAGCACGTGTACGCGATTAGTATACTGTTAAAACATTATTTAATTTTTTTGAGCATCTTAATGACCTCAAATTAAAAAACTCAAAACTACAAAGTTGTAGATCTCGTCGAGAGCTACAATTTTCATATAAAAATCATCTTCATCCAAGACCGTATAAAAACATCTTAATGTATCTTTTTTAATATAAAGATGATTTATTAAAAAAGATATATTAAGATGCTTTTATATGGTCTTGGATGAAGATGATTTTTATATGAAAATTGTAGCTCTCGACGAGATCTACAACTTTGTAGTTTTGAGTTTTTTAATTTAAGGTCATTAAGATGCTCAAAAAAATTAAATAATGTTTTAATAGTATACTAATCGCGTATCCGTGCTTATCGCATTGGAAAAATCGTATCTCTCATATACGAGGTCAAATGGAGATACTTTATATATGAAAATTGTTGTTCTCGATGAGATCTATAACGTTCTAGTTTTGAGTTTTTTAATTTGAGGTCTTTAAGATGCTCAGAAAAAAAAACAAACCAAGTTTTAGCAGTATATTAACCCGGTTAGATTTAAAAATAAAAAAGCAACTGTGTTAAATTTGAAATTGAGCCCAGCACGATAGTTCAGGGACTGAATCGGACGGTTTTATAGTTGAGGGACGAAATTGAGTCGAGCACGATAGTTCAGGGACTGAATCGGACGTTTTCGTAGTTGAGGGACGAAATTGAGCCCAGTACGATAGTTCAGGGACTGAATCGGACGTTTTCGTAGTTGAGGGACGAAATTGAGCCCAGCACGATAGTTCAGGGACGAATTTGGCTATTTTGCCTATTTTTTTTGTTAAGTTTATTATATTTTTGTATTAGGTTGTTGATGAGTTATGCAACTTTGTTCAAGATCATTCATATGGGAAGTGCCATTACTGTTGTCTACCAGCAGAAAGCTTAGTGCTCAGTGTTCTACAGATCCTTCATGATGCATCTCAAAACCTGGGGAAGAAAACCCACGGTTCTCAAGTAGCACATAGTAGCCATGCTTGCCGTAATGCACCAGTTTGCAACAACCATGATGCTAACTTTAATTCCATGAATAAAAAAGCCCCACCGCTTCAGGCATGTATAGAAACTTTATGTTGAATATGTTGTGCAATTATACTTTTTTTTCTTTTGGATTTTGGGTTGTTGTCATTAATAAGCATTTTAGCATTCTTTATTTTTAAATGTTTTCAGACATAGTTCATGAGAAGCCCCCAAGCACAAATGGCGAAAATGGAAAGTATGCTGCATCAGATAAAGGTCTCCATCATTCTGCAGATGTGCGTATTTCTAGTTTTTTCTTTTTAATTTATATATTCAAATCACTAATTCATGTGAATCTATTTTTGTTCAATTTCTTGGGTAGAATATATACAATGGAATTGAAGCTACTAAAAGCTTTCTGAACAAGTCAAGGCAAATCATGTTCCTATTCTCGACATACCAGTATTCTTGTTTGGGAGGAAGTTTAGTAGGAATACAGCTGTATCATCGTAGCATGGTATTGTATTTCTTTTTGTGTTTTTCATATGAAATTTGTATTGACTATTATTAGTTTCTAGTATTTGTATTTACTGTGTATTTTTTAGCTCCAGCAATGCCGATGAATCCCAAATCGAAGCCTAATCGTTTCATTAGCGAACTTCATCTACCTGCAGTTCCATCGTTACAAGCTTCAATTCCAAACCCTATCAATGATGTAAGTTCTGTATAATTAGGCGGGGATCTTTTTTTGATATGTTAAATTAAGCTATTGGTTATGGTTGAAATTATATTTTCTTATTTTGAGATCTATTGTATGGGTTGTGGGCAGGTTTACCTGATGTCTATATTTTTAAGGAAACAAAATCCAAAGGTCGTTCCTTGGACATGGGAGAATTAGCTGACCAACTGTACAACAAAAAGAATTTGAACATCCGGATGACCAATAACATGACTCATGTAGTTGAAGGTGAAATGTTTCTATAATTATTTAGTATAGTCTATTTTTCATTTTTAGTTGTGTTTGATTACAGATTTAGTTCTGTAAATTTTATTTTAGTGTAGTTTTTAGAGTTTTAGTTTAGTGCATAGATTTTAGTTTCAGTTAGTTCCGTTTTTAGATTTTAGGTTCAGTTCTTGTTATTTTTATTTTAGGTTCAGTACCGTAGAATCTTGTTGTTTGCAAGAATCAATCTGAATCTCTATTTCAGTTATAGTTCATTTTTACTTTTTTAGAACCTCGGTTCTTGATTTCAGGTTCATTTTAAGATAGTTTTAGTTCATTTTCATTATTGTAGAATTGAGGTTTTTTATTTCAGGCTCATTTGTGGTCCATTTTATTCTATTTTCAAAATTCATGTAATTAAAATTATGTGGACTTATGCTGTTTCCATTTCATGTTTATTTTTTGTTTTATTTTGTCTAGCTGTGGCTTTTCATTTTCCCTTACGTTTTGTGTATTGTGCAGATCATAGTCTCAAGCATAAAAAATCTTCTCGTCGTTTTAATGTGTATGAAATTGAGATGCGCTACTATAAAGTCTTTTGTGGTCTTGCTCACAGCCAATGGAGCTGGTACATAATTTTTTCATTTTTATTTTTGTATATTATTTTTTTGCCTATTTGTCATGTAGGTTTTTATGTGTATCTTTTGTTTTATGTAGCTTTGAGGGTGTTAAGCTATTCAAGGCTAGTGTTACGTACCAGTCTTTGGGTGAATCAATAGAGCTTTTGGGCCTATTGCCTTTTTGTTGTTTGGGCCTTTTCTTTCTCAAATTTTGGGCCTACAACAGCAAAGCACAGAAGCTGTTAGATGTTGATCTTGTGGTTTTATAAATCGGTTGTTTCATTGGTTTGGAACAACCGTTTTTTCTTTTTTTTTTGTTTTTTCTGGTTGTTTTGGGGCTTTGAAACAACCGGTTGCTAGGGAGCCCAAAATCAACCGAATGTTGAGTAGACAGATTCTTTCTTTTCCAGACCTGAGGAGGAGTTTATTATTTTACACCGGTTTTGACTCAATCCAAATGTAAAATAAATGTGCTCACTAGTCATCCAAACAGCCAATTTAGATTTGGGTTGTAAAAATTTTCAGACCTGTAATTTACGAGTGTTTTTTACTAAATACAGGCCTTCCAAACAAGCTGTAACGGTACTATGACTATAAAACTATATTCTATTGAAAAATCAGTAAAATCAAAATTGTCGAAATGAACATTACTGTTGTCCCTAGATTGAGTTCAAAATGCATGCATGCCCTCCACTATGTAAAAAATGATTTTTAGTAACGGTTCGAATTTTTTTGTAGGGGCGGCTGGTGATGGAGCCGCCCCTACAGTGATGTGCTCGGGTGCCCAGACACCAGCCGCCCCTACAAATGAAACAACAGGGACGGCAGGTGATACGAGCCGTCCCTACAAATGGGGTCTGATTTGTAGGGGCGGCTCAATCACCAGCCGCCCCTAGAGTTGGTATTTGTAGGGGCGGCTGGTGATTCAGCCGTCCCTACAAATGCCCCCGTATATATAGCTCCGATTTGTAGGGGCGGCTCAATCACTAGCCGCCTCTATAAATGACCCACATATAAAACAGCTGCAGCATCTTCTTCCTCCTCAGATCACTCACTCCAATCCATGAAAGAAAGGTGGGGAGGCCTTGGACATCTCCCAAAAATTGCTCTACTAAGGGGGGAAGGTTTTAGTCTCAAATTCTTTGATGGAGAGATTGTAGAAGGTAAGAAAATGCTATTCCACACTTTTTTGAAGTTTTAATGGTTGGTTAGTGAGTAATTAGAGTTTTGTTTTTCTCTCTCTTCTATGGTGCTTGAGCTATTTATGAAGCAAATTAGACCCAAGTTTTAAATGTACTAGGGTAAATTAGGGAGGGGAACAAGATCATACCCTTATTTGGTCCATGTTTCTTGATTTTAGTGAACAATTAGTTAGTTTTATGGATGTTTCATGTGCATGTGGATCTAGATCTAGGGTATGGTTTTTTTATTAATTTTATTTTTTGTAAATTTATGTTTGATGAAATTGGACTAGGGTTTGTATAAAAGATATTGGGTAAACTATAATTGTTGCTAATTGTTATCTTTAAAATTGTTTATTGTAATCAATAAATATGTATTTCAATTATTTATGGATAAATGGGCTATTAATTAATTTTCCTCTACCATGGTGTGTTTGTATGCTTCATGTAATTATATTAGATTTATATTCATATATATCTGAAGTATATACAATTATTCTCAAGTAATTATTAATTTGTTTCATTTATATATATATCTGAATAAGTAGTCCTTTAATATTTGTTTTGTTGTTGTTGTAAAAGATGGAGTACAGGAACTCTTGGATGTATGGTTCGTTAAGGTTCAAGGCAGATTTCCGTTAAGAGGTGGATAAATTTATTGAAGCCGCAAAGAAGCATGCAACGACATTGAAAGAGAATAAGGATACAATTATTTGCCTATGTAAAGATTGCAAGAACCATATGGCATGGACAGATGTGACTATCATCATATCACATTTGATTATGTGAGGATTTGTTGAGGACTACACAGTGTGGATTCATCATGGTGAAACGATTATTGTTAACGACAAGGATGAGGACGAATACGACGATGAAACCATAGAATCCCTGTCCCAATATTTAGCAGAGCTTGATGCACGAATGGATTTCGAGTTTGGCAATGAACAAGGTGGTGATGCTGGTGGTTGGGATGGTAACGACGAAGGTGGTGCCAATAATGATGGTGGAGCACGTGTCGGGGATGAAGATGATTTGGAGGACATGATTCGAGCCCTTGGACCAGAGATTTTACTAAATAGCCCGAAAGATCTAGAAAATTTAGAATGGATGACAAAAGCATCGAAGGAGACTGTGTATGGTGTTGAAAAGGGTTGTCCGACACATTGGACATTGCTACGTTTTGTGCTTGAGCTGCTCATCCTAAAGGCTAAGTACGGCTGGTCAGACTGTAGTTTCAATGATCTATTGCATCTCCTGTCATGGGTGCTGCCACAACCAAACTCAGTTCCCGCCAACACATACCAAGCGAAGAAGGCCTTAAGTCCATTGACAATGGGGGTTGAAAAAATCCATGCATGCCCCAACCACTGTATACTTTTTTGTGGCGAAACGTTCAAGTCACTAGATAAATGTCCCCAGTGTGGGACCAGCCGATACAAGAACAATGACCTTTACGGTGGGGACAAAGCCTCTACGGGGAAAAAGAGGAATAAGAAGGGTACAAAAAAGGTGGTACAAGAATCTCAACCCCCAGAGGACACTCCATTAAGCAACGATGCAAAGTAGAGAAGAATTCCTGCCTTGGTAATGTGGTACCTGCCAGTGACCGACCGCTTGAGACGTATCTTCCTAAACCCTAAAGACGTCGCACTCATGACATGGTGGGATGATGAGCGCAAGGTGGATGATGATAAGATTGCACACTCGGCTGATTGTAGTCAGTGGTAAAGGTTTGATGAGAAGCACAAAGAATTCAACGATGACCCAAGGAATGTACGGTTGGGCTTGAGCACCGATGGAATAAATCTCTTCAATAAGAGGATGAGCGACCACAGCACATGCTAGTGATCTTGACCATGTACAACATCCCAACATGGTTGTGTAAGAAGAGAAAGTACATTCTCCTCACTATTCTTATTTCTGGCCCTAAACAACCAGACATTGATATAGACGTGTTCCTCGAGCCTTTGATGCAAGAAATAGAGAGGCTATGGAGGCATGGGGAGCAGATGTACGATGTGTTCCAAAAGGAGGACTTCATATGTAGAGCAATAATATTTGTTACTACCAATGATTACCTCGTGTTGTTTGCTTTGTCTGGATAGATCAAAGGAAAGATGGGATGCTTGGTTTGCTTGGATGGTACTACATGGGTGTACCTAGATGCATCCAAGAAGATAGTTTACCTAAGAAACCGACGCTTCTTAAAGACAAGTCACAAGTACCGCAACAAATTATTCTTTAGATTTTATGACAACACCTTAGAGATTGAACCCCCTCCGGAGAGACGTCATAACGGAGAACACATGTACAGAATGATGAAAAACATACGCGTCGTCTATGGAAAGAAGAATCCGGATGGGACGAACAGAGATAGAAGCACACCTCCTGTCGAAGGAGTACCTTTCAAGAAACAATCGATCTTCTTTCAGTATCTGCCTTATTGGCCAGACTTGGAGGTCCCCCATGCCATTAATGTTATGCACATGTAGAAGAATGTCTTTGAGAGTCTCATTGCTACCTTGATGGACACAGGCAAGTCAAAGGATGGTATGAAAGCACAAAAAGACATGGTGCAGCTAAACGTGATGCCATAGCTTCACTCAGTACCTGAGGCTAATGGAAAATAAACTCTGCCTGTGGCGTGCTTCAACCTAACACCAGACGAGAAGAGAGCTATATGCACTTTCCTGAGGGGGATCAAAGTCCCGACTGGGGTTTCAGCAAATGTGAAGAAGCTAGTGTCGATGAAGGACTTGTCAATAACACATTGTAAGGCTCACGATTGCCATGTGATGCTGACAGTGTTTCTACCTATTGCAATCAGGGCTATAAAGCTAGAGTTCTTGAAAATGGCCATCACCCGCATGTGCTACTTCTTTTCAAAGATCTCACAGAAGACGATTGGCAAGCAAGAGCTGAGTGACCTACATGAATTTGTGGTGGATAAACAAAATCAACTGGAGATGTGTTTATCTCCTGCTTTTTTTGATATAATGCCACATCTCATGATTCACATGGTTCATCAGATACAGGCGCTGGGCCCTTGCTACTTGCATGAAATGTGGTCCTATGAGCAGTTCATGTCGGTTCTAAGTCGATACGTGCATAATCGAGCATACTCAGAGTGCTCCATGATAGAGGGTTACAGTACTAAATAAGTCATCGAGTGCTGTCAAGAGTACCTAAAAGTACAGAAAGGGATTGGTAAATCTGATTCTCGTCACAAGGGTAGGCTGGCTGGGAAGGGCACCAGTGGTAGAAAAGTGTTCATCGACCATGATTATAAAGAGGTGAGTCAGGCGCATTATAGTGTCTTGTAGAGTACACAACTGATGCAACCGTACATTGATGAACACTTGGCTATCATTATGGCAGAGAGAACTGGCCGTTCGGATGATTGGGTCATGAAACAACACAAGCAACGACTAACTACATGGTTGAAGGACCAAAACATACCGCCTGGAGAAACCACAGACTCTATTACCATCAGTAGGTTAGCAAAGGGGCCATCGAGACAAGTGACACCTTGGAATGCTTATGACATCAATGGGTATACATACTATACCCACGCAAAGGATAGTAAATATGTGAACCAAAACAGCGGCGTTCGAATAGAGGCTCTCGATGGATTGGAGCAAAAGATCCAATACTTTGGCATCATTAAAGAGATGTGGGAACTTGACTATAGAAGGGATATAACGGTGGCCCTGTTTCGATGCCGCTGGATCAAACAACACTAACTGAATGAGATCGGATTAAGAGTCCTGGACCTCGAGAATCTAGGCTACCAAGATGACTCTTGGGTGCTCGCTTCATGTGTCACACAAGTTTTCTATATGTCAGATCCACAAAGTAACCTCCCCCCCGAAGAAGAAGACAAAGCACGTAGTTACCTCCGGGAAACAGCACATTATTGGAGTTGATGGCGTGGACGATGTTGAAGCTTACAATAACTATGATGAGATGCCGCTATTCACAGACTTTCCTAAGAAGATCAGGGTTGTGGAAAAGAACCTCCCCAAAGACATATTGCTATGGGAACAAAAAGGTGTCAAGGGGAAGTCGTTACAGCAGGCTAGCTAGTTGTTGAACGTGGAGTGTTTATGTAAGTGTGTGTTTGTAAGACTTCATTTATGGATGCGTGTAAGACTATATATTTATGTACGTATGTAGGACTACATATTTTTGTATGTGTGTGAGACTACATTTATACATGTGTGTGAGACTACCCTTTGCAACATCTAGATGACTCTATTTGAACATCCACTCTATTACTACTAAAACTTTATGAAATCACTTAATACTTTATGAAATGAAGAAATGACCAAAATAAAAGTAGGAGATCTTGACGAGTTATACAACTTTTATATTCATCACCTTTACAGCTGAAATCATTTAGTGTTTGAAAATCAGGTTTGAAGCTGTCATTTTTTGAAATTTAAAATTTGAATTGTTCAAAATTAGTGACAAAGATAGATGACTAGACTAAAATGATAGAGCATGAATTTAGAAAATTTTAGGAAAAAAACCATCATATTTGGAGTTAGTATGAGGGAGAAAAACTAGTTACAAGTTTCTGCCATAGATTAAAAAGAGAAATCACACTTGTTCATCATTGATCGTCATGAACAGTTGTGCTTTTACTTTTTAATCTCTAGGTAAAATTTGTAACTAGTCTTTCTCCCTCATACTAACTCCAAATGTGATGGTTTTTTTTTCCTAAAATTTTCTAAAATCTTGCCCTATCAAGTTAGTGTGTTGATTTGGTCATTCTCTTCATTTGATAAAGTTTGAGCACTTCAAATTTTCAAATTTAAAAAAACGACAAGTTCAAACGAGATTTTCAACCATTAAATGATTTCAGCTGAAAAGGTGATGAATACCAAAGTTGTATAACTCATCAAGATCTACAACTTTTATTTTGATCATTTCTTCATCTGACAAAGTGATATTAAACATTGTTCACAAATCAACATGTTTCTCGTATAGTTCATGAAACTATGAGTCATAAATGAATTTATGAACAATGTTTACTAATACTTTGTCACATGAACAAGTGATCAAAATAAAAGTTGTAGATAGTGATGAGTTCAACAACTTTTATGTTCACGACTTTTATTGTTGAAATCATTTAAGGTTTCAAAATCTTGTTTGAAGTTGTCAATTATTGAAATTCAAAATTTCAACTATTCAAATTTGGTCAAATGAAAATATGATCAAAATAAAAGTTGTACATATTGATGAGTTCTACAACTTTGGTATCCATGAGTTTTTCATCTAAAATCATTTACTCTTTCAAAATATTGTTTCAAGTTGAAATTATTTGAATTTCAAAATTTGAATCATTCAAACAAGGTCACATGACAAGATGACCAAAATAAAAGTTGTACATGTTGATGAGTTATACAACTTTTATGTTTACAACATTTTTATTTTATTTCATTTAATGTCATAAAATTGTAGTCGAAGTTTTAAAATTCAAATTTTTAATTTTTGTTTTTTTGTTTTCTATATTGTTTTTACTACAATTTTTTATATATATATTTATTCATATATAGAATAATACAAAATATTATATTTATGCATATACACAATTGTTTTTATATTACTTTTATTTTGGTCACAATTGCATATACACAATTGTTTTATATATACACAATTGGTTTTATAATACAGAATTAATAATTTAAAAAAATAAAAAATATTTGTAGGGGTGGTTACAAATCATCCCGACTATAAATCCAAGGGTGCACGGATGTTGTCTGTTGTTGGGCGCTCTCTTCTCCTCCGACGCCGTCAGGCTGCCCCGCCGACGCCGCCTCCCGGACCTGTCCCGACGCTAGCCCGCGCCCCTTCCCCGTACCCGCGCGCCCCATCTCCGCACCCGCGAGCCCCCTCCCCGCACCCACGCCCCCTCCCCGCACCCGCGCGCCTGCTCCTCCTCGCCCTAGGGTTTCCACCGGCGGGTGGCCTCCGCGCACCTCCACCGGCGGATGAGAGGGAGTGCCGGGCCGACGCCAGGACGCCGTGGAGGAGAAGGAAGGTGGGGCTACGCCTACAGCGGAGGCACACCGTCACCGACCTCTACCCCGGTGAGACCGCGCCGCCTCTGTTTCCCTTTCCCCTCACATTTGTGTCTGCCCCCGCGCGTGGGCCGATGGGATTTTATCCTCCATCTCTAGTCTTGGTTGTGTGTTTTTCATCTGTATGTAAATCCCGTCCGCCTCTGTTCATCCAAATGCACGTCTGTAGCTTGTGCTATGTGGGGATTTTGTTTACTAGCCTTAACTGAGATGAACGCTACCTTGATAATTTGGGATGGGATGAACGCTACCTTGATAATTATTTTGTGATGGGATGAACGCTACCTTACCAAGTTGCTGAGCGGAAACCTGACTGTCTGACTGGCACTGCCAAGTTGCTGAAAAACTATCATTGATTTTGTCTATACCAACTATCATTTCCTTGATATCAATACCCTAGCAACAACCCCTCCTGTGTTAATTTTAAAGTGTCTGAAATCAACAGAGGGAAATGGGAAAGCACTGACCTGCAATGCAACTGTAAGTAAACCCATAGATGAAATTTCTAAAGTCCTGCCACCAACCCAGTCAAACATAGGAAACCAAGCTATGTTTCTCAATTTTTGTTCCAGCTTCCAGTTAATTAGACAAACAATGCCAAAACTTGAATTTGGATTTTTTTGATCATAAACACTAAAGCACTTCTGGAGTGTATACCAAAAAAAAAGAATTTTGATATTATCTATTGTGGTTGCTAAGTAAAGGTCTGTCATAAATGCCGCTGCTAGTAATTTAGCCTACTACACCTATTCACGTGTGTCTGTGTCTGTGTTTGAGAGTGAGCGGAAACATATAAATTATTCCTGAGTGCGTCGTGCTGTGGTTTGTTGGAGCATTCATGTTGATGTGGCACAACCATACGACTAGCTGCTACGTATGTGTCGTCGATTCCGGGCAACTCTAGCTGGTTAACTATAGTTGTTCTACTACCTCGTGAATGTGCTTAATTATAAGCACATTCGCTGCATTGTCATGTACGCCGCCTATTTTGTTAACTCAATTAATGTCTTGGTGATATATTGCATCCCTGCTGTGCTTAGCCTCTCTCTGTTGTCTCATGATATGACATATATAATAACTTGGGATTAGAATAGGTCCAAGAAGATAGGAAGGGGTTTGAGATGGATGAAATCAATGACATAGGTCTGTAGCATCATTAGAAGGCCACAATTTGATCCATACAAGAGCGCATCACTGCATAGAAATGCTAGGTAAAATAGAAGAAAAGTAGGTGAAGCTTACATGTGTTAGAGTTTGAGCCAAGAGCAGTAGGAGGCATAGAAGACATCAGATTCCTGCAAGGTATAAATGATACTGCTGGTCAAGGAGCTTTTTGAAGGCCACTATTTGATCCATAAGCATCAGCCTCACATTGGAACTTACATGGGGGATGTCACTTCCCTGCACAGTATGTCACTTCCCTTCACTCCATCCTAGTAGGAGAGCAATTGTTAAATTGCCAGTTCCCTGCACTCAGCAAAACAGTGGTGAGAAAAAAAGAAGAGATGACTGCACTTACAGTATCATATTCTACTATTTGCTACAGTGATTCCATCTTTGTTCTGAAGAAAAGAAAGGACAACTCTGACCATAGTGATTTCAAAACAAAGGAATGTAAAAACCTTAATCCCACAAATACTATTAGCTAACCTGTCCACCTCCCCACTTGGCTGCCACCTAACTTCCCTCTGCCCATAGCGTCCCTTGTCGCAAGATTGAAGCTTTCTTCATTGGAAAGAGCAAATTGCTTGCGTTACTGTCCCCTCTGAAGCTTTTATGTTATATACATGTATTGGAGATACCAGTGGGCTTTTTCTCGAAACTGAGATCTAGATTTTTATATATGTGATGCTTATATGACTCATGCATTTTGTAATGCATCATCTCATGATTCTAAATTAAAACAGCATATATAGTATTATATAGTGAGTGTAATGTTGGGCGGAAAACACGGGTCAGTTTATTACATGTTTTCTTTCTTCGTTCAAACATGCATGGCTCATCTCTCTGTTGGCTGCTAGCTACTCTACTTGCTGCTAGCTACTCTCCTACTACTACTAGCTGGCTATCTAAGTTACCAGATTTTGATCTGCAGGGGTCTTCCAACCATGTGGCAGCAATCAACTATTTTTTGGCTAATTTTCCTATCCTCTATGTTTGGGAAGCAGCAGCTGCTTGTTTTTACACCTTTTCCTCTCTATGTTTGTTAAGCAGTTGTTGCTTTTTTTGCCAAATCTCCCCTCTCCTCTCTTTTGTTTTGCCGATGATGAAATTGTCTAAGTCCATACATTATATGGAATATGAGCTGATGATCAAGAACTTGTGAGGAACTTGACATCATTAGCAGCCGCCCCTACATTACCTTCTCCTCTCTTCTCTGTTATGATGCCTTGACGCTCCAAGTTCAAAATCAGATGATGATTGACATGTTTCTGAGGCCTCTACTACTGCTACTTCTCATTTTTTTATATATTGTTGTTTTATAGGACTACTTTGGTTTATAGACCTTTTTTATTTCTTATACCTTCGCACGTACTTAAAGCACACTTTCTTGCATCTATTAGAACAAAGCGCGAAATAATATCGCGGACACCAGACAGTGCAGCCCGATGCCCCGAGCATGATGAGCAGCCAACCTATGAGGAGCAAACACTAGAGGACCAGCTTACTCAGGAGTAGTTTGATAACAAGGTAGAAAAGGATCTAGAAGTGATACCTACTCAGGAGCTGTGT
The DNA here is from genome assembly GCF_019320115.1 of Miscanthus floridulus. Lineage (NCBI taxonomy): Eukaryota > Viridiplantae > Streptophyta > Magnoliopsida > Poales > Poaceae > Miscanthus > Miscanthus floridulus. The sequence continues at coordinate 128,648,282 of NC_089580.1, read as the reverse complement.
GACGAGGAGGAAGGGGGAGCAGAAGGAATAGCAGAAGAGGCTGCTGAAGGCGAAGAAGAAGAGGATGATGATGATGAGGACTCAGAAGAGGGATATGTAAGTCCTGAGGATCCTTTCCCATGTAAAGCCAGAAGGAGGTCAACGGAGGAAGATTTGGACAATGATTTTGATCCGAACGAGGAGGTAGGGAAAAAGCCTTAGCTTGTCAATTTTGCTAAAGCTTTGGTTATGTTACCTCTGCTAACACTTTGACATGTCGTATATATAGGTCCCTCCTGAAACTTGGAAAAGATGACGTCGATGTCCGCGACATCTCGCTGGACAAGATGGAGTAGAGGAAAGGAGAGCAGAGGCAACAGCCACAGAGACGGATCACGATGCCTCTGCTTCACAACCGCAAGACACAACCACAACTACCAAGCCTAAGAGGAAACAAGGGGATAGAAAAGGAAATCTATATCCAGATAAGGCATGCTATGTGATAACGGAGGTCGGGCCAGCAGGGGAGATCCTTGAGCCGAAGGAATTAAGAGGACGATTTCGTAATGCGACCGGAGCCCTAGTAAGAGATAAATTGAACCCAACAATCTCTAACTGCAAAGAGGTACCAAAGAACAAAAAGAATGCACTATGGGATAGGCAGCTGAAGCTCAATTTTAGATTTCTAGAGGGTAAGCACAAACTGGTAAAAAAATGCTTTCAGGATGATGGAAGAGTCATTCCGACGTTGGAGGTCAGAGCTCAACACGAAGTATATCCAAAAAGGGTTAACTCCCTTCAACGAGTTCGGCAAAATAACTCCTAGTCAATGGGAGGAGCTCGTGGCTCAAAAGACTTCACCAGAGGTATTGGAGCTCAGTGCCCATAACACTGAGTTGGCGAAGAGGAACAAACACCACCATCATCTAGGCCCCGGTGGCTACTATGCCAAGGAAGAGTAGTTTAGGAAGATGGACGAAGAGGCCGCAGCTGCTAGGAATATCGATGTGATGAATTTGAAGGTACGCTCAAGGAATTGGATATATGCGAGGAGTACAGAATCATCCGGCGGTAATCTTAAGTTTGATAAGCCAGAGACCCAAGAGGCAATATCAAGGATACTGAAATATGCTGAAGACAAGGAGAAGGGCTCATTCAATCCTTCCAGAGAGAGGGACGAGCTTAGCCTTGGCTTGGGAAACAAGGAGCACACAAGCCGCACCAGGGGGCTAGGGAAAAGGACGACATGGAAGCAAGGATTCGAAGAGGACAGGCACATGTACAAGAAACATGGCACAGACGAGGAGACTAGTCTTGAGCTCCAAGTGAAGGCTCTAGTTGTGAAGGCGTTGGAGGAGCAAGGATTGTCTACGGAGCCACGGATATTAGTCATGCCACCGGGAGAACTGCATTAGTTGACAGTCCTCCAAAAGTTCCTAGCAGCCAAGGTTCCACTACAGCCATAACCCCCGTCGATCGCATACGAGAACCAACTAGTTGCACCTTGGTGTTTCTCAGCGGCCGGCAAAACACTATGATGGAGGTGGCAACGGGTGTGGCACATCCTCTCGGTGGCTTACACCACAATAATAAGATACCACCGGACTACACTAGGGTCGAGGTGCATACAGTGAAGCCCGGGTTTATGCAGTGGAGGATAGACTACGCAACTCCCGAGGGGCTGGTGTTACTCGGAGATGTTATGGGGCAGTTCATCCTCTGGCACAAATAGGACATTATATTGATTGCTTCTTCGCCGCCTCTCCCTCTCCCAAATTTGGAGCGAGTTGTTGAGGTCGGGGAGATATTTTCACCGTCTCGTGACCACCACATTCCTGAGATGCCACATTCTTCCCCACCTCCTAGCGAGCATGTGCCTGATGAGATGCCATAACCTTCTCCAGCTCATACCGAGCAAGTGCATCATGAGATACCACAGTCTTCTCAACAAGCATAGCCGATACATGAACAACGAGTGCCTCCTGAAGTAGGTGATGCACAAGAAGATGAGGACGTGCCTGAATGGGAACTTTGAAAGAAGCATCCAATCACCATAAAGCCAGTTTATGTTCCGATCAAAGATGTCTCGTTGGTGTCCAAGTGGTTTTCCCATGACCAGTTTGAGCCTGAGAACCAAGTTAAAAAAGTCCCATCACGGGGTTCTGAGGAGGCCGTCACTAGCAAACTCCACCAAATTGCAAAACAGTATCCAAATGTTGATGCCATCAAATGGTCAAAGGATTGCCCAAAAACATATGAAAGAGGCAAGCCCTTCCTACCAAACTGGGACATCCAGCGCCTACCACTTGGAATGAGAAGGTTCCATGATTGGTACTTGTGTGTTCTCCCAATGAGCATAGATCTCATACAAGCATGCTTCCCCACCAGCACATTTGGAAGCCTAGCCAGGAAAATTGTCTTTGACTTCAATGACATGCACACATGCTTTCACCTGGGAGAAATGGAGATGAATCTAATTCGCACATGGTGCCTGTAAGTCCTTGTCCTCCCGATATGATATGAATGTAATCTTTGAATTTTGTTGTAACTAACCCATGCCATTATTTGTAGAATGCAAGTGCACATTGTCAAACAAATGCCAAGTGTGAAAGCCGGGTATCTAGACCCTCAAGCTATAGCCCAAAAAAATTTAATTACCCTAAATGGTGGACACTGGATGCCAAAGAGCTAGCTGCTGCAAAGACTCTTCAGGAGAAAGAGCGCATCCGTACAGCGAAACTAAGGGAAGAGTCCCTTAAGGTTGCGGCATACATTGCCCTGGCTTTCAAAAATCTCCAACAATACTCTACTATATGGCTACCATACAACTTCGAGTAAGTTCAACTCTATACTTAAAGCTTTGTTCAATATATTTTATTCGATGCAAAAGAGCTTATCTAGTTCTATGATTAAATCCATGCAGCAACCACTAGATTTGTATAGCTGTTGATGTTGGGAGGAGCATGGCATGGGTCTTTGATTCAATAGATAGGGACCTGGTGACATACAAAGACTTCATATCGATTCTCAAGACGTATACATATCGACAATCCTCTTTAGCTTATATGTTTGTATACGTACTTGTAATGTTCATTTTTGGATTCTTACAAGTTGTATTTGCTAAAATAATTCAAACAGGGCATTTAGGTTTTATGTCACTAATCATCACGGAAGGCATGATCCAGCAAGGAAGAAAAAGCTGGCTATAAAAACACTATGTGCGGTAAGTGTAACTTACTTCTTCAGTACTCCGATACATGGCTGTCAAAAGCATTACTTAACATTTTCATATGCAAAACACACAGTGCCCCAAGCAGAAGCCTGGGAGTGTACATTGTGGATACTATATATGTTCTATGATGAGTAACACCGGTGCCTACAGGAGACACCCCTTAAGGGTAAGTTTGAACCTCTTCACCCGTAGTATAAAAACTTCGTACATGATATGAAATACTAAACCAAAACTTGTTCTCTTATAGTGGAGAGAAGAGAAAGGAATGAAAAGAGACCCATACAAGGATGACTAACTCTTAGAGCTCGTCGGCAACCTTTGCAACTTCATATTGGACCAGATTGTACACGTCAGAGGCGCCTACCATGACCGAGAGTCTGACTTAGGTACAAATCCTCAGTACCAACACCTTCGTAAGACTGAAAGGCTAGCTCTAGGACGTTGATAACAATGTGTATGGAATTTGTATATTTAATGATGGATTGTATATATTCTTGTGAATTGGACTTTTAATTGTAGTTTATATAATACTCTTGTGCTTGTAGTCGCGGTCGCGGGATGTTTGGCAACGCAAACGTGGTTCGGAACGTTGGTCGCGGGGCGATCGGCAACGCGAACGCTGGTCGTGGGGGGTTCGGCAACGCGAACGCAGTTTAGAATGTTGGTCGTGGGGCGTTCGGCAACGCAAACGCGGTTCGGAACGTTGGTTGCGGGACGTTCGGCAACGCGATTTTGAATTTTTTTGTGGAAAAACGTACTGTAGGGGCGGTTTTAGATTGAACCGCCCCTACAAACAGGTATTTGTAGGGGCGGTTGGTACTACAGCTGCCCCTACAAATCGATTTGTAGGGGCGGCCTGGGAACCGCCGCTACAAATGCATGATTTATAGAGACGGTTTGATAGGGGCGGCTGGCCAAACCGCCCCTACAAAGACTTACCAGTCGCTCCTAGAAATGATTTTTGTAGTAGTGCTCCTAAACTTATGCCTAAAAGCAAATATGTGTACAAAATATTGTTACCATTGAATGATGGACTACGTCTGGATGGTGGGGTCCATGTAGGGATGAAAACGGATCGGATACGGACGGATATCACCGATATTACATTTGTTTTTATATTTCTGTCTGGATTCGGATTCGAATATGGATAGTGTCAACTATGCCGGATAGGATACGATTGGATATCGATATCATAAATATGCGATTTGAGTATTCAGATATGGATACGGTATCGGATGTTGGATATCCGAATTCAGATACGGACAGATCTCAACCCCTCTAAATGGATTCGGTTTCGAATACGGTCGGAAAATATCCGTACCGTTTTCATCCCTAGGTTCATGCATGCATGGGAGATAGACGGACGATGGATACAGAGGTGTGGCGTGGCCGGCCATGGCACACACACACTACTACAAAAATGATTTATAGCAACGCCTTCCTTTCTTTGTAGGGGCGGCTCTATATTGAGCCGCCTCTATAAATAGTTGCCAAATGAGCCACCCTTACAAATGGATTTGTAGGGGAGACCGGTGTTATCAGCCACCCCTACAAATGGCCCAATTTGTAGGGGCGGCTCTATATCCAGCTGCCCCTACAAATCGGATTTGTAGGGGCGACTCAATATTGAAGTGCCTCTACAAATAGATGCCGAGTATTAAAAATTAAGCACTAAAATTTAAATTTTGTAAACGATCTCGGATGGAGAAACAACCAAAATGAAAGTTGTAGATCTCGAAAAGTTATGAAACTTTATAGTTGACAACTTTTTGATTTGAAATCATCTTGTCAAGGAAAACTACGTTTGAATTTCCAAACATTTGAAATTTGAATTTTTTAAACGACATCGGATGGACAAACAGTAAAAATGAAAGTTATAGATCTTGAAAAGTTATGACACTTTGTAGTTGATAACTTTCTCATTTGAAATCATCTTGTCATGGAAAACTACATTCGAATTTTTTAAATTTGAAATTCAAATTTTATAAGTGACCTCGGATGGAGAAACTACCAAAATGAAAGTTGTAGATCTCGAAAAGTTATAAAACTTTGTATTTGACAACTTTTTCATTTGAATTAGTTTAGGGCCTCAAATAATCAATTTATGCTCAGTTTTGTATAATATGTGGGGGAACCAAAATGGAATGTAGACAGAAGTGATCGTGAGGTGCAGTGATAGAGGAGTTAACTGTGTGTGGCTACCGGTGGGGACCTCCTCGGATTAAAAAAATTTGCTATTTTTTGCCCATTTTTTCGTGATTTCTGGAAATTGATGTGCAGGGGTGGTTCAATATCCAATCGTCCCTACAAATCAATTTGTAGGAATGGTCTGGAAACCACTTCTACAAATCACTAATTTGTAGCCACCTTTTTATGAGAACGGCTTACAAAACCGCCCGTACAAAGCGTTACCAACCGTCACCCCTGCAAAGCGTTACCAACCGCCCCAGAAAGATTTTTCTACGTAGTGACAGGCTTCTGATCGAGTTGATCTGAGCGGTCGATGGATCGCTTTCAGCATTCAGCTTCAGCTCCAGCAGAGGTGATTCCACTAGAGGTGTACGTGACGTGTGAGTTAATTTAGCTGAGAATGGAATGGTGAAGCTCAGGCGTGCAGCTAGCGTCTAGCTTTGCTCGGATCCATCATATCTATCGTACGTCCTAGCTCCTGCGGTCGTCTTACAGTCAGTGGCGGAGGACGGAAATAATTTAAGGTATGCCCAAGTCGATAATGAATTCGAAGAAAGAAAAGTAAAATTAAAAATTACATTGGTTTAAGAGCACAATTGGTATAAGAGCACAAATATCAAATGATCTTAATATCAATCTTTGCTAATTGCAACGTACATATACGAATAGTTTCTCTTTGCTTTTGGATGGCTTCTTTAACTAATACTAATATTCACCATTTCACTATGCTCCAAAAATTTCACTATGCTCCAAAAATTAACTAACCAAATTAATACTAGTATTCACCATTTCACTTTACTTTTGGATTACTTCTTTAATTAACGTTGGGAAGAGGAGAAGGGCAGACGGCCACTACTGTCTACGGTAACTATAGCAGCCGCCAGCTGAGCTGGCAAAGCGCGGGTGCGGATAGGCCTACTGCCATACCCACAAGGCCCAGATCTGAAATGAAAGTAACGGTTCGTTTGGTGAGTCATGAGTCGTCGTCGTCTTCCTCCCTCCGTTCCTCCTACAGACTCGAACTCGCCGCATCCATGGCTCACGGCACAAGGCTGGGCAATTCAGGGTAGAGATCCACGGCAAAGTCAAGGTATGGCGAGCGCCATACCTTGCCCTACCGAGCCCTCCGCCCCTGCTTACAGTAAAGGCCACTCTGTCACTGGCACTGTGCGTGGTGATCATGCATGACCAGCAACGCAAATGCATGAATGCATGCAATGCAATATAATGGCTTCAGGCAACACTGACACGTACGATACGATGCGTCGGTACCGCGCATTTTACTAATTTGCGCTTGTTTGCTGTGCTACCTCAATCAACCTTTGATGCTTTGCTGGAGCCTCAACACTTAACGAACTCCTTTTTGGTTGCTCTTATGGACGTTTTGTCCTACGTACAGAGTACGTAGATATTTTTCTGGTCGAGGTCATATTCCGTTTCAATTTTGTAATATGTGCTAATGTAGTGTAAGGTTGGGTCTTGGAGAGGCCTCTTTTATCTCTCCGTATATTATTTTTTTATTTTTAAATGAAATGACACGCAACTCTTGTGTTGTATGAGAAATTTTTTGACCAAGTTTATAGAAAAATATATTAACATCTATAATATTAAATAATTGCACTACTAAAAAATATTTCATGATATATCTAGTGAATCTTGTTTGATGTTGTATTTTTTACTGTATTTTTCTATAAACTTGCTCAAAACTAAAACCATTTGACTTAGAATAAAGCTCAAAAGATTTACAATTTAAAATGTAAATAATATTTTATTACAGTTCAAGTTACTCCCTCCGTCCACAAACAATATTTCTAGCATTCAAAATTAATTTATCCACATATATAAGCAACTCTAGCATAGTCTACTCTCTCTCCCCTTCATAATTACTAATAATTAGTTTTATTATTTGCATGTTGCATCAACGTGATGTTGGTGTTGTTCCCAAAAAAAACGTGATGTTGGTGTTCAAAAATTAAGTTGCCTCCTATTTCTGACCTCTGGAACCATAATCTTTCCATTCCTTAATATGTCCTATTAAAAATACTAGAAATGCTGATAATTATTGACGGAACTTCTTGCTTGTTGCCTCTATCATAAATCATAATAGATGCACAACAGAGCTGATGTTTTCTTTTTCTGAATAAGGAAACGTTCCGGCCTCTGTAAACACACACAGCCAACACAACAGCTGAAGTGCTTGTCACTTTCAACGCGGTGACACCGGATAAACTATTTGCTATTGCAGATCCTCTTCTTTTTTTTTTTACCCAGCCAGATACAAGCATCTGATTATATCGGACTTGGCTGAAACGTTCAGATTGATGTATACATCAATTTATTTAACCAAATATATAACCCTGTACATAGCAATAGCATTGGTACAAAAAATGGTTCAGTTGATCTTCTGTACTCGGGAATGGTCAGGAATTCTTCTTAGCGCAAGGCTATGTAGCTCTGCAGCGTATTTTAGAAAAAGAAAATGATAAAGAAGTATAGTTTCACTTCTTTTCACAACACTTTTCTTGTGTCTTAGTGCTTGTTTGGACCCCTATAACTAATAATTAACTGCTAAAAGTTAGCTGGACGTAGGGCTTAGATGTCCAAACCAGAAAAAATCCTCTGTGTCTTGAGTTCTTAACCACCGGAGTCCCACACATCGACCCATCGATCAAATTGCTAATCACTAGCCATGGTTCCAAACCCACAATTGGCGCACCAGGTAGTGCAGCATCATGTGTGATTGTAGATCTTCGGTGCCTCTGGCCGCCATCATCGCTGTTAGAGCCCAAGACGTCGTCTTTGAACACGGCGTGCACTTCTCCGACGAGATTCTCTCCACCGGCAAGCTCCTTCATCCCCTGGCCAGGATCTTAGCTTTGGGGCCTGCACTACGTCGTTGACTATAGCGGCGAGCTCCATCCCTCTGATGGGGGTGTAGTCGGAGGGCATTGTGCTCCCGGTGTCCTCTCCTCCGAGTAACCTCTTGTGCACCGTCTTGTAGGTCCTCTCTCGACAGATCCAACCTCGGTTTGGGCTCAAACCCCATCGTGAGGACCGGCGCCGGATGTTCTACACTCTAGCCAACGTCCACCATCAAATCATCACCGGAGAGGAGCTACCGCCGACTCTCCATTTTTGGTGCACCTTCCTAGATCTCCCCCGCGGGATCCGGAATGCTGCGGCCATCCTCTAGTAAAAGCTGACGCAGCTGGTGAGCGGAGGAGTGCAAGCGTTGTCCTTGCGGACGCTGCTGGGACCGACGTCGCCTCGATGCATACTTTCCCCGAGCTACTCTCAGGGGCTGACTTGGAGGATGACTTCGACGAGGTCGAAAGCTACTACCCAGAGTGCGAGTGTTTCCACATCGAGGGGGATCCAGTCGACAACGACGGCACCAATGTCGCACCGTCGGAGCCGACTCCTAGCCTCAGGGCCACCTATCTCCAAGAGAAGGCGGAGCGCCTCAAGGCGAGGCAGGCTGATCTCGAGGCCGAACGCCAGGAGCTCGAGCTGAGGTGCTCACCCATCCGGCCCACCCGACCGAGCCAATATTTAGTATCAGGGTCTGGGCGATGGCACTGTTGAACATATGGTCAATTTACGACTTATATTAATCCATAAAAATGACTTAAACAATAGTAACAATACCACTAACCATACTGTAACACCACCACTACTGCAGATAGTATTTAACAGTGCAGCAACCAAGTACGCTAAAAACGCTAACAGAATAGCATATGAACAATAGCGCACAGTGAGATTAGATTTATACCCTAGGGTGGGACTGCCGGTACCCGCGGACAGTGAGCCACCATCTTCTCCGTCGTTGGTGTTGGTGCGGCCACCAGTCCTCCTCGTGTCCACCATGTTGCAGAGGAGGTCGCGCCGGGAGACTCCTGCAGGTGCGGTGTCGGAGCAGTGGCACGGGAAGCTCCTGCAGGTGCGGTGTCGGAGCAGTAGAACGAGACTCTCCCGTCAGGAAGCAGAAGCCCCCGAACAGGAAACTGCAGACGGGGCAGCAGTCGCACCGGGAAGCCGGCGCTCCCCAAAAACTTGATTCCCCGCCTACCCGTGCAGGTACGCTTGACGGGGGAAGTTCCGGAGGCCTGCTACCGAAGCTCCCTGTGCGCGCAGGGAACTCCGGTCGAAGATGCAGACGAACAGCTCAACGCTCAGATGTTGCGGAGAGGAGGAAGAGGAAGAGTCGGGTCTCGCACTGCCGGACAGGGGCGCCCCCCCCCCCCCTTATAGCCGCATAGTTCCCCATCTATCCGTTAGGCCCTGTCGGGGGAATGAACCTGGACAGGGTGGTTGGGCGTTGGGAGTTGGCTGCGGCGGCTAGGGTTTCGGTTGGGCCAAGCGACAAAACCAAACCAGGCCACGGCCACGGCCACGGCCACGGCCTCGGCCTCGGCCCGGCCCGTCGCGCGCGGGCGACGCGGCTCGGCTCGGCGGCGGCGGCGGCGCGCGCGTGTGGCCTCCCGGTTCTCCCTCTCAACTTGTCTATGTGAGAGTCCTAAGACTCACTATTTAAGTTGAGAACCTTTTTAGTGAATTTCCCATATGGTACTAATCACTTTTCCACTTAACAATAATTGTGGGCCTTTGAAGTTTATTTGATTAATTAGAATAAATAATGGGCCTAGCCCGAATTAATCTAACAATCCCCACCAAACTTCAGAAGTCCACAGTTAATGTCTTCAGTTCTGAGCTTGTTTGATATACCAGTGTTTCGATGGAGACTGTTAAGTTGAACATCCATCTAGAAAAGGAGTTTACACTCATTTACAACTGACCAATGGACTATGCCTTGAATTGACAGTTTTGTGCAAAGTGAGGCTCACTCGATTCCTTTACTGATACTAGGCTGCCTGTAGCATCCCCTCTAGTTGGAGCATATAAGTCATACTCCTGGCCTATTCATGAGTATCTAGAGATCACCCAAATCTCATAGATTGCGACTAGCAATCGAACTCACATAGGTGTGTTCCTTTAAGATGCCCTATAGGCCGACATCTTTGCTTCTCATTAAGCCACTTGGATCACATTGAGGTATTTACCAACCTGCCATACAGATTGGAAGAGAAGTGCATTACTCAAGAGATTGACCATTATTAAAAGGGGTATCTTCCCTCAGTCTACCCATAGCTTGTTTCACCATCCTAATTCATGGGATCTCCGATCACATAGGACAGGTTGCCACCACGATAGAACTTCATGTGGGTCTCAGTCCCATCTCACTCGATGCACTATCTATCACAATACGCGATAGTCCCTTAGTAAATTGATCTGCCAGATTTTTAGACATATGGACATAGTCCAATGCTATTACTCTGGAGTTTCTCAATTTTCTGACAGATTTTAACCGCCGCTTTACATGCCTAGTGGTCTTCATGTTGTACTTTGAACTGTTTATCTTGATAATTAATGTTTGGTTATCACAGTTCATAGAAATTGCGGGCACAGGTTTTTCAACCACCAGCAAATCCATAAGGAGCTCATGGAGCCATTCAGCCTCAACAGTAGCGGTATCAAGTGCTGCAAGTTCTGCTTCCATTGTTGACCTCGTTAAGATGGTCTGCTTGTAAGACTTCCAGGAAATAGCGCCACCTCCAAGTGTGAATGTATATCCACTTGTGGCTTTTAACTCATCAGCATCAGATATCCAATTTGCATCACAATAGCCCTCGAGTACCTTCGGGTACCCAGTATAGTGAATGCCAAAGCTCGACGTTCCCTTTAGATAGCGCAATACTCTTTCAAGAGCACGCCAGTGATCATCTCCCGGATTTGAAACAAACCGGCTTAATTTGCTCACAGCAAATGAGATGTCAGGCCTCGTTGCACTAGCCAAGTACATTAGCGAGTCGATGATTTGGGAGTATCTCAACTGATCCCTCATTATTCTTCGGTTCTTTCTCAGGATCACGCTTGGATCATAGGGAGTGGACACAGGCTTGCAGTCACTATAACCAAAGTGACTCAGTACCTTTTCCACATAGTGAGTTTGTACAAGTGTTACCCCACCATTTTCTCCCCTTAGTAGTTTGATGTTTAGTATCACATCAGCCACTCCCAAATCCTTCATGTCAAAGCTCTTTGACAGAAAGTCCTTGACTTCCTCAATCACATTGAGGCTTGTCCCAAAGATTAGTATGTCATCCACATACAAGCACAGGATTACTCCTTCTCCCCCACCATAGCGGTAGTACACACATTTGTCGGCTTCATTCGCAACAAAACCAGCAGATGTCATAGTTTTATCAAACTTTTCATGCCATTGCTTAGGTGCTTGTTTTAGGCCATACAAAGACTTCAATAATTTACACACCTTTCCTTCTTGACCTTCTACTACGAAACCATTGGGCTGATCCATGTAGATCTCCTCATCTAGCTCTCCATTTAGGAAAGCCGTCTTAACATCCATCTGATGAACGAAAAGACCATGAGACGCAGCCAGGGCAAGCAGTACTTGGATTGTGGTCAATCGGGCCACTGGTGAATAAGTATCAAAGAAGTCCTCGCCTTCTTTCTGGGTATAACCCTTAGCCACAAGCCTTGCCTTGTACTTTTCAATCATACCATCAGGCCTGAGTTTTTTTCTTAAACACCCATTTACATCCTACAGGCTTGCACCCATAAGGACGATCAACAATCTCCCAAGTTCCATTGGTCATAATTGAATCCATCTCACTTCGCACTGCTTCCTTCCAGTAGTCAGCGTCGGGAGAGGAATATGCCTCAACAATGGTGCTTGGAGTGTCATCCACGAGGTATATAGTGAAATCATCACCAAAAGACTTTACAGTCCTCTGTCTCTTACTCTTTCGAGTAGCTCCACTATTATCCTCAGGATTCTCAACACATGTTTGTTCAAGATGTTCTGTTGGCGCCACGGGGGAATCAACAGGTTTTTGACTAGATGTGCTAGGTTCATTTCCTCTCATAGGAAATTCATTCTCAAAGAATGTAGCATCTCTGGACTCAATCACTGCACCAACACGCATGTCAGGTACTCCAGAGCTTACAACTAGGAATCTATAGCCGACGCTGTGTAAAGCGTAACCGAGGAACACACAATCTACAGTTTTTTTATCCAAGTTTGCGCTTTTTGACGATTGGCACATTCACCTTGGCCAAGCATCCCCAAGTGCGTAGGTATGAGAGAGTCAACCTTTTCTTTTCCCATTCCTCGAATGGTGTTACTTCTTTATTCTTTGTAGGAACTCTATTTAGGACATGACATGCCGTCAATATAGCCTCACCCCACCATTCGTTGGAAAGTCCCGCAGTGTCTAACATGGCGTTAACCAAATCAGTTAGAGTGCGATTCTTTCGTTCGGCAATCCCATTGGATTGGGGGGAGTATGGAGGCGTCCTCTCATGAATAATTCCATGTTCCTCGCAGAATGAATCAAACTCATGTGAAAAGTATTCTCCCCCACGATCAGACCTCAACCGTTTGATTTTTCTTTCCAATTGGTTCTCTACTTCAGCTTTATAGATTTTAAAATAATGCATTGCTTCATCCTTTGTTTTTAGCAAGTACACATAGCAAAATCTAGTGCTATCATCAATAAGAGTCATAAAATATTTCTTTCCTCCTTTGGTCAATACACCATTCATCTCGCACAGATCAGAATGAATGAGATCTAGCGGTGCCAAATTTCTCGCCTCTTTCACAGCCTTGTGAGGCTTGCGAGGTTGCTTCGCTTGAACACAAGCATGGCACTTAGACCCTTTGACCAGATCGATTTTAGGGATTAATTTTAAACTAGCTAAGCGCGTCATACAACCAACATTGATGTGACAGAGTCGGGAATGCCAAACATTAGACTCATCATCATTTCTCACATGGTTCACAATTTTATCACAAGAATCCATCAAAGAGAAGCGGAACAAGCCTCCGCTTTCATAGCCTTTTCCAACAAAGGTTCCATACTTGGATACAACACATTTATTGGACTCAAATACAAGTCTAAAGCCATCTCTACACAATAGAGATCCACTAACGAGATTCTTCTTGATGGAGGGGACATGCTGCACGTTCTTTAGCTGCACAATCTTTCCCGAAGTAAACTTCAGATTGATCGTACCAACACCAAGTACAGCAGCATGCGTACCGTTTCCTATCAGCAAGGAGCAACCTCTTTGTTCCTGATAAGAAGAAAACAAAGAAACATCAGAACAAACATGAATGTTAGCACCCGTGTCAACCCACCACTCAGGCGAGAGACAAACTGAAAAAACTGTAGGTAGATGATTACCGTACCCAGATCCTCCAGATTCGCTAACAACCATGTTTGCGGACTTCTTCTGCTTGTCCTTGCGGTCAGGGCACTCTTTTGCCCAATGGTTAGATGCACCACAGACAAAGCAAAGGCCCTTTTCTTTTTCCTTGCCCTTCTTCTTAAAAGTTGCAGCTTTAGGCTTGACTGCGGGCTTGTTTTTCTTCTTCCTCTGTGCGGCATGAAAGTTCTTCTTTTGCACCAGATTGGCGCTAGAACCTTCCTCATGCGCTTTCTTGCCATGAGTGTCCTTTGCCCTAGCATTCTCCTCCACACCAAGAGTAGCAATGAGATCAGTCACACTGAACACTTGCCTCCTGTGCTTTAGAGTAGTGGCAAAGCTCGACCAAGTAGGTGGCAGCTTAGCGATGATACCGCCGGCCACAAACTTGTCAGGCAACTCACACTCATTGTTCTGGAGTTCCTTTGCCAGCATCTGTATCTCATGAGCCTGCTCTACTACAGATCGGTCATCGACAATCTTGTAGTCATAGAACTTCTCCATGATGTACAGCTCAGTGCTAGCATCGGCAACACCGAACTTGGCCTCAAGTGCATCCCACATGTCCTTGCCAGTGTCCATATCCATGTACACTTGCACCATGCTTTCAGCTAATATGCTGATGAGAGCCCCCTTGAACAAGTTATCTGCCTCATTGAACTTAATCTCCTCCTCGTGAGAGAAAGGAGGTTCAATGCGCTTTCTCTTGATCACGTGCTCACAACGCATACTAGTGAACCATAGCTTGGAACGGACACGCCACACTTTATAGTTGGATCCATCATCTTTCAATGGTGGTGGTTTTAGTGACGCAGCAAAACTAGCAGTCGAAAAAGACCTATCAAGTTTTTGGATTGTTGAACATTTGGTCAATTTACGACTTATATTAATCCATAAAAATGACTTAAACAATAGTAACAGTACCACTAACCATACTGTAACACCACTACTACTGCAGATAGTATTTAACAGTGCAGCAACCAAGTACGCTAAAAATGCTAACAGAATAGCATATGAACAATAGCGCACAGTGGGATTAGATTTATACCCTAGGGTGGGATAGCATATGAACAATAGCGCACAGTGGGATTAGATTTATACCCTAGGGTGGGACTGCCGGTACCCGCGGACAGTGGGCCACCATCTTCTCCGTCGTTGGTATTGGTGCGGCCACCAGTCCTCCTCGTGTCCACCATGTTGCAGAGGAGGTCGCGTCGGGAGACTCCTACAGGTGCGGTGTCGGAGCAGTGGCACGGGAAGCTCCTGCAGGTGCGGTGTCGGAGCAGTAGAACGAGACTCTCCAGTCAGGAAGCAGAAGCCCCCGAACAGGAAACTGCAGACGGGGCAGCAGTCGCACCGGGAAGCCGGCGCTCCCCAAAAACTTGATTCCCCGCCTACCCGTGCAGGTACGCTTGACGGGGGAAGTTTCGGAGGCCTGCTACCGAAGCTCCCTGTGCGCGCAGGGAACTCCAGTCGGAGATGCAGACGAACAGCCAGGCCACGGCCTCGGCCCGTCGCGCGCGGGTGGGCGGCGCGGCTCGGCTCGGCGGCGGCGGCGCACGCGTGTGGCCTCCCGGTTCTCCCTCTCAACTTGTCTATGTGAGAGTCCTAAGACTCACTATTTAAGTTAAGAACATTTTTAGTGAATTTCCCATATGATACTAATCACTTTTCCACTTAACAATAATTATGAGCCTTTGAAGTTTATTTAATTAATTAGAATAAATAATAGGCCTAGCCCGAATTAATCTAACAGGCACCTGGGCACAAGGTTTATGGTACAACTCAGTTTCACGAGTGGAGCAACCTTTTTTTTTAGCTCCACGAGTAGCACCGGAAAGGATCCAGTAAAAAAAACTAGCTGCTGCTTTTTCTTTGATAACAATGAGTGTTCGTTTAATTCTTCGTTTCTTTTTTATGATCTTTTTTCGCGACCGTACCACGAGGTACGTATTTCGTTAAGAGCAAGTTTTTGATGATCTTTGTACCTAAACCCTGCATCATACAGTACGTATTTACCTGTCTCTCAGTTTTCCGCTTCTACGTAGCTCTTCCTCTCTAGTTGCCCCCTAGGTTGCGTTGCTTCTTTTTTCTTCATTCCGTTTCTATAATCCATTCTTGTATGGTTTATTAGATCACTTCCGCATCTCTTAATAATATACGTATCTAGCATGTTCTCGAAAAAATATAACTATTGCAAGAGATGCACGATCGATTGGCCAATGACCACAGAAGTGTGCTCTTATTATCTGGTTGCGTCCCTCTGTTTTCATGTGCACATGTGTAGTTTCAGCACTCAAAATTGTGGGTTCCTAGCTAGTTTGATTCCATCTCAAACTTTGAATGATTCTTGTGCTGCAGAAGCTCGGCATTTGCATAAGCAAACTACAAATCGAATCATGTATGAAGCAGAATAGGAAATTGGCAACTCGTTGTCCACGTATCACTTGTGATCCCTTCGATCAGCTGAGTTGGATGCTTGTGCTGCGTCTCTTACTCTTACCTTGTTATGTTGTCTTGTTTTGTTAGTATTCGGGGACCGAGTTTTGTATTGCATAAAAGATGTCTTTTTCAGATGATGATCCCCTGAGGGATAATGCCTCCCCGATACTTTTTTGATACTTATTAAGTGTATAAGTAGTTCTTAGCCACCGCCGGCCTCGTCCCATGCCACGGTCCCGATCGCTGGCCCCAGCCCTCGCCGCCCCTGGCTTCGGCCCGGCATTCGCCGCGCCTGACTCTGGCCATCTCGTTCGCCACCGTTCCGGTGTTGCCCCATGCCACGGCCCAGGGGTTGCCGGCCTCCGCCGCCCCCGGCTGCGCCCACACCTGTCCGAGCTCTCCTACCACGTGAATCTTGACGCCCTTCCTATATCCAGGATAAGTCTGACGACCACACATACATATGGAAAATCTACCCTCTTCTTATCGGGCCTTTTGTTCCAATTTTGTAATATGTGCTAATGTAATGTAAGGGATTGGGTTTTGAGAGGCCTCTTGATCATTCTATATATTATTTTTTTTCTTCTTAAATGAAATGACATGCAACTCTTGTGTTCTATGAAGAATTTTTTTGACCAAATTTATAGAAAAATCTATTAACATCTATAATATTAAATAATTGTTGACTTAGAACTTGTTTGATGCTGTAATTTGTTATTCATTGTCTCCTATAAACTTGCTTAAAACTAGAACCATTTAACTTAGAACAAAGCTAAAAAGACTTGCCATTTAAAGTGTAAATAATATTTTATCGCAGTTCAAGTTACTCCCTCCATCCACAAACAACATTTCTGGCATTTAAAATTTATCCGCGGATATAAGCATCTCTAGCATTATCTACCCTCTCTCCCCTCATAATTACTAATAATTAGTTTTATTATTTGCATGTTGCATCAACGTGATGTTGGTGTTCAAAAATTAAGTTGCCTTCTATTTCTGACCTCGGGAACCATAATCTTTCCCTTTATGTCCTAAAATACTAGAAATGATGATAATTATTGACAGAACTTCTTGCTTGTTGCCTCTGTCATAAATCATGATAGATACTCGCACAACAGCTGAAGTGCTTCACTCTCAACGCGGTGACACTGGATAAACTATTTGCTATTGCAGATCCTCTGTTTTTTTACCCAGACAGATACAATCATCTGATTATAACGGATAACGGACTTGGCTGAAAAGTTCAGATTGATGTCACCTTGATGTATATATCAAAGTTTTTTAACCAAATATATATAACTAACGGTTAGGATTTCTGTACATAGCATTGGTACAAAAAATGATTCAGTTGATCTTGGCGCAAGGATATGTACCTCTAACGGTCAAGAAGCATAGTTTGACTGCTCAAACCCCCCCCCCCCCCCCCCCCCCCCCCTCTCCGTCCGCGTCTTAGTACCTGGTCTCTAAAACTAATAATTAGCTGCTAAAAGTTAGCTGAGGATCTGTTTTTGGATCCTCAGCTTTTTCTCTCGAAAAGCCATCGATAAGAGTATTGCCGAACAAATATTGGCCCCGTTCGCTGGTCTGAAACTTGGCTGAAAAACACTGTTTCGACTGGTTTGTTGTGAGAGAAAAATACTGTTTGGCTGGTTTGGTGAACAGTAGCTCGTGAGTGGCTCCAGCCGGCTGGCTGAACCAGTCAGACCAGCGAACACCACCATTGTTAGAGAAGAAAATGGATCCTATCAAATAATAAACTAGCTAATGTCTTACCTACTACTAACCTAATAATTAGCTATTAACTGGTTTCTCTCAGCTAACACAGCTAATAGCTACGAGTGGATCTAGGGCCTTTGTAACACCGATTGAGAAACTAGAACTTTTACATCAAGAGACATGTTGAGTCTGTGTTCGAGAAAAGAAAAAGACATGTTATGAGTCTAGGGCTCTAGGCACGCAATCTACAGGAACAAAGCGATCAAAGAAAAGTTCAAGCCGGCCAAAGATGATCTACTTGTCCCTACCCCGGCTCCCTACATGAAGCATCAGTACGCACTAGTATAAATACTGAACCCAAGTGCCTAAGATTATTGCAAATGCATGGAAAGGAAACCTTGAACAATGAAGGTTTACACCTTATCCTGCCTGCTGCTCCTCAGCACTCTCTCTCTCACACTGGCAGTGGCAGCACGGCCTGACGCCGGCAGCCTCGATGGAGCCACGGTAGCCGTGCAAGAGCTCGACCGTGTCCTGTCGCTGCCCGGGCAGCCGAGCTACTCGTCTGCATCCAAGCAGTACGCTGGGTACGTCACGACCGATGAGTACCTAGGCAAGGCACTGTTCTATTGGTTCTTCGAGGCCACGGCTAAGCCTGAGGAGAAGCCACTGGTCCTGTGGCTGAACGGAGGTTACTGACTAACTGATTGCATCTGTACTAGCATCTGATTCTTCATTTTTTTTAACAAAGGACTGTAAAAATTCGTAATTATTCAGGGCCTGGCTGTTCTTCCATTGGGTTTGGACAGTCACAAGAACTTGGGCCATTCCTGGTGAAGAAATATGTTCCTGAGCTTGAGCTCAACCCGTATGCTTGGAATCAAGGCAAGTGAAACACCGGCAGAACTAACTTGTCACAGTTTTGCCGTTAACCGTGACAACGGAAGCATTTGTAAACTAAACTGCATGTCCGGTGGTGTTTCAGCTGCCAATCTGCTGTTCCTGGACTCTCCAGCAGGCGTTGGATTTTCGTACACAAACACGTCCTTTGAAGAGGATCCGCCGGGAGACAATTCCACAGGTATATATGTCCGCTCACTGTAAAAACAAAAGAAATTACTGTAACAAACATGATCAATAACGATGGCTGTCTGCACTTGCTGCAGCACACGGTTCATACACTTTCCTCGTCAGGTGGTTCCAGAGGTTCCCCCAGCACAAAGCCAAGGAGTTCTACATCGCTGGAGAGAGCTACGCCGGTGCAGTAACTGTTACTCATCAGTCCAGATTAAATTTGAACGGCATCTATCTATTTGCTGGTAGACATATGTTTACACTTCCCTTTCTACTTGCTATATATAGGACATTACGTTCCCCAGCTTGCAAACGTCATTCTGGAGGAGAACAAGAAGGCCTCCAAAGAAAATTACATCAACTTCAAAGGCATCTTGGTATGCACTACGCAGTGTCTTCTGAGCCAGCCACTAGTATACGCTGCAGTACTGTTCAGTAGTCACTGAACTTCTCTTCAGAAATATTCCTACGTAGGATACTGAGCGCAATCATTCATCTGCCTGAATTCTTCTTTCCCATACCAGATTGGAAACGCGTACATGGACGGGGACACTGATCTGGTGGGGATCTTCGACTCGTTGTGGCATCACGCCATCATCTCCGACAAATTCTACAGCGACGTCCAGAAGAACTGCGACTTCAGCCTGGTCGACCTGTCTCCGGAGTGCAACGCGGACATCGACCAGTACACCGCGCTCTACAAGATCATCGACATCTACAGCCTGTACACCGATCGGTGCGAGCTCGGGTACCCGGATTTCAACTACTCGATCTCGGCGCAAATCGGGGGTACCAGCAGCGGCCGTGTAAGCACCCTGAATTACTTCAGTATGAGCTGAGCATGATGAGTTGCAGTCTTTTTCCATCTCATATCTGCACTGCACTGCATCGCGTGTTTCAGTATTGATCCATGTCTTCCTTTCGTGCTCTGCTGCGCGAATTCTCAGCTCGATCTTCTCAAGGTGCCGATGGGGTACGACCCGTGCACGCAGACGTACGCGACTGAATATTTCAACCGCAAGGACGTGCAGAAGGCGCTGCACGCAAATGTCACTGGCGTGCCTTATCCCTATTCGCTTTGCCGGTGATTTTACTGCCCTGTCTGTCTTTGCCTGGATTCAGAGAATGAATGATTATGGTGGCAACAAAGCTGTTAAAGATCGCTGAAATAAATATATCTTTTTTTTTTCTTGTAGCAATTCGATCAGCAACGCATGGAAAGATTCTGACTTGACAGTCGTTCCAGTAGTCAAGAAGCTGGTGGAGGCAGGGCTCCGGATATGGATTTTCAGGTAAAATTTCCCTTCATCTGCTCAAGAACAAGATGTGCCGCACTTGTCAAGAACATGTCATAGGAAGCTATGATCCGCATTCGCTGTGGTTTTCTCATGTTCCTTCCTTCGTGACGAGCAGCGGCGACACAGACGCAAGAATCCCTACCACGTCAACCCGGTATACGCTGAAGAAGCTTGGCTTGCCCATCAAAGAGGACTGGTCGCCGTGGTTCCATCGCAAGCAGGTAGTAAAGCGCAGAGCTGCTGAACAAGTCCAATTACCTTCCATTCCAGCTTGGTCTCTTATATAATAGTTAAATAATCGCAAACTCTATTAAGCGACGGGCCGCACGCGTGGGGAGCACGCGACCCGTCTCCCGCCTCGCGCTCGTCTTCTCCCCTGGCCCACATCCGCACCCACCCGCACCTGCGCCTCTCCGGTGTCGGAGACGACGAGCTCGCGCCGCGCCTCATCGGTCTCTCCCCCTCTCCTTCCCAACTCTAGCGGGTATAGAAGTGTCTGGCCGGAGGGAGGGAGGCAGGCCGGCCAGGGGGGGCCCTGGCGGCGGCAGTGTCGGCCGGACCAAGGAGTCGCGGCTCAGCGGCCTCCTTAAATAATAGGAGTAAAACATCAAAACATGCATATGGGCTTCACAACCTGAAAGTGACAAAATGGAGTCTACTAGCTAAACTGATCCCACGCTATTATCACACATATGACAAATCGTTACATTTACTGGTACATGGTTGTGTCCCTGTGTTTTTGTAGGTTGGCGGCTGGACTGTGGTGTACGATGGCCTGACATTTGTCACCGTGAGAGGAGCCGGGCACATGGTTCCGTCCACGCAGCCGGAGCAAGCGCTTGAGCTGTTCAAGCACTTCCTGGCCAACACGAACCTGCCCTCCAAGCCCTTCTAGAAAATGTGTAACACGCTCCTGAATAAAGAAACACGAGTGATCCGTGTACGAGCATCGTGACGTACAGTTAGACTGTTGTACCTGTGTTCTTGAAAGTTGTAATGGAACAGTGCTGTGGCTGGGATGGTAGTACCCTTCAACATATATAAGTAATTTTTGAAATTTTTATGACAGATTAACGATGAAGGAAAAATGACCATCCTCAGTCAAGCGTTCAAATTATATAGATGCAATCAATACCTGTGGAGATCCCAGAAATAGAAGGCACTAATGAATTTTCTAAACACCAACATTACGTTGCTGCAAACAAGGAAAATAATTAGGATATTAATGTTTACATTTATAGAAAAATTTTAAATGCTAGAAATGTTTATATTTGTGGACAGAGAAAGCATGCTTCAATTGACTGCATTGAAGGAAAGTGACGGTGGTTCTTAGTTTTATTAACATTTTCCCCTCAGGTCGTTGGAACACATCCATCATCCCTGATTTTGTCACTAAGAATTTACATAAGGCTGGCCGCGGCCGGCAGCCGGCAGGAATGATCCTCACATCACATCACCTCACCTTTCAGGTTACAGTACAACCGATTTGTTTGAAGAGTCATTTAAATAAAAATCATCTTCTGTGTTTTTTCATCCCAGAACAAATTCTCCGTATCTTGTATGCACTTCGTAGAGCCATCCCTATTGGGGGAGTTCATGGGCGTCCCTATGAACGAATTCTCACCATCTTGAGATGGTGGGATACAATTCATGGGTTTGGGGAAATTAGGCGAAAGCCGTGCACGCCCCTAGCTATGTAATCGATGGCAACGCCATCCCTCGCCGTTTACCTCTTTGAAATCGTCGATGTAGCCCCCCACCCTTTAACTGTAGTGCTGTCGACGTCGCGTCCTTCTTGAAGGTGCCACTGTGGAGGGGCCAACTTTCCCTCTTGTAGGGGTCCCTCTTGCACTCCCTATACTATGGCACATGCTGCTTGCTGGATGGTGTCCGTCGCCGGTGTCTTTGCTCTGACATCCTTCAGGTTCCTTGATTGCATCTTCTCACCGTAGGCGTGTTTGGGACTGCTCTACGAACTCTGCTCCACAAACTCCACCGTGGAGCAGCTCCACAAAAAACTTGGAGTTTGTGGAGCACCTTTTTACCTCGAGCAGAGTGCGTGGAGCTGAATCTGTTTGGCTAAAAGACGTGTAGCGCAGAGCTGGAAATGTGGAGTGGAGCAGTCCCAAACACCCCCTATATGCCGGGTTAGTGGGACCATGATCCCTCTCTTGGATCTCCTTGTTTTCCAACCGTCGGTCCTCCAACCCTGGAGGCTTCCTCTCCTCTAGGGGCATGGTGGAAGGCGATTGGTCCCGGATGAACTCCATAGAGGATGTACTTCACGCCTGTCGTCTGTCAATCTTGACTCAACGCCTTACAATCGCCCGTGAAATGGAGCTCATGATCATCAGAGTCTTGTCTATTGGTGGTACTATATTCGGCATTCATCGACTTGCCTCGGTAGTGGGAGTTGTAGCTTTGTTAGCTCTACCTGTGGTTGTTGGTGTTTCCCTTTGTATATGTTGATGTTGGTTGTCTTCTCTCTTCCTCTCTCTTTGTACCATGTTGGACCCTTCAAGGGTCACCTTGTACTAGGTGTTTTACACCCTCCATTGCCGTCTTGTCAGAATTTGTGGTAAATATATTCAGGAGGAGCCCCTCAGCTCCCCTGGTGTTTTCTTAAAAAAAAGGTGTGGGGGTTTATAGTGCAAGGCGTGTGTTTTCTCCGGTGGTTGTTGTTTTCTCTTGCCTCACATGGTTACCTACTTGTATATAAAATAGAAATGACATTGTCAGTGCCGGTTTGTTAAAAAATTTATAGAAAAATTAGTTATCTAAGCAACAACAACCATCCGTTTTTACTGTGGTATTTTATTTTGTCGCTAACGTTTTTTTAATAAAATTCTGCTCTGTTTTGATCTACTACTTGCCACGTCACTCCAATAATTTCGTTAACACAGAGTTTGAGGATGTAGATAGAGAGCAAAAACAACAGCAGTAATTCCTCAAGTAGAAAACAGCAGTAGTAATAATAATCCAACAACTTAATGACTAGAACCCCTCTTTATTCCAAGACATAAAAAAAGGTTATTACCACAAGCTTTGGGGCAAAAATGTATAACACACACATGCACGGTAGGACGTATGGTTCATCCATAGCTGATAACCCCCGGCCAGCACCACCGCGCTCTGGTCTCCGGCCGATCGTCGGTCCGTCGAGTCACAAGGCTTGACGCAGTAGCAGCGAATTCCGTCAAGCGGGAGGGGAGAGATGAGGCACCTGCCGCCGGTGTAGCCCTTGCCCTCCTCCCTGCACCCGATCGCGCAGTAGTCCGACCGCACGCACAGAACCCCCGGTAACCGGGTGCTCCGCGTCAGGCAGTCGCGTGCCTGAACTGGCCGCATCTCTGCACGCATGCAGGCGCGCAGCAAACGTTAAGCAACATCCGGCGAGGCGAGATCGATCGCCGATTGGACTTTGGTACAATGGTACTAGAACTAGTTTAATTGATCAATTGAACACACAGCAGTACAGCACACATCCCGGCGACCACGACGAGGAGCGTCACCAGGAGTACGACGGCGGCAGACAGCTTCTCCCGCCAAGGCTCCATTGCCGGATTTGTTTGGGCGTCGGAGGGAAATGGGCGTAAAGTCACGTGGAACTATCGAAGCCGTTCTTGAGGCCAGTATATATAAGATCCAGCGGGAAGAGAAGAGAATAGAGGTGGTGATAACGCTCCAGATCATCAAAGCGTTATTACTGCATCGTTACAGCTATAGGGCCAGGACAGGCCTCTTCCGTTTTTTCAACATATGAAAACACATTCCTTTCTCTAGGATAATTAAGGTTCAGTTTGCCAAAGCTTCACTCCCAGCTTTTCCAGAGTGGATCCTGTGGATCCCTGTAAGGGCCTGTTTGGAACAAGGGAAAAATTTTCCGTTCCTGCGTTTTTCCTATGAAATTAAACTGATTCCTGTGAAATTCCTACGCAATTTCTGTGAAATTCTTGCGCTCCAAACTGGCTTTAAAATGCTTAAAATGCAACTAGATTCTAGTGGGGACCTAACGAGAATCACTTCTCCATTTACATTACAAGCTTAGAGCTAAAAAAAAATCAGCTCTCCAACGCTTCCCACTGCTCTCTGTTTAATTGCCACTAGAGTACTTCAGAACTGATTCCCAACTGCTCGTCGACTAAAATCACTCCATTAGATAATCAAGAAGTGAAGCTCAGGAGCTCTATAAAACCAGCCATAAGAATAGCATATTTTCTATTGCACTTCTTTTTTAAAAACACACTATAGGCTCACATGCGAGCAATCAGACATCCATGAATACTTCCAGAGCACTAAACTTCTACATTTTAAGATTGACGAAGTCATCATGATCGTTACACTTATCAAATCTACATTATACAAATGAAAATATTTAAGTAAACAATTAAAATGATGATTCAAATACTATCAAAGTAGTAGGAGTGTATAAATACATGTCGTGATTGACAGTGAGGAGAGCCAGGAACAAGGTCATGTCATTTGAGTTACACTTTTCTCCTATATTGTATGCAGGTTGGTTTATACATTAATATAAGAGGTATATGCATCGTAGGCCCTTGAACTTGTCGCGTGGTGCCACTTAGGTCCCCAAACTCTCAAATCGGACTTGTGGCACTCTAATGTTGTTTAAGTATGCCACTTAGGTCCATAACTCATCGGATCAAGCTTTTTGCCGACGTGGCGTGGACAGAGCGCACGTGAGCCGCGCGTGAGCCTGGTTTGGGGCGTGCAAATAAGCAGAGAGGCCCCCCGTTATTTTCATTTCCGCCATTTCCCCTTCCTTCACCTCTTCCCTTCTCTGTCTGTCTCTCTGCCCGAACTCCAAGCCGACGCCGACGCCACCGCCGCCTTGTGGATCTACTCCATGGCGCCACCAGGGAGCATGTCGTGCTCCAATAGGCATGCGGGCGGCCTTCCCCTCATCCTGTGCACCGAATGCGGCGGTCGAATGGTGGTGAGACACGTTTCCACGCAGCCATGGAGTGCAGGGAAGGTATTCTACTGTTGCCCAGAGCATAAGGTGAGTTAGGGTTTGATGATTCAAATCTTTGGCACTTGGATTGCTGTGTCCTTGTTGCAATTGAGTTTAATTTGGTTATTTTGGCAGAGGGATGGCAGCGGGTGTCCATTTTTCTACTGGGAAGCAGACTACATCAAGCACATCTTAAAGATGTTGAAGGAAGGCGGCAATGGCACATGTAAAGCCTAGTCCGAAGGAGAATCAAACCTACGCCCCTATGCTAGCCTGATGGACAATGCAGTGGCCAACAAAGCTCAAGGAAATCAAGGGAAGGACCAAGACATAGTTCATTTGCTGAATGTGATATGTGTTCTCTGTGTGTGTATAGTGTTGGCACTTGTGTTAGTTGTGGTTGTTCAGTTGTGCAAATAAACTCAGTCACAACTGTGTAAGAGTACTCATTGTGTAATGTGAACATCAGAAGCAATGGAAACCATCCTTTTTATCTCAATTTTCCATCTATTTCATAGTTCACCTGATAGCAGTAATAGCATCCATGTGCACATACACTGTTTTGGTCAGTGATTCATGTGATGATCTAAACAAAAGACTATTGCCACCATCTCAAACAATGTTCTGGGGCCATGATAAGCTTTACAAATGATTGTATAGCACAATCTAAAGTCTTATGCTGGTGCTGAACAAAAGCACAGAAGGACTACACTAAAGCACAAAAGGACTTGTCATCTTCTACTGCTTGTCTATAGACTTTGGAGATGAGGTGTTCTTCTGCTGACCTTTGGACTTGTCACCCTGCTTGGCACTTCTCTTAGATGATGTTGACCTCCCCAGCTTTGATGCAGTTGTAAGTGGCAGTGGTCTTGTGGTTGGCAGGTTTGTTCCAATGAATGCAGAGGCTGGCATGGGTTCCTATTGCCTCACCATGCTGCTGGTCTGTGAAGACTGAGAAAACAAGTATTTGTTAAAGAGGCCTCTTTGTTAAATGTGACAATAGTAGTTGTTAAAGCATAGTGTCGTACCTCTTCTTCTAGCTGTGAAAGCATAGTATTTGTTAACTGTGACAGTACTGGTGTGTTGGTTTCTAGAAAATGAATGGCAACCTGCAAGCATAGACAGTTAGGTGTGCAAGCATAGTGTAAAATTGGTGTATTGTGAGTAAAATATTTGGTCAGTCCATACTACCTGTGTAATCACTGGTTCTTCATCTAAGTTGTCATCCATTTGCTGTGTAGGGTCCTCTTCCATAGTTTTCCTCACAGGCTACAGTTTGGGCCTTATTCCTGACTTCCTTAACTGACAGCCTGCTCTGTTGTGGCCTTGATCCCCACAGTAGCTACAAGTCATTTGTATTCCATGCTTTGACATTTTTGTTCCACTAGTTCCTTCTAATTCCACTGGTTCTTTCCTTCTATTCTTAGGAGGTCTGCCCACCTTCTTTTCGTATAGAGGAGGAAGCACAACAAGAAGTCCTTGGACCTTCTCCCAAATGGACTTGTCAGCACATGGATAGATCTTGGGACCATATGCAATCAGAAATCTTGCTGAAGTATAGCAGTCATAGACCATTGTTTCAGTGGGTATCCTTTCATGCCTTAGGCAAGAAATGGCATGTGAACAAGGTATACCAGTGAGATCCCACCTTCTACAGTCACATTGTTTTAGCCCAATGTTAACTACTAACTGATACCCCCTATCCTGCACCTAAAATATACCATGTCCAGAAGGTGCTGCAAAACAAGTGTTGGCAAACTCTGAATTCTTCTGAACTTTCTTCCTAATCTTCGGGCAGATTGGTCCCTGCCACACTTGTCCAACCTCTTTCTCCTTGCTGTAGTACCTACTCATCAGTTGGCCCTTGATGTGCTCCAACATACTGAGAATTGGCATTTCTCTAGCATCCAAGATATAGTTGTTGAAAACCTCACAGCTATTGTTCAAAAGTATGTCACACTTGCTGTAAGTGCTAAAAAATGCCCTCACCCAAGTGTTTGGAGCCATCCTTTCTAGCCACTCATATGCCTTCTGGTTTAGTGCCCTTATTTTTTCCATGTTTCTATTCCATACATCCACAGTGGTGGACCTAGCACATTTCCAAAGTTGTATCTTCAGGTTCTCACCTTTGAAGTGCTGCTGGAAGTTGTTGTACAAATGTCTAACACAGAATCTATGCTCAGCTTTAGGGAATACTTTGCTGCATGCTAGAATGAGGCCCTGCACACAGTGAAAACTTGAATTAGGTCTAGAACATCAGGTAAATAACAATAAGATTTACTATAATAGCATTGAATCATCAAGTTCTGCCGTCACGGTCACACGAAGTCGCGGGGAGCTCGTGGGGCGGCCGGTAGTGGAGGCAATCGCCGGCGAGTTAGGAGGCCAACACGGCGGAGGAGTGATGCCGAAGCCCGGTGGTGTGTGGATTCCCACGGTGGTCACGGTGAATCTGCACGATGATGGCGGTGTTGCGGCCGCAAGGGCGAGGACGACCTGTGTATGGTGAGTGAATCCCCTTTAGCTCATTTTGTTGTAATCTTAGTCTTCGCATTGAATGTAGTTAGATGGTGTTGTGAATCGGAATGGCAAATGTTTACCATCTTTTATGATTTTGGTTCGTCTAGGGTTTGGGATTGACCTAATTTGTTAGCAATCTTTCCAATTTTAGGAGCTGATAGTGGTGAGTTCACGGTTGAGATGCATCATGGAGGGTTTTTTACTAGAACAGGAGTTAATCGGCCTATGTTGGTGGGCAAGTTCACTGCTTTGATCATTGTGAGGCAGGCAGTTGGTCTCCAGTGTGGTTTAATGAGTTGTTGTTCATGCTTCACTACCCGAAGAACCCAAATTTGAAGATGTACTGGCTTTTACCTGGGAAAGACATTTTAGATGGCATTAGGTTGATTGTTAGTGACTCAGATACCTTGGTGATGGCCTCTCTGGTAGGTAGAGTGAGGGCATTTGTTCTATATGCTTATCATGATGACTCTCTAGCTGGCTTGGATTGGGATGACATTGTGGCAAACCCAATAAGTTCACTGCCCAAGGTTATGAGCCCCTGTAGAGTGGGAGTGCAGAATAGGAACATGAACAATATTCCTGATGATGTGGATGCAACTTATGAAGATGATGTGCAGTATAGTTCTAGTGAAGATGACTCGGATTTTGAAGATAGTGATTATGATGTGGATAGTGAAGATGATGATCTATTCATGGATAATGTTGATGACCAAGTGGTTGATCAAGGAGTTGCCAAGGGAAAGAAGGTACCCAAGGGAAAGAGAGCTCAAGTTGTGGTGGGCAGAGGTGATGAGGATTTCTCAACTGATGATGAAGGGTTAATGGTTCCAAACTCTGATGATGAAAACAATGTCACATTCAATTTCAAGTCATTCAAGCATGAAGACTTGGTCAATCTAGTGTTCAAAGTAGGAATGATCTTTGAGTCTGTAGAGTTGCTAAGGAAGGCTATTACAGAATATAGTATGAAGCACAGGGTGGATATTAAGATGCTAAGGAATGAGAAGAAGAGGCTACGAGCCATATGTGAGAAAGGATGTCCTTGGAATTTGTATGCTTCAGATGATAGGAGGGCTCAAGGAATACTGATAAAGACTTTTTGTGGTGAGCACAACTGCCACAGGAAATGGGTATTAAAGAGGTGCACATCCAATTGTCTTGCTGATAAGTACTTGGAATCTTTCAGAGCTGATAAGAAGATGACACTAGGGAATTTTGCTAGAATAGTGCAAAAAGAGTGGAATCTGACACCAGCTAGGACAGCTTGCGAGAGCTAGAAGAATAGCAATGAAAAGGGTAATGGGTGATGAAGCAGAGCAATATAAGCTGTTGTGGGACTATGCTCAAGAGCTAAGAAGGACCAATCCAGGCAGCACATTGTATCTGAACCTTAATGGTAATCTTTTTACCTCACTTTATATGTCACTTGATGCTTGCAAGAGGGGTTTCCTTGAGGGTTGCAGACCTTTAATATGTTTGGATGGATGTCACTTGAAAACCAAATATGGGGGGATAATGCTGACAGCTGTAGGTATTGATCCTAATGATTGTATTTATCCAATAGCTCTAGCAATTGTTGAAGTTGAGTCACTAGCAACTTGGAAATGGTTCTTAGAAACTTTGAAGGCAGACCTTGGCATTGAAAACATATATCCATGGACACTTATGACAGACAAATAAAAGGTGAGAACTTGATGATTCATTGCTGTTATAGTAAATCTCATTGTTATTTACCTAATGTTCTAGACCTAATTCAAGTTTTCACTATGTGTAGGGCCTCATTCCAGCATGCAGCAAAGTATTCCCTGAAGCTGAGCATAGATTCTGTGTTAGACATTTGTACAACAACTTCCAGCAGCACTTCAAAGGTGAGAACCTGAAGATACAACTTTGGAAATGTGCTAGGTCCATCACTGTGGATGTATGGAATAGAAACATGGAAAAAAAATGAGGGCACTAAACCAGAAGACATATGAGTGGCTAGAAAGGATGGCTCCAAATACTTGGGTGAGGGCATTTTTAGCACTTACAGCAAGTGTGACATACTTTTGAACAATAGCTGTGAGGTTTTCAACAACTATATCTTGGATGCTAGAGAAATGCCAATTCTCAGTATGTTGGAGCACATCAAGGGCCAACTGATGAGTAGGTACTACAGCAAGGAGAAAGAGGTTGGACAAGTGTGGCAGGGACCAATCTGCCCAAAGATTAGGAAGAAAGTTCAGAAGAATTCAGAGTTTGCCAACACTTGTTTTGTAGCACCTTCTGGACATGGTATATTTTAGGTGCAGGATAGGGGGTATCAGTTAGTAGTTAACATTGGGCTGAAACAATGTGACTGTAGAAGGTGGGATCTCACTGGTATACCTTGTTCACATGCCAATTCTTGCCTAAGGCATGAAAGGATACCCACTGAAACAATGGTCCATGACTGCTATACTTCAGCAAGATTTCTGATTGCATATGGTCCCAAGATCTATCCATGTGCTGACAAGTCCATTTGGGAGAAGGTCCAAGGACTTCCTGTTGTGCTTCCTCCTCTATACGAAAAGAAGGTGGGCAGACCTCCTAAGAATAGAAGGAAAGAACCAGTGGAATTAGAAGGAACTAGTGGAACAAAAATGTCAAAGCATGGAATACAAATGACTTGTAGCTACTGTGGGGATCAAGGCCCCAACAGAGTAGGCTGTCAGTTAAGGAAGTCAGGAATAAGGTCCAAATTGTAGCCTGTGAGGAAAACTATGAAAGAGGACCCTACACAGCAAATGGATGACAAATTAGATGAAGAACCAGTGATTACACATGTAGTATGGACTGATTAAATATTTTACTCACAATACACCAATTTTACACTATGCTTGCACCTAACTGTCTATGCTTGCAGGTTGCCATTCATTTTTCAGAAACCAACACACCACTACTGTCACAGTTAACAAACACTATGCTTTCACAGCTAGAAGAAGAGGTATGACACTATGCTTTAACAACTACTATTGTCACATTTAACAAAGAGGCCTCTTTAACAAGCACTTGTTTTCTCAGTCTTCACAGACCAGCAGCATGGTGAGGCAATAGGAACCCATGCCAGCCTCTGCAACCTGCCAACCACAAGACCACTGCCACTTACAACTGCATCAAAGCTAGGGAGGTCAACATCATCTAAGAGAAGTGCCAAGCAGGGTGACAAGTCCAAAGGTCAGCAGAAGAACACCTCATCTCCAAAGTCTATAGACAAGTAGTAGAAGATGACAAGTCCTTTTGTGCTTTAGTGTAGTCCTTCTGTGCTTTTGTTCAGCACCAGCATAAGACTTTAGATTGTGCTGTACAATCATTTGTAAAGCTTATCATGGCCCTAGAACATTGTTTGAGATGGTGGCAATAGTCTTTTGTTTAGATCATCACATGAATCACTGACCAAAACAGTGTATGTGCACATGGATGCTATTACTGCTATCAGGTGAACTATGAAATAGATGGAAAATTGAGATAAAAAGGATGGTTTCCATTGCTTCTGATGTTCACATTACACAATGAGTACTCTTACATAGTTGTGACTGAGTTTATTTGCACAACTGAACAACCACAACTAACACAAGTGCCAACACTATACACACAGAGAGAACACATATCACATTCAGCAAATGAACTATGTCTTGGTCCTTCCCTTGATTTCCTTGAGCTTTGTTGGCCACTGCATTGTCCATCAGGCCAGCATAGGGGCGTAGGTTTGATTCTCCTTCGGACTGGGCTTCACATGTGCCATTGCCGCCTTCCTTCAACATCTTTAAGATGTGCTTGATGTAGTCTGCTTCCCAGTAGAAAAATAGACACCCGCTGCCATCCCTCTGTCAAAATAACCAAATCAAACTCAATTGCAACAAGGACACAGCAATCCAAGTGCCAAAGATTTGAATCATCAAATCCTAACTCACCTTATGCTCTAGGTAACAGTAGAATACCTTCCCTGCACTCCATGGCTGCGTGGAAATGCGTCTCACCACCATTCAACCGTCGTATTCGGTGCACAGGATGAGGGGAAGGCCGCCCACACACCTATTGGAGCACGACGTGCTCCCTGGTGGCGCCATGGAGTAGATCCACAAGGCGGCGGCGGCTTGGAGTTCGGGCAGAGAGACCGACAGAGAAGGGAAGAGGTGAAGGAAGGGGAAATGGCGGAAATGAAAATAACTGGGGGCCTCTCTGCTTATTTGCACGCCCCAAACCAGGCTCACGCGCGGCTCACGTGCGCTCTGTCCACGCCACGTCGGCAAAAAGCTTGATCCGATGAGTTATGGACCTAAGTGGCATACTTAAACAACATTAGGGTGCAGAAGTCCGATTTGAGAGTTTGGGAACCTAAGTGGCACCACGCGACAAGTTCAAGGGCCTACGATGCATATACCTCTTTTAAATATGTAACTTCACTATTTTGAAGAAGCAACTTTTTTGTTTCAAAAGAATATTTCATGCCAAAAAGACAAATGAGTGAGGGGGTTGAGAACCCAGAATACCTTGTATTTTGGTACAAATTTTAAACTCTAGATTCTTTATATTTCAGGATGCAGAACGCACAATACAAGTGATAATAGAAAATGTTTCCATTTTGAAAATGGTTGGGCACCTTCTCTAGAAAATTGCTTGGGCTCTACTTATGTCAAAAAGGAGAATGCCCTGTGTTATGGATGCAAGCGGGCCGCTCTGCAGAGTGCCTGCGGGCCGCCGCATCATCCGCCCTAGATTTTTAACTGTACCTACAGAGCCTGCTAATGCCTGCACTAGTTCCTGCAACGTCCTGCTGGGCTTTGCGGCAAAACAAGCAGCAGGTTGCAGACATCTGCAGGCGTCTGCATGCTAAATACAACTTATTGTTCCTTTTGGCTAATTCATTAGTTATTCCAACCATTTAGACTTCTCCATACAACTCAAACATGAACACACGTCAATAGTCATTCACATGATTTGAAGAACCATGGCAGCTGGCGGTGCTCACCAAAAAACAAGAAGATTAAGCAGATTAGAAGAACAAGAAGGAAGGGAGAAGGAGAACGAGTTGTAGATGAGTGGTTCTCACTGGAGGGATGCAAGATCGCCGTCGTCACTCCGAAGTCGGCGCTTCCCTAGCGCCGCCGCGGTGGATGCGGCGCTCTGCTCGCTCTGACTGCTCATGCTAGGGATGCGGCAATGCGGCGTCTACGCAGGTCCTGCAGGCTGATGCAGGCGGCCCGTTTGAGTACCTTAGGCTTTGCAGGCTGGACTTCGGCCCGCGTCACTTGAAGCAGGAGCCCGCAGTATCCACAAGGGCGGTTTTCGCAGGCGGGCCGAGCAGGCTGGCAGGTCGGCCCGCACCTGCTTGCATCCCTTATGTATGGCCAACCCTTTTTGTTGGCTCGAAACATTTTCTTTTGAAGTTACAGTTTACAGGGAGTTCACGTATATTTATGATTCTTTTATTAAATTGGAATGATTTGTTTAAAATAAAATCATCAAGCTAGGGCATTTTTTATTTAAGATGAAGCAATTTTAATTGTTTTGTTTTGTTCTTGATTACATTTATTTAATTCAAGTTTGTCATTCAAGTGAATCCTTTTGTTTAAATTTTATACTATTTAAGATAAAATTGTTTTATGTTTTTTACCAATTTTGACTGAAGGAAACGCATATATAGAAAAGAAGAGAGAGAGAGAGAGAGAGAATAAAATAAATCACTTTCATTCAAGTGGGCAGAAATTCAAGCTATTGGGCTGTATTTTAGGGGGGGGGGGGGGGGGGGGGGGATTGAATAGCCTTTCTATCTTGTTTACCGTCGCGCGGCCCAAAACCTAATTGGGACGAAGTGCACCACAGTCCACAGCATCAGGCTACCAGCCGGAAGGGGAAAAAAACTTCTCCCCGTTACCCCGAGCAAGGCTAATGGATACGCCCGCTCGCCGGCTGCAAGAAGCTCCAAGTCACCTTGAGTTGCCGAGCAGTGGTGGCGGACCCACCGATCTTTAACGCTTCGCTGCGACGTGGAAGAACTGGAGTGTGGGAGCGATAGCCACAGTGCATTTCGCCCGCTTTTTGCCGGCGTCTCGCGAGTCGCCCACTTTCTTCTCTCTCCTGCTTTCTCTCTCTCCCACGTTGGATTTTGCTAGCTCTTCGCCGCTTATAATACTTGCTCTTATGGACAATTGTCAGTTTGTCAAACGAGACAAGCGCAAATGCTTCTCGAACCTGACACAATTGTTGCGCGAGGCAAGCACGGAAGCAACAGCCAAACGGTGAAGCAACAGGAGTGGGACAGGCAAGCAGATCGCAGGCACCCTCTGCATCCAGCCTACCCACCTGATCAAGAGTTGTGGCTCAGTGGCTCGGATGCCCTGTTCGTTTGGGTTTGTTTGACTAATAAGTCATGGCTGAAAGTACTGTTGACTGATTTGGTGTAAGAGAAAAATATTATCCGTTGGTTGAAAAAGTACGGCTCAAACAAGTCAAGTGAACAGGGTGTATGCATGTGCCCGTTCGACTATGCAGTACGAGTACAGTAATGCAAATCTTATCTTGTGTTGTGCAGTAGATCGAGCTTATGATGCTGTACATAGACTCTTGATACTAGTACTGCACCTAAAGATGTGCATGCAGCCCGTGGGCCAAAGGCCCGGCCCAAAGCACGGCTATTGGGCCCGACCCGAGCACGGCACGGCCCGAACCCTAACCGGGCCCGTGCCGGCCCGAAGCCCGTAGCAGGCCGGGCTTGGGCTGAGGCCTCGGCCCGCCGGGCGGCACGGCACGGCCCGTTTTACCACGGCCGGCCCGGTGGAGGCCCGTTTTAATTTATTGAGCTGGCCGTACTATTTTCCTTTCTATGGTTTTATCTCACGAGGTGTGAGTTTTACCTAGAATGATTTTTAATGAGGCGGCATTGCATAAAAAGCTCAAATCTTTTGTCATCTGGTGTTTCTGTGATTGTTAAATATGAATATGTGAACCTGTGATTGTGCTGTTAAATATGGTGTTTACTGTTAACGGGCTATGGGCTGGCCCGATGGACCAGTGGGCCGCGGGCTCAACGGGCTGGCACGGCCCGATATTCGGCCCACGGACCGTGCCTGGGCCGTCCGACAGGCACGGTGGTCTCTTCAGGCACGGCCCGGTGGCCCGCGGGCCAAAAGGGCCCGAGCCCGATTGGGCCGTGCCTGGCCCGGGCTCGGGCCGTGCCGTGCCGTGCCGGCCCGTTGCTCATCTTTACCCACAGTAGAGTTTTACAGACTAGCCGGTGGTCGAGGGTCCAAACCTACCGAGGACCGAAGCTAGCGGCAAACCCCGAGCGCCGAGAGCGCGCCTCTGGGTCGCGGTCGACAAGTCATGTAAGACGTGTGCGCGCGTGGGCGTGGCGGACGCCTGGAACTGGAATTGACGCGAACCACGTGATGGGGAGCCGGGCGCTGAGCCGTGGAACGCGGCTGGACTCACAGGCCGGGAGAGAAGAATTCCACTGCCAATTCCAACGGCGTCCTCGCTGTCTTGTGTCCGTGCGCCGCCGTTTGCAGTGTGATCGAGTCCCCTCAGTAATCAGCCATTCAGTCGTCACTGCCGGAGACCCACGAAGACGGACCTTGGAAGCACGAGAGGCCAGTCAGACAAAGGGCCGTTTGCGCGAGTGGCAGACGGCTGGAATCGACGCGAACCGCATGATGTGCCGGCGGCGGCCGGGACTGCGGCCAGACTCACGAGAGATGTCGAATGACGGCTGGCCTCGCCGGCAGTTAGAGGAGATTGTGCATCCAGAGGTGCCGAACTGCGGACAGACCCGTATGCATGCACATGCACCCTACCATTCACAAGCTATAGGAACATCGCTGATCGGCTCTGCTCCATGCTGCTGCGGCTTCTGTACTCTGTGTGTTGTGTCTTCCTTTTGTTTTGTTTTTTTTTCCTTACAACAGGAGAAACTTACAAATGAAAATGTTTCAGAACATTGTTAAATCAAATGAAGTCTGCATCTACTGCAGATCAATCAGTTCCCAACAAATAACAGAGTCAAGAAATGTTTTGATCAAGTTTTCCCATACGCACAAGGATGGACAAAATCTGTACCAGGCCATAGACAGGATTCATCCCATAACTTTACTCTCTTTTGGTTCTGATAATGGACAGGGAGCTCATCCAATCATACAAGTGGAATTCTGAACCAGTGAAAAAAAATGATCAACTGCTATAACTCTCATTCGTACCAGAACAATGTCGGTTAATTGCTCGATTACATTGTGAGCAACCAACAATCAAATGGTGCCCGGTACATATAAATCATTGCCTCAACCAAAAAAAAAGATTAATTAGCCTACACCTCAACAAAATTTCTTCCAAAATAATTCTACAAAACTTATTCCGAGATCTATATCTCAAAACACCAATGAGTGGAGCAAAACTTTAACAGACCATCAACAAAGAAGAGAAAATTCTTCACACCACAATTGTTGCAGGCGAAGGTACACTTTTAGAGCTCAGACATTACTGTCAAGAGCTCCCTTCAGCGTATGCAGCCCTTCCATTGAGATGCTTCTTCGTACTCGGAATCTTGGGACCTCGATTTGAGGGGGTGGGTCGGCTGAGAAGCACACAACAACTACAGTTAGGTTATCACAACAGTCACGCCTAAGCGCTTCCTGGACAAGCTCTCGCGAGCACCGTTGTGGATCATTGTGTTCCATCAGCTCTTTCCTTACCATGGAAACAGCAAACTGGCTGCTCATCACATCCCAAAGGCCATCACAGCCTATTATCAAGAACTCATCTTCCTCAGTAAGCCTAACCTCCCTAAACTCAGGTTCTGGTGTAAGAGGGCATGCAGAGCCTTTGGAGCCTTTCATGTGCCAATCACCGATTGCCCTTGCTACAGCCAGCTGACCGTTGAGGTAGCCATCAAAGACAGTACCGCCAAGGTTTTCGATTCTGAGCCTTTCAACTGTGCAGCTGGGTTTGTG
Organism: Miscanthus floridulus; assembly: GCF_019320115.1. Taxonomy (NCBI): domain Eukaryota; kingdom Viridiplantae; phylum Streptophyta; class Magnoliopsida; order Poales; family Poaceae; genus Miscanthus; species Miscanthus floridulus. Next base: position 128,611,601 of record NC_089580.1, on the reverse strand, counting down.
GTCTCTAGACAGTTCAACAGCTCGGCCTCGCTTTCCTAATACGGCTCGACAGTCACCGGCATTCGCAACAAGCAGTGTCCTGCACCATTTTAATGAGGTTGGTGAGTGCATACTTTGAGATGCCATAGTACATAATTAATAAAAAAAAGGCTGTGAACAGCATACAGGCTGTAAAGTTGAACTTTATCAACCCATAAAGGTAATAAGGCCCCAAGAACAGCTTGGCCCAGCAAAGAACCTTAAATGTACAGATGATATTGGATGTTGAGGCAGTACATGTGAAACGACTGTCAGATAAAGGTACTATGAACAGGGCTTTAAGTAATAGTTCCTCTTGGAAACGAAACTCATAATAAAGGTAAAATGAAAGGAAGTGCCTCTACTGATCCATAAATCCATGAACAGGGTTTTAACTAGTAATAGTTTCTCTTGGAAACGAAACTTGTCATCAACTTAGTAATTTCATGTAACAAAAAAAATTACAGAGAAACATTAACATCAAATGTCCACACCAAATCTTTTGTACTACTACTTAATTTATTATGTTATCAGCAAATATTAGGACTATACTTATATAGCAACATGATTATATTGACCAATACGTTGAAGTGTCAATAAATTTCTAAAGCATACATATTGATGTACTAACATGGGAATTTACCTGCCAGATATAAGGACCGTCAACGCTGTGGTCCCAGAATTCCTGTCAAGAGATTGGGAATCCGCAATTGCATGATCAGCCTTTACAAAAGCACTTCTGATTGCCTTCTCGATGCTGTTGGGGAAGTGGCAATCTTCGGTTATGAACTTCAGTATATTCTTCCGGACAAAACAGGCAGCATCAGTACCACCATGGCCATCAAACACCTAAATTTTCACAAACAAAACAGTAAAAATCTGCAAGGCCAGGTGGCTAAAGAGCAAGACACTTATTTCTCACTAGCAAAATTCCCATATGTGGTGTGCAGTACCAAAAGGTCCATAATAGAAAGAAAAGCATTTATCACCTTGGTTTGTTTCTTTTTTTATCAAAGGCAATTATCATTTCTACCATCATGATTCATGAATACACTAGAGGACTATCCATGCATCCCCAGGCAGAATAAACTAGTAAGCTTAGAAGCTATCATAGCAACATTATTGCCACTCACAAGAGAACAAATCATAGATCCATAAAGAGTACGCATTGTTAACTATTTAACAAAAGCAGTTAGTCCGCACTTAGGTTTGATGGAAGATGCAATTCCAACTCACCCCATAGAAGGCGCCCGGTACAGGGATGCCTGGGCCACCGAGTCCAAGGTGCTCGACGAGATTGTCCACACAGACATGTTCGTCCTCCATGTACGATTTGGGCCCAATATCCGCAAAACTCCCTGACCTGAACACGGGCAAGAAGCCCGGACGGATGTCTGCGGTAGGTGAGATCAAACTGAGCGTCCCCGAATCCAGCCCCTGCAGCAGGAGAACAAAACGACAGACGTCAAATTTGTGTTGGGGACAAATGGCTGGGGGTGGCAGCGAGCTTGCTTACGAATTCGGCGGAGGCCGCGGCGATGCGGGCGCAGTGGAGGATAGACGTGAGGTGGTGGCGCGGGGGCTTGCCGCCCACGGGCGTGCTGCCCCCGCTCCTGCTGCTGCTACCCGGCGGGGTCTCCGGCTCCACCCCTCCGCTCATGGCTCGGCCTCTCCGTTACTCTGTTGGTGATCAGGGAGAGCACAGGAAACGAAAGCATTTCAGAAACAGAGGCGCAACTTTTGCACTGGCTACCGTCCCTGTGCAAGAAGAATGGTTATAACGGAGCCCATCCATTATGAGGTCTGGAGCATTAGTGGAATGAAATTAAGGGAACAGGGGGCCATCCGAAACATCATCAACCTATAAGAGGAGAAAGGAACGGGAAATTTTTCTTCCGGTGCTTTGATTGGGACCAAAAAGTTTGACCAAACGACGCCATTTCCGCTGCTCGGAGACCTCTGCGGCCGCCCGAACGGGAGGGAGAACCCGTCCTCCGCTGGCCCGGACGTAGAAGATCCGGTTTCTCCAGCGACCAGACGAAATCCAACGGAACGAAAGATGCAGAGTCGTGTGGACAAGATTAGATCAGAGAGGGGGCGCTCACCACCGGGGAAGGGAACGGGACGTTCGCGCGTCGCCGCCGCGAGGGACGCCGGGTGCGGGCCGCGGGCACGCGGGGAGGAGGAGGTGGGTGGGTGGGGGCCGCCGGAGGTGCTGGTGGGCGGCGATGGGGGCGGGGAGGCGGAGAGCAGGGAGGAGGGGCGGGGGGCGTGAGGACGGGGGGGAGGTGCTCGTGGATTTCAGAGTCCTGTTGGAGACGGGACGGGGCGAGAACGAGCGGGGCAGAAGCAGCAGCAGTGCGGCACGGCGTGGTGTGTAACACGGGTGGGCCCGCGGCGGCGCTCCTGGTGCGGTGCTCGGGTGCGCATTCCGTGTTCCTGTCGGGTTCGCTCGTTCATTCGTCCCCTTCTCCTTTTCAGCTCCTTCCCTTTTTTATTATGGGTGCTTCTCTTCTCCCACGCTGGAAGTGGATATAGTAGTCATGTCGGTATGTGAGCAAAATATGGTGTGGATTTTGTACTTGCATTGTCGGTTTCGCCTCTTTCTCTCTCTATATATACCCTTCAAGGCTTAATGCTGATTTTCTAGTATTTACTAAAAATCCACATTTTACCTTTATATATGCGTCGCCATGTGAATAAAAGTATTTCATGTCCATACGCCGTTTATGTTTTTTTTTTGAGATTGTGGTTGATTAAATTTCTTTTTAATGGTCAAACTACATATGGACATGGACATCATTTTTTTCTAAGAGCATCTACAAGAGTCTTTCTAACATTTACAGAAAAGCTATATGACGTGTTGGTTCCGACCGTAGCCTTGAACACCTGGTTGCCGCTCAAGTAGGCGCGTGTTTAGTTTCAGGAAGTTGGAATTTGGGGGCTACTGTAGCACTTTCGTTTTTATTTGGCAATTAGTGTTCAATCATGGACTAATTAGGCTCAAAACGTTCGTCTCGTAATTTCCCACCAAACTGTGCAATTGTTTTTTTTTCGTCTACATTTGATGCTCCATGCACGGCCGCAAACATTCGATGTGATAGGTACTGTAGCACTTTTTGGGAATTTGGGGTGGAACTAAACAAGGCGTAGCTGAAAATGTAAAGATGAACAAAACGAATAGGGAACAGCAGAATGATGAATATTAATAATCAGAAGAATCAGGGTTTCATTCCTCCTCCCTCTTACATGGCTCTCCTAGAGCTCTACTCACACACATTCGTATTATTCACAATGACAAAAATGGTTGCCTAACTGCCCAGATTCTAGAGCGTATTCTGTACCCCAGGGCCTCCTCGGTCCATTCCGCTTTTGGTCTCCCCCGGTAAACACCTTCCTCGCCTGGTCCCCCTTCCCCCGCTTTACAAGGAAGGGGGGGGGGGCACGGCAAAGGAGCCGCGTGTCGCAACACCGACGAAAAGGGCCAACCTGCACAACACATACATCATCGTAACGAAAGCATCATGATGAACGAAAAGGCACCTGCACCACTTCGGCGGGTTATGGATGTACAGGTCGAAAGGCCTTTCGTCTTGGTAGAGACGAAAAGACCTTCGCCTTCCCTGCCGATAGCCATTGGTCTCCCAAAAGGTAGTCATGCGAAAAAACTGATGGCAAGGCGGAGGTGCCGAAAGGGCATATCACCCCCCAACACAGACTCTGCCGGCGCTCGATTTTGTGGCCGTGCGATCTTGTTTGGCTATGAGCTTCTACCGTAGGATTGTTTCTAGCCCTTCTTTCTTTATCATTTCTATGACAAGCGGGTCCCTCAAGCTAGTCCACTGATTTTGTGTTTTTAATTTTTATTCTGCGCTTGTTGCCCGTTTCCACGCCTGTTCGTTTCTGCACTAGCTTCATTACAGTTCGTCGCTGCTGCCGGTGAAGCGTCGAGCCACAGTACCTAGGACTTGGCTAGGTTGTTATTTGTTCATAGGGTTTGGCCAGGTCTGTTGATTCTTCTTATAGTGTTTCTTCCGAAAGTTGCAGATTACATGTCACTGTAGCATGTTTCATGATTCATGTTTGTGTGTAAGTTCTGTGTTCAATTGATGTCAATTGATTGTTCGTTATTGAGAATGGTCATTTGGATTGCCTGGGCAGTTATCCGATCATTTTTTGGCTCTTTATTTGTTTGTCTGTATGCTTTATTTAGTTTCCAAGGAGAAAAGGAGAGAGAGATTTATAGAGAAAGATAGAGGACAAACACAATAATTTGACAAATAGGTTCCACGTATGGGGAAAAATTATTAGTCATATGCTGAAGCGTCTCCTCTTATAATCGTCTTACTAGGGGAGTTGTATTGAGGAGCTGTGAAGATGCTCTTATACCCCATTATTTTTCTATTGTCCAGTTAGATTTTACTATAAAGTGGTTCGAGGCATGGCCAGCATAACAGCAAAGGTCCATTAGTCACGGGTCACGTGATTAAGTTATAGGCTAATTCAAGCATATAGACTTGCACGTGGCTTGTGAGGGGCGAGTCGGCTTCACGGCCTCGCATCCAAAAATCGCTGGTGCCGAACTGCCGATGTGCGGTACTGGAGGCGGTAGCCAAACAAGTAGAAAAACATGTCAGTGTTCCATCCCACATTGAATTCCGTTTTATTCTTCATTACAGTGTGTTTCCTATTATCATTTTTTGTCACTAATAAATTGTGTTTTATATGGCATCTCCTATTAAATTTTAATGTTCAAACTTTTATTTATAGGTTCAGTTTCACTTGCTATTGCTAATGTAGATGATATGATAGGCAGAGATCACTACGTCAAAAAGCATTTGTAGGGGGTCGTTGTAGACCATTTGTAGGGACAGTTTGCCCAGCCGCCCATACGCAATGGTCTCTACAAATCATGCATTTGTAGGGGCGGCTGGTGTTTCCAGCCGCCCCTACAAATCTATTTGTAGGGGCGGCTCTTATTACCAGCTGCTCCTACAAATCAATTTGTAGGGGCGGCTGGAAACACCAGTCGCCCCTACAAATTGATTTGTAGGGGCGGCTGTGTCGGATACCGTGAGAAGGGGTACCCTAAGCAAGACCCAAAAAACGACTGCTTAGACTTCGTAAAAATCGAAACCAGCTAAACACCGCTGGCCTCGGCCGATTCTCCGACTCGCCCGAGGCCCCCTCACCACTGACCTCGAGCGATCCCCCACCAAAGGCCTCGGCCGGGCCACCGACCCTCCGTCTCGCGCGAGGCGGGCTCGGCAGCACTCCGCTGCCTCTTCCTTCTCCCGTCCCTCTGACAAAACGTCGTGTCGCATTAACTCAGCCAACTGCTGCCCCTGACATCGGCCGCATGCTCGGCACAGTACAGCGGAATGGCCGACGAGACAGGAGGCAGGACTGGGCAAGGGTTACCCGCCACTGTGCTAACCACTATGCACATGGTTGACGCCCGTACCTCACTATGCTGCCAACTCCTGCTCCGAGGACAACGCAGCGTGGGGAGCCACGTCTGGGCTACTGTGGCCTCGGAATCAGTACCCAGGGCCAATAATTCCCTCCAGGGCCTCGGCAGTTTGCTGCAGGGGCTCGGCAGCCTGAGGATCCATGTCCGCCGAGCCCCCCGCGATGGCTCGGCCTCGGCACCTACAGAGCCGCAGCTCCCTACGACGTCATCACACGATGACCTGCACGTCGCCCGGACTGGGCAGGGGTTACCCGCCACTGTACTAACCACCATGCACATGGTTGACGCCCGTGCCTCACTGTGCTGCCAACTCCTGCTCCGAGGACAACGCAGCGTGGGGAGCCACGTCTGGGCTACTGTGGCCTCGGAATCAGTACCCAGGACCAATAATTCCCTCCAAGGCCTCGGCAGTTGGCTTCAGGGGCTCGGCAGCCTGAGGATCCATGTCCGTCGAGCCCCCCGCGATGGCTCGGCCTCGGCATCTGCAGAGCCACAGCTCCCTATGACATCATCGCACGGTGACCAGCACGTCGCCCGCCATGTCCTGCATCAAGCTGTACTGGAGCCCCACGACGCATAAGATAAGTATGACCGGCGCGTCACTTCTGCACGACAAGGACGGGGTCACTCCATCGACCATACCACAACAGTGGCCGGCTACAGGGCTCGGACACGCCACCCCCATTTATAGAAGCGCTATGTAGCAACATATGTACATTCCCGGTTCTCCCTTAGAGTATAAAAGGGAGGGACCGGGGCCATTTCTGGGGGGGAAGAAGCAGAAAGACGAACACACCGATAGAACTACGCACTCCTACGCTGCTTGGGAACAACGCCTCAAGCAGCCTGCGCCACCCTCGCCGAGACCTGGGGCTAGCTCCCTCTCTCACCTAGCTTGTAACCCCCTACTACGAGCACTCCGGTGCAAGGAATACAAGATCGATCTCTCGGACTGGACGTAGGGCCTCGATTGCCTGAACCAGTATAAATCTTGTGTCTCTTTGCATCACCATCCGGGATTAGGGGCACGCAGCACAAATTTACTCGTTGGTTGAGGGACCCCTGGTTCCAAAACACCGACAGTTGGCGCGCCAGGTAGGGGCCTCTGCGTGTCAGCTTCGTCATCCTAGCAGGACCCGGATGGCAGACCCCATACGACCATTGTGTCTCGGCACCGTAGTTTGGTTCGGGAGCCTAGAGTTTATGTCTCTAGGGCATGAGTACGACATGGTGCTCCTCACTCCTCGAGCCCCACCGTCCAACGATGAAGTCGCGCCCCGGCAGCCCAGGCGCAGGCGACGCCCGGGCGGCCGCTCTCGCCACGCTCGCCAGGCACGACGTGAGCAAGGCAACCATTCCCCGCCCCGGGCAGGGCCGGGCGACGCCACACCTCCGCGTCTCGAAGCCCCGGCAGCACAGAACGAGAATCCCGTTCGCGGGGGGCATCGACGCCCAGACCTGGAGCAGCTCCGCGAGCTTCAAGCCAAGGTCGAACAAGACCGACTCCTTCTGCAACAGCTTCGGAACACTCTCGAGCAGGAGCAGCAAGGGCGCGGTGAGGGTGGAGGAGCCCGAGGGAGGGCCCGCGACGTCCATCACCGCATCAACGACAACGAGGGGGGAGAGCCACCCCCAATCTTTAATCGCGCTAGCCAGAATGTCGCAGCGGCTGCGATGCTGGTCCGAGCGATGCCCGAGCCCTCCACCATCGAGGGGCGACGGGTCCGCAGAGAGCTCCGCGACCTCCTCGAGACTGCAGCGGTGCAGCAGGCCGAAAGTTCCGCCTCCCGCTGGCGTGGAGGCACTTCGGAGCAACCCACAGCGCAACCTCGCCGGGGCCAGGATGCCTCGGTCCGTCCCGAGGCCGCTCGCGCGCCAACGGTCAATAGGGCCCCCTCGGTGCGTGATCGACCTAGGGACCAACGCGAGGCACAGGGCGACCACGAAGTAGTTGGCAGGCGACGGCGCCACGACGACGGAGCCGCCCGAGGCTACCACCCACACCGAGGCGGTCGCTACGACAGCGGTGAGGACCGCAGTCCTTCCCCTGAGCTGCTAGGACCTCGGGTCTTCAGCAGGGCCATCCGCGTTGCTCCTTTCCCCGCCCGGTTCCGACAGCCGGCCAACCTCGCGAAGTACAGCGGCGAGACCAACCCGGAACTCTGGCTCGCCGATTACCGCCTGGCCTGCCAACTAGGTGGCGCGGACGATGATCTGCTCATCATCCGCAATCTCCCTTTGCTCTTGTCGGACTCGGCGCGAGCCTGGCTTGAGCCTCTCCCTCCCTCGCAAATCCACGACTAGCGCGACTTGGTTAGGATCTTCGTCGGGAACTTCCAGGGAACTTACGTGCGCCCTGGGAATTCCTAGGATCTTAAGAGCAGCCGCTAGAAGCCGGACGAGTCTCTCCGAGACTTCATCCGGCGCTTCTCCAAACAGTGCACCGAGCTACCCAGCGTCGGCGACTCGGAGATCGTCTAGGCTTTCCTCTCCGGCACCACTTGTTGGGACTTGGTCCGAGAGTTAGGACGCAACGTCCCGCGCTCTGCTGCCGCGCTCCTCGACATCGCCACCAGCTTCGCCTCAGGGGAAGAGGCTGTCGGAGCCATCTTCCCCGACGCCGATTCCAAGGGTAAGCGGAGGGAAGAGGCCCCCGAGGCCTCAGCCTCCCACCTCCCTAAGAAAAAGAAGAAGGGTCGCCCAGGGAAGTAGGAAGTCCTCGAGGCCGTCCATGTCGCCACAACAGATCGCAGGAATCCCTGAGGCCCCCGCAGCCCCGGGCTATTTGACGACATGCTGAAGAAACCCTGCCCTTACCATCAAGGTCCGGTGAAGCATGCCCTCGAGGAGTGCACCATGCTCCGGCGTTACTACGCCAGGCTTGGGCTCCCCGACGACGATGAGGCCAGGAAAAGGGGCGCCGGCGAAAGGGACGGCGATAAAGATGATGGGTTCCCCGAGGTACGCAACGCCTTCATGATCTTTGGCGGACCCTCGGCATGCCTCACGGCGCACCAGCAAAAGAGGGAACATCGGGAGGTCTTCTCGGTCAAGGTGGCCACCCCCCGGTACCTCGATTGGTCTCGGGAGGCAATCACCTTTGATCGGGATGACCACCCCGATTACGTTCCAAACCCCGGGCAGTACCCGCTTGTCGTCGACCCGATCGTCGGCAACACCCGGCTCACCAAAGTGCTCATGGACAGGGGCAGCGGCCTCAACATCCTCTACGTCAACACTCTGGAGCTCCTGGAGCTCGACCAATCACGGCTTCGAGGCGGTTCCACGCCCTTCCACGGCGTCGTGCCAGGAAAGCGCACACGACCCCTCGGGCGCATCGACTTACCCGTCTGCTTTGGCACTCCCTCCAACTACCGTAAGGAGGTCCTCACCTTCGAGGTGGTTGAATTCAAGGGGGCTTACCACGCCATCTTGGGGCGCCCGTGCTACGCCAAGTTCATGGCGATCCCCAACTACACCTACCTCAAGCTCAAGATGCCAGGCCCCAACGGCATCATCACCGTCGAGTCCACGTACGAACATGCATACGACTGCGACGTCGAGTGCATCGAGTACGCCGAGGCCATCGCGGAGGCCGAGACCCTCATCGCCGATCTCGACCAGCTTGGTAGCAAGGTTCCCGACGCCAAGCGGCGCGCCGGGACCTTCGAGCCCGCGGAGGCCGTCAAGCTCGTCCCCGTCGATCCCACCGTCCCCGACGGCCGAGGACTGAAGATCGGCGCCACCCTCGACAGCAAATAGGAGGCCGTGCTCGTCGACTTTCTCTGTGCGAACATCGATAGGTTCGCGTGGAGTCCCTCGGACATGCCGGGCATACCAAGGGAGGTCGCTGAGCATGCCTTAGATATCCGGGCAGGCTCTAGGCCGGCAAAGCAGCGCCTGCGCCGATTTGACGAGGAGAAGCGCAGGGCCATCGGCGAAGAAGTGCAGAAGCTCATGGCAGCCGGGTTCATCAAGGAAGTATTCCATCCAGAGTGGTTGGCTAACCCCGTATTAGTCAGGAAGAAAAGTGGCAAGTGGAGGATGTGCGTGGACTACACTGGTCTAAATAAAGCGTGCCCGAAAGTCCCATTCCCACTACCACGAATTAACCAAATCGTCGACTCCACTGCAGGATGCGAAACCCTCTCCTTCCTTGATGCGTATTCCGGTTACCACCAAATCAAGATGAAAGAGTCCGACTAGCTCGCGACTTCTTTCATCACTCCATTCGGCATGTACTGCTACATAACCATGCCGTTCGGCCTCAGAAACGCAGGGGCTACTTACCAACGGTGCATGATCCAAGTCTTTGGCGAACACATCGGACGAACCGTTGAGGCCTACGTGGATGACATCGTAGTCAAGTCCAGGAAGGCCGGTGATCTCGTCGGCGACTTGGAGGTTGCCTTCACATGTCTCAGAGAGAAGGGCATCAAGCTCAACCCTGAGAAGTGTGTCTTCGGGGTTCCCTGAGGCATGCTCTTGGGATTCAGAGTCTCGGAACGTGGGATCGAGGCCAACCCAGAGAAGGTCTCGGTCGTGACCAACATGGGCCGGATCCGAGACCTCAAAGGGGTGCAGAGGGTCATGGGATGCCTTGCGGCCCTAAGCCGCTTCATCTCGCGCCTCGGCGAAAAAGGCCTGCCCCTATACCGCCTCTTGAGAAAGTCCGAGCGCTTTTCTTGGACCACCGAGGCCGAGGAAGCCCTCGCCGGGCTCAAAGCACTGCTCACCAACCCCCCCATCCTGGTTCCGCCCACCGAGGGCGAGCACCTCTTACTCTACGTCACTGCGACGACCCAAGTGGTCAGCGCGGCCATAGTAGTCGAGAGGCAGGAGAAGGGACATGCTCTACTCATCCAACGACCTGTTTACTTCATCAGCGAAGTGCTCTCCGAGACTAAGACGCGTTACCCCCACATCCAGAAGCTGGTTTACACCGTAGTCTTGGCTCGACGCAAGCTGCGTCACTACTTCGAGTCCCACCCGGTGACTGTGGTGTCGTCTTTTCCTCTGGGAGAGATAATCCAAAACCGGGAGGCCTCGGGTAGAATAGCCAAGTGGGCTGTCGAACTCATGGGGGAAACCTTGTCTTTCGCGCCTCGGAAAGCAATCAAATCACAGGTCCTGTCCGACTTTGTAGCCGAATGGACCGACACATAGCTGCCACCCGTTCAGATCCAATCAGAATGCTGGACCATGTACTTCGACGGGTCTCTGATGAAGACTGGGGCTGGCGCGGGCCTGCTCCTGGTCTCGCCCCTCGGAGTACACATGCGCTACATGATCTGGCTTCACTTCGCCGCCTCCAACAATGTCGCCGAATACGAGGCCCTCGTCAACGGCCTGCAAATCGCCATCGAACTTGGAGTACGATGTCTCGACGTACGGGGTGATTCGCAGCTCGTCGTCGATCAGGTGATGAAAGAATCAAGCTGCCATGACCCCAAAATGAAGGCATACAGCGCGATAGTACGTCACCTGGAGAACAAGTTCGACAGTCTCGAACTCAACCACGTTGCACGAAAGTTCAACGATGCCGTGGACGAACTGGCAAAGATGGCGTCGGCACGGACCCCGGTCCCCCCGAACGTCTTCGCTAGAGACCTCCACAAGCCATCCGTCGACTACGCCTCGGCGATGGAAGAGGGCCCATCGGCTGAGCCCACCGCAGGGCCCAAGGCCCCCTCTGCTGCCGAGACCCCGCCCGCCGAGCCCGAGGCCATGGCGATTGACGTAGAGCCTCCTAAGGCCGACCAAGGAACGGACTGGCGAGTCCCTATCATTGATCGCCTCGTTCGAGGAGAGCTTCCTGCTGACAGAACCGAAGCCCGACGGCTTGCGCGATGCGCCAAGACTTACGTCCTCTGTGACGGCGAGTTGTATAGGCGTAGCCCATCTGGTATTTTCCAACGATGTATCACCACCGAGGCTGGCCAATCCTTACTTTGGGACTTGCACGCGGGAGTCTGCGGGCACCACGCGGCGCCTCGGGCGCTCGTGGGTAACGCCTTCCGCCAAGGTTTCTATTGGCCAATGGCGGTGGCCGACGCCACAAAGCTAGTACGCTCCTGCGAGGGATGCCAGTACTACGCTCGACAGACGCACCTCCTGGCCCAAGCCCTCCAAACCATCCCCATTATATGGCCATTCACTGTGTGAGGGCTGGACATGGTTGGGCCTCTGCAGAAGGCACCCGGGGGCTATACCCATCTGCTGGTAGCTATCGACAAATTCTCCAAATGGATCGAGGCTCGTCCGATCGCTCAGATCAAATCCGAGCAAGCGGTGCTGTTCTTTACGGATATCATCCACAGGTTCGGGGTTCCTAACACCATCATCACTGACAATGGGACACAATTCACCGGTCGCAAGTTCCTAACATTCTATGACGACCACCACATCCGGGTGGCCTGGTCGGCCATAGGGCACCCAAGGACGAATGGCCAAGTAGAGCGTGCCAACGGCATGATCCTACAAGGCCTTAAGCCAAGAATATTCAATCAGTTGAAGAAGTTTGGCAAGAAATGGCTTGCCGAGCTCCCGTTAGTCATCTGGAGCCTAAGGAATACCCCGAGCCGAGCCACAGGATTCACACCGTTCTTCCTGGTCTATGGAGCCGAGGCCATCCTCCCCACTGACTTAGAATATGGTTCCCCGAGGCTACAGGCGTACAACGAGCAAAGCAACCGCACTGCCCGCGAAGACGCCCTCGACCAACTGGAGGAAGCCCAAGACGTCGCGCTGCTACACTCAGCCATGGTACCAGCAAGCCCTACGACGCTACCAAGCCCGGCGCGTCCAAAGCCGAGACCTGAAGGTGGGCGACCTGGTGCTGAGACTGAGGCAGAGCAACAAGGGCCGCCACAAGCTGACCCCACCCTGGGAAGGGCCGTACATCGTCGCTCAAGTGCTGAAGCCCGGGACCTACAAGTTAGCCAATGAGAAGGGTGAAATCTTCACCAACGCTTGGAACATAGAACAGCTACGTCGTTTCTACCCTTAAATTTCCAAACGTTGTTTACATTGTTTCTCGAAATATAATAAAGAAGCGTTCTTAGTTGTTATAATCTTTCGAGGAACCCCCCTTATAGACAAGTCGATTGTATAGAACCTAAGGACCGTACGATCGTCTCAAAGGCGAAAAGGCCAGCCGAGCCGTGAGAATGGCCTACGCCTCCGGGCTACGGCAGCTCCCTCACCACCTTTTCACCCAAAGGACAGCGTAGGCTCCGAGGAAGTTCTGTGTAGAGAGCTTGTCTATCAATAGGGGCTCGACGTCACAATAGCGCTATAAGGGAGACTCGGCTCTGCCTCTGCAAAGCCGAGCCTCCCTCGGGGGCTAAAAAGGGGGAACCCCCTAAGCCCCGAACACCGTTTGTTAATGGTCTTTCAAAAAATTTCTACGCCAAACTCTCTCGCGCTCTGACGGGACCCTCACAAGAAACCCAAAGACCAAAAGCTTGTCTGGAGGCCAAAGGGCCGGTCGAGCCATGAGAACGGCCTACGCCTCTGGGCTACGGCAGCTCCCTCACCACCCTTCGCCGAAGGATGACTTAGGTCCCGAGGGATTTCTTTGCGGGTTCCCAAGATCGAGACAGAGGGCACAGGCTCGGAAGTAGAACAGAAAACGGTTAAAAGACGCACATACGCAAATACTTTAAAGGCCTCGACGGCCACAAAGACGTCACGGTATGACAACTAACCCAATCCGGTTACATGGCCCCTTTTGGCCCAGGTCAAAGCTCAAGGATCGGCGGCCGGCACGGGAGGGACCACCTCTTCTTCAAATAGACTGGCCAGCGCTGTGCCAGGTGCCTTGGCCGCCTCCAACAGCTTCACGACCTCCGCATCAGCCTCCTCGTCATCTTCTGGCAACACGTAGCCGTCGTTGACAGCCTCGAGGTTGATGGCGTAGTGCGAGGAGACGACGGCCAGGGCGCGCTTGACACCCGTGTGCAACGCCCCCCGGAGCCTCTCGTGGACGCGGCCGCTCAACGCAATCAGGCGGCTCCCAAGGGAGCTGGCTGATTGGACCTCCTCGACGTCCAGGGCCTCGCAGGCGGTACGGACAGCGCTGCGTAGTGCCTCGTGCTCCCGGACCTCAACATCCAGCGCCGCTTGCGCTGCGACAGAGGCCTCAGCCGCCTAGGAAGCCTCTTTCTCTAGATCTACGTCGCAACGAGGGGTCAGGAGTCAAACGCGAACCGGAACAAATGAAACAAGGAACACGGTTCAGCGGAACTTACCCTCGGCCTTGTTCTTCCAGGCTAAGACCTTGACCCGAGAGGCCTCGGCCACCTTGGTAGCCTCTACCAAGGCAACTTTCATCGCCTGATGCTCGCTCTGCTCCGCACCCAGCTGCCCGGCTGTGGCCTTCGCAGAGGCCGTCGCTTCTTGGGCCCGAGACCTGAAGGAGTCTCGCTCCTCCTCCAGTTCCTTGATCTTCGCCACCAGAGGGGCAGACTGCCCCTTAGCCGTGACCAGCTCGGCCTGAAGGTCAGCACAACGAAGGCGGAGGTCCTCCACTTCCACACTCCGCGCCGACAAAAGCCCCTGGGCATCGGCAAGCAGGCCCTTCTGCCGCCAGAGCTGGTCCCAGATATCCCTCTCCCTTCGTAGGAACACCGATTTCCCAAGGGACCGGGTCTCGAGCTCCTAAAGAGGTAAAAAACGCACGTCAAACACTGCGAGGACAACTCGGCACGAGACACGAAAGTACTTACCTGAATGACACTAGGCAAGTCCCCTTCCATAACAGTCATCGCTGTCTGCAGCGACCGCACTGCCAGTTGGCGGTACTGCTCGAGGGTATCCCACCGCCCCCCCCTCTGCGATATCTTCAAGGGCGAACACAGGCTCCCCCTCGGGATCAGCCTGGTTCCGCCAGAAAACACGCGGGAAGTTCCACCCACGGGGCTCGGGCCGTAGCCGGGCAAGGGCCGAACTCCCCTCGGTGGGATCTGGGACTGGCTGCTCCGCGGTACTGGCCGCCTCGACGTCCGCCGCCTCCTTCCCTCGGGAAGAATCATCAGACGAGATTGTCTGAACCAGGGGCGGTGCCAAAACTTGCTCCGTCTCCACCTCCATCACCTCGGCCTCGACGGACCCGGGGGCTCTGGCCTCCGCCATCTCTACCTCGGTGGCCCCGGCGTCCACCGCCCTGACTTCGGAGGTCTTGGGGGCTCCGGCCTCACCCTCAATGGCCTCGGCAATGGTGGACGCCCCAGCCTCCTTTGCCCCAAGACCCACGACATCGCGAGGCGTGGGCTCCTCCTCCTCCACTCGCTCCGCGGCCGCCTCGGCACCCTTTTCCTAGGCAGCCGCCTCCTCCGAAACGGCCCCGCCCGACGCCACGCCACGCTGCACGCCAGCCTGCGCCTCCGCTGCCTGATGGGCGGAGGAGCTAACGTTCACCTTGAGCGCCTTACGAGGCGCCAAGGCAGGATCTTCCACCAGATGCGTCTGGCTGGAAGCAAAGACACTCCCAAGGTCAGCATGCGACCAAGGGGCAAACAAGAAGTACCACGGACTCCACCAGAAAAGACGCTTACCGCGAACGGGGATGCAGCCACTTCGACACCGCCAGCCTCCTCTGCAACGGCGGCGGTGGTGGTAGCAGCGCGGCCTCGGTGTCCACCGGTGCCAGCTGGCCTCCGCCGGACCTCGGCACCTCCTCGACCTTTTGCGGAGACAATGGGGTCGCCCCCACCGTCGCCCGCTCCACCTCCACCGTCGAACCCATCGGGCTGACGACACGCTCCTCCGACACCCGTGCCTCGGGTGTGTCGGCCTCGGCCCCGGGACGGGCCGCCACCGGCCCCGGGACACCTCCTCCTCCTAAGAGCGTCAGGCTCCTTGCCGGCGCCCTGGGCACCATCTCCCTAATGTCGGGGAGGTGTTCCAGGCAGGCCGTCCCCACCTCGCGCCCGCCGCCGTCGCCCGAAGAATCTGACACCGACGACGAGGGAGACGGCTCCAACGGGAGACCGTCGAGCTTCTGACGCCGGCGACGGGCGTCCAGCTTTTCGCGCGCGAGGAGCTTCTTCGTGCGCTTCGCCTCCTTGGCATCTTTCTTCTTCATCTCCTCCTCGGCGCGTGCCCTGTTCACGGATCGCCGCCGGGCGTCTTCGGGAACGGGCGGCGGGGAGCCTCGCACGCCTCTTATCCCCTGTGGGAACGACGAAGTAAGACAACAGACAAAAAAAAGGCGAAAAACAAGAAGGCCGCGAAAGCCTCGGCAACATCCAACTTACCAGCGAGACACCCCCACGACGGGCGCATCGGGAACGGCATCAAATCGTCAATCTTCGGCTTCCCGTCTACCGCCTCTCTCACCCGACGCAGGGTCTCGTCATCGGTAAGGGTGAAGGCGGACATCTTGATACCGGCGATCGGATCATCCGGGGTCATCTCGAACAGCCGCCGCCACCGGGCCATCAGCGGCAACACCCTCCGGCGGTGAAAAGCCACCACGACCACGGCCGCCGAAAGGCCGTGGTCACGCAGCTTCCCCAAGGCCCTCAAGAGCGGTTCCAGCCTAGGCTAATCGACCTTGAAGACACCGTATCCCCATTCTCTGGTTGACTCTCTACAACCCGCCCGGTATAAGGGGGAAGTCCTCCGCCGTCGTTGCGGAGGTAGAACCAGCCGTCATACCAACGACGGTTGGACGATGACAGCTGGGCCGGGATATAGAGGGACTGCCGGTCTTGGCGCACGTGAAGGGTGCAGCCGCCGGCCCTCTGCACCTTCCGAGCCCCCCTCGTTCCCCCCGGCTTGGTGGTGAACGTCGCTCAGAACAAGTGGAGCCACAACTCCCAGTGGGGAGCGATCCCCAAGTACCCCTCACAGACGGTGACGAAGATGGCCGCCTACGTGATGGAGTTGGGGCTGAAATTGTGAAGCTCCACGCCATAGTAGTGCGGGAGCGCCCGCATGAAGTTATCCACCGACAACCCGAGGCCTCGCTCGTGGAAGACGACGAAGCTCACCACGTAGCCGTCGCGCGGCCTCGGCTCCGACTCGTTCCCCGGAGCAATCCACTCCGGCTCGTCAGGGTCGGTGATCGGGCGAAGAAGACCGGCCTCCACGAGCGACTACAGCTTCTCCTCGGTGACGTCGGACCGCTCCCAGGGATCCGCCGGGAGGATGACGGGACCACCAGCCATTGCGCGGCGGAGGACGCTGCTACGGCGGTAATCTCTCTCCCTCTCTCTTTCAGTCTCTCGCTCTCGCCCTTCTCCTCCCCGGCGCTCTATGCTCTCAGCAACGGCACGAAGGCAGCAAAAGCGAATGTGGAAAAGGTAAGAAGGGGAAGGGCGAGGTTCTTTGCGTATTTATGCAGGGACAAGACGAAACCACCGGGCGACGAAAATCGGGGAAGTTTCCCCCAAAAAATCCGGCGCGATTATCCAGATCCGGTCTTACCGCCCACGCGCCCACTCCCTCCTCATTAAATCGCGCGTGCAGATACGTCCCGTCGGCTGACGCCATGTCGCGTCCAACCGCCAGCAGCAGCAGGCGCCGTTCCGCCTCCCCGAAAAAGCCACCTCAAAAGACGCGCCTGCCGTTATTAGCCGTAGGGAGAGAAATAACCCCCCCCCCCCCCCCGATTCCTTTCAGGCAAAGGAACTGGGCACCAAGCCCGCTACGGTCCAGGGGTTCGAAGGCTGGGCCCTTAGGGGTTTTCGACAGCCGCCCCAGGGCAACAGAGTCAGGGGCGACTACGGGCAAGCCTATACGAGGCCGAGGCCCAAGCAAGCGAAACGCTTGGGACACCCTGTGTCGTGTCCGAGACCGGTAGGGAGGTCTCCGAATGGGATCCCACCGTAGGGAGGCACCGAGCCACCGAGGCCCAGCGAACGGCCTCGGCACCCACTAGAGAAACCCTCCGGTACTCTTGGAGCGCGTCTCCGGACCGCTAGCCGACCCCCAGCGAACGGGGTACGGGCCTCCACTCGGACTTACCCGATAACAGCTCACCGGAAATGCCATCGCTCACGCCCACCGAGGGTAGCGTGGCACATTCCACCCCTCCTTCCGAGCGAAAAGGAAG
The DNA here is from genome assembly GCF_019320115.1 of Miscanthus floridulus. Taxonomy (NCBI): domain Eukaryota; kingdom Viridiplantae; phylum Streptophyta; class Magnoliopsida; order Poales; family Poaceae; genus Miscanthus; species Miscanthus floridulus. Next base: position 128,594,049 of record NC_089580.1, on the reverse strand, counting down.
CGCGAGGGTCGAATAAAAAGTCAGGAGAATCCCTGACGGCCCTCTTGCCCCGCGCAGAGGCTAAGGGACTCTTCCTGCAAAACATTGCCGAGGCCCAGCGACTTAGGCTCGCACACGAGGGGGCTCGGCAAAACAAACCCTCCTTCCGAGCGAAAAGGAAGCGCGAGGGTCGTTCAAAAAGCCAGAAGAACTCCTGACGGCCCTCTTGCTCCGTGCAGAGGCTAGGGAGCTCCTTCTGCAAAAGACACCGAGACCCCGCGACCTAGGCTCGCACCCGAGGGGGGCTCGGCAGATAGACCCTCACGCACGAGGGGCGAACCAAAAGCCAGGGGGGACCTCTGACCGCTCTCTCACTCCATGCGAGAGACTCGAGGGCTCCTCCTGCAACTTTGCCGAGACCCAGTGGCTCAAGCTCGCACACGAGTGGGCTCGGCAAACAGCCCCCCCGTCCGAGCAAAAAGGACGTGCGGGGGACGGACAAAAAAGTCGGGGAGGACCCCTGACCGCCCTCTCGCTCCGTGCAGAGGCTCGGGGGCTCTTCCTGCACCCAAGATAAAGACAGAGCGACCCAAGTCCGTTACGGTCCAGGGGTTCGAAGGCTGGGTCCCTAGGGGTTTCGATAGTTGCCCCAGGGCAAAAGAGTCAGGGACGACTACGGGCGAGCCTGTACGGGCGCGCCCTGTGTCGTGTCCGAGACCGGTAGGGAGGTCTCCGAATGGGATCCCACCGTAGGGAGGCACTGAGCCACCGAGGCCCAGCGAACGGACTCGGCACCCACTAGAGAAACCCGCCTGGTACTCTTGGAGCGCGTCTCCAGACCACTAGCCGACCCCAGCGAACGGGGTACGGGCCCTCCACTCGGACTTACCCGATAACAGCTCACCGAAAATGCCGTCGCTCGTGCCCACCGAGGGTAGCATGGCATCTTCCACCCCTCCTCCAAGCGAAAAGGAAGCACGAGGGGTCGTACAAAAAGCCGGGGAACCCCTGACGGCCCTCTCGCTCCAGACGGAGGCTAAGGGCTCTTTCCGCAGCATCGTCGAGGCCCTGCGATCCGAACTCGCACCCACGGGCCCGGCAAACACCATGAAAACGCCTCACTCGAAGAGAAAAAAAGCCCCTGAAGAAGTGAAATCACTCCTCCAGGGCCTCGGGGGCTACACCCGGCAGGTGCGCTCACGCGCACCCACCGAAACCTCAAGTACAAAACACCATCCCAACAGGAACTATCAAGAGCCAATTCTCGTCAGAACCTCAGGGGGAGTGCCTCCACTCCCCCCAAGGCTCGGGGGGCTACTGTCGGATACCGTGAGAAGGGGTACCCTAAGCAAGACCCAAAAAACGACTGCTTAGACTTCGTAAAAATCGAAACCAGCTAAACACCGCTGGCCTCGGCCGATTCTCCGACTCGCCCGAGGCCCCCTCACCACTGACCTCGAGCGATCCCCCACCAAAGGCCTCAGCCGGGCCACCGACCCTCTGTCTCGCGCGAGGCGGGCTCGGCAGCACTCCGCTACCTCTTCCTTCTCCCGTCCCTCTGACAAAACGTCGTGTCGCATTAACTCAGCCAACTGCTGCCCCCTGACATCGGCCGCATGCTCGGCACAGTACAGCGGAATGGCCGACGGGACAAGAGGCAGGACTGGGCAGGGGTTACCCGCCACTGTGCTAACCACTATGCACATGGTTGACGCCCGTACCTCACTATGCTGCCAACTCCTGCTCCGAGGACAACGCAGCATGGGGAGCCACGTCTGGGCTACTATGGCCTCGGAATCAGTACCCAGGGCCAATAACTTCCCTCTAGGGCCTCGGCAGTTTGCTGCAGGGGCTCGGCAGCCTGAGGATCCATGTCCGCCGAGCCCCCCGCGATGGCTCGCCTCGGCACCTGCAGAGCTGCCAGCTCCCTACGACGTCATCACATGATGACCTGCACGTCGCCCGGACTAGGCAGGGGTTACCCGCCACTGTACTAACCACCATGCACATGGTTGACGCCCGTGCCTCACTATGCTGCCAACTCCTGCTCCGAGGACAACGCAGCGTGGGGAGCCACGTCTGGGCTACTGTGGCCTCGGAATCAGTACCCAGGACCAATAATTCCCTCCAAGGCCTCGGCAGTTGGCTTCAGGGGCTCGGCAGCCTGAGGATCCATGTCCGCTGAGCCCCCGCGATGGCTCGGCCTCGGCATCTGCAGAGCCACAGCTCCCTACGACGTCATCGCACGGTGACCCAGCACGTCGCCCGCCATGTCCTGCATCAAGCTGTACTGGAGCCCCACGACGCATAAGATAAGTATGACCGGCGCGTCACTTCTGCACGACAAGGACGGGGCCACTCCATCGACCATACCACAATAGTGGCCCGGCTACAGGGCTCGGACACACCACCCCCATTTATAGAAGCGCTATGTAGCAACATATGTACATTCCCGGTTCTCCCTTAGAGTATAAAAGGGAGGGACCGGGGCCATTTCTGGGGGGAAGAAGCAGAAAGACGAACACACCGATTAGAACTACGCACTCCTACGCTGCATGGGAACAACGCCTCAAGCAGCCGCGCCACCCTTGCCGAGACCTAGGGCTAGCTCCCTCTCTCACCTAGCTTGTAACCCCCTACTACGAGCACTCCGGTGCAAGGAATACAAGATCGATCTCTCGGACTGGACGTAGGGCCTCGATTGCCTGAACCAGTATAAATCTTGTGTCTCTTTGCATCACCATCCGGGATTAGGGGCACGCAGCACAAATTTACTCGTTGGTTGAGGGACCCCTGGTTCCAAAACACCGACAGGCTGTAGTACCAGCCGCCCCTCACAAACAGGTATTTGTAGGGGCGGTTCAATGTAGAACCGCCCCTACAGTTACGTTTTCCCGCAAAAAATAAATTTTCAATTCAAAATCGCTTTGCCGAACGTCCCACAACCAATGTTCCGAACTACGTTCGCGTTGCTGAACGTCCCACAACCAACGTTCCGAACCGCGTTCGCGTTGCCGAATGCCCCGCGACCAACGTTTCGAACCGCGTTCGCGTTGCCGAACGCCCCGTGACTAGCGTTCGCGTTGCCGAACACCCCGCGACCGCGACTACAAGCATAAGAGTATTCTATAAACTACAATTACAAGTCTAATTCACATGAATATATACAATCCATCATTAAATATACAAATTCCATACATATTGTTATCAACATCCTAGAGCTAAGCCTTTTAGTCTCACGAAGTGTGTACTGAGGATTTGTACCTAACTCAGACTCTCGGTCATGGTACGCCTCTGATGTGTACAATCTGATCCAATATGAAGTTGCAAAGGTCGCCGACGAGCTCTAAAGTTGGTCATCCTTGTATGGGTCTCTTTCATTCCTTTCTCTTCTCTCCCTACAAGAAAACAAGTTTCGGTTTAGTATTTCATCCATTTATGAAATTTTTATACTACGGGAAGATGTTCAACTTACCCTTAAGGGGTGCCTCCTGTAGGCACCGGTTTTACCCATCATAGAACATATATAGTATCCACAATGTACACTCCTAGGCTTCTGCTTGGGGCACTGTGTGTTTTGGCATATGAAAGTTAAGTAATGCTTTTGACGCCAGTAACGGAATACTGAAGAAGTAAGTTACACTTACCGCACATAGTATTTTTATAGCCAGCTTTTTCTTCCTTGCTGGATCATGTCTTCCATGATGATTAGTGACATAGAACCTAAATGCCCTGTTCGAATTATTTTAGCAATACAACTTGTTAGTATTCAAAGTTGAACGTTACAAGTATGTATACAAAACATATAAGCTAATGAGGATTGTCGATATGTATACGTCTTGAGAATCGATATGAAGTCTTTGTATGTCACCGTGTCCTATCTAATGAATCAAGACCCATGCCATGCTCCTCCGACATCGACGGCTAACAAATCCAGTGGTTGCTGCATGGATTTAATCATAGAACTAGATAAGCCCTTTTGCATCGAATGAAATATATCGAACAAAGCTTTAAGTATAGAGTTGACTTACTCGAAGTTGTATGGTAGCCATATAGTAGAGTGGTGTTGGAGATTTTTGAAAGCCATGCAATGTATGCCGCACCTTAAGGACTCTTCCCTTAGCTTCGCACTATGGATGCGCTCTTTCTCTTGAAAAGTCTTTACAGCTGCTAGCTCTTTGGCATCCAGTGTCCACCGTTTAGGGTAATTAAAATTTATTTGGACTATAGCTTGAGGGTCTACATACCCGGCTTTCACACTTGGCATTTGTTTGACAATGTGCACTTGCATTCTACAAATCACGGCGTGAGTTTAGTTTACAACAACAAATTCAAAGATTACATTCATATCATATCGGGAGGACAAGGACTTATAGGCACCACGTGCGAATTAGATTCGTCTCCATTTCTCTCAGGTGAAAGCATGTGTGCATGTCATTGAAGTCAAAGATATTTTTCTGTGGGGCTTCCAAATGTGCCGGTGGGAAAGCATGCTTGTATGATTCTATGCTCGTTGGGAGAAACGCAAGTACCAATCATGGAACCTTCTTATTTCAAGTGGTAGGCGCTGGATGTCCCGATTTGGTAGAAGGCTTGCCTCTTTCATATCTTTTTGTGGCAATCCTTTGACCATTCGATGGCATAACATTTGGATATTGCTTTGTAATTTGGTGGAGTTTGCTACTGACGGCCTCCTCAGAACCCCGTGATGGGATTTTTTTTAACTTGGTTTTCAGGCTTGAACTGATCATGGAATACCACTTGACACCGACGATACGTCTTGGACAGTGGTTGAGGCATGCATGTATTTTTTCAACCCTCATGTCAATGGACTTATGACCTTCTTCGCTGGTATGTGTTGACGGGAAATGAGTTTGGTTTGTGGCAGCAACCCATGACAGGATGCAATAGATCATTAAAACTACAGTCTGACCACCATACTTCCTTCAGGATGAGCAGCTCAAGCACGAAATTAGCATGTCCAATGTGTCGGACAACCCTTTTCAACACCATACACATCTCTCCTTCGATACTTTTGTCACTCTTTCCAAATTTTCTAGATCTTTCGGGCTATTTAGTAAAATCTCTGGTCCAAGGGCTTCGAATCATGTCATCTAAATCATCTTCAACTCCGACACGTGCTCCACCATCATTATTGGCACCCCTTCGTCGTTACCATCCCAACCACCAGCATCACCACCTTGTTCATTGCCAAACTCGAAATCCATTCGTGTATCAAGCTCTGCTGAATATTGGGACAGACATTCTATGGTTTCGTCGTCGTATTCCTCCTCATCCTCGTCGTTAACAATAACCGTTTCGCCATGATGAATCCACACTGTGTAGTCCTCACAATCCTCGCATATAATCAAATGTGATCTGATGTAGTCACATCTGTCCATGCCATACGGTTCTTGCGATCTTTACAGGAGCAATAATTGTAATCCTTATTCTCTTTCAATGTCGTTGCATGCTTCGTTGCGGCTTCAATAAATTTATCCACCTCTTCACGAAAATCTGCCTTGAACCTTATGAACCAACATCAAGAGTTCCTATACTCGAATCTTTACAACAACAACAAAACAACATTAAAGGACACTTATTCAGATCTATATAAAAATGAATCAAAGTAATAATTATTTGAGAATATTGTATATACCTCAGATATATATGAATATAAATCTAATATAATTACATGTGCATACAACACCACCAGGTAGAGAAAAATTAATTAATGACCCATTTATCCATAAATAATTAAAATACATATTTATTGATTACAATAAACAATTTCAAAGACAACAATTAGCAATAATTATACTTTACCCAATATCTTTCATACAAACCCTAGTCCAATTTTATCAAACATAAATTTACAAAAACAAAATTAATAAAAAAAACCAAACCCTAGATCTAGATCACATGCACATGAAACATTCATAAAACTACTAATGGTTCACTAAAATCAAGAAACATGGATCAAATAAGGGTATATCTTGTTCCCCTCCTAATTTATCCTAGTACATTTAAAAGTTGGGTCCTAATTTTGCTCATAAATAGCTCAAGCACCATAGAAGAAAGAGAAAACAAAACTCTAATTACTCACTAACCAACCATAAAACTTCAAAAAAAGTGTGAATAGCATTTTCTACCTTTCTACAACCTCTCCACCAAAGAATTTGAGATCAAAATCTTCCCCCTTAGTAGAGCAATTTTTTGGGAGGTGTCCAAGGCCACTCCACATTTCTTCACGGTTTGGAGTGAGTGACCCGAGCAAGGAGAAGGTGTTTGCTTCTGTTTTATATGGAGAGCATTTTAGGGCGGCTGTGACTTAGCCGCTTCGACAAATCGGAGCTATAAATACGGGCCATTTTTAGGGGGACTCAATCACCAGCCGCCCCTACAATAGAATTTCCAGGGGCGGCTGGTGATTGAGCCGCCCCTATAAATCAGACCCCATTTGTGGGTTGGCCTCGTAAACACAGCCGCCCTGCTGTTCCATTGTAGGGGCGGCTGGTGTCTGGACACCGAGCACGCCAGTGGTAGGGGCGGCCCCATCACTAGCCGCCCCCCTACAAAAAAAATCGAACCTTGCTAAAAATCATTTTCTACGTAGTGGATGAACCTAATAATTGTCTATAATTAGGTATTTATTTTATATTATAATCTTAGTTTTTATACCTTGCTTATATGACTATCGGTACCTGAGTCCTTTATGAATGTTTAAGCACTTAGATAGTGGGCCTATGCGTGGATTTTCACCAGCGCCGCGCCACCACCGGCACCGACCAGGGACGCCGCCATGTTCTTTGCCTCGCCACCCATACCAGCTACTAGTAGCCCTTCCTCTAAGCATGACGCCTCTTTGCTCCACCTCGTTTCTAGTCTCGTTGAGCCTTAGCGAGCTGGGAAAGACTACTCTCGCACAAATTTGT